>NW_028258162.1:11796647-12102480 GCF_053883595.1 Heterocephalus glaber | reverse complement strand
TATTTGAATATTATTATAGTTTTTTTCCCCTTGCATTGCTTTTCTTTGAATAATTTTAATTTTTGTATATGTGTGTGTTTAGTGAATGATAATAAAGTTATACATTAAAAAAAAAAAAAGCCAAACAAGCAGATGGCAAAGGAACTCATACCGCGTGTTACCCTTTAAATATCATCCAAAATCAATACCATGCACTATGACGTCAAGCATATTGGGAATAGTTTATTTCTGAAGCTGAATAGAGCATATGCACATGCTCATTATATTATCCTTCATATCTTTACCACCTAAAATCTCTCCTGAGTAATTGCTTTAAACAGCATCACCCAGACGGGAGGTGGCAGGCACGTGCAGGGCTGATGATTAAACCCCCAGCGCCGAGGGTGATGTGATTTTTCTGGTGCGAAGCCGGGCCCAGCCCGGCAGTTGTGCTGCCCCTTTCCCCTGCTGGAGTGGTGTAGTGCTGATCCTGCCCCTGTCACCGCCCAGCCAGGTCCCACGGTCAGGCCCGTTTGTACCAAAATGAGAGGCTGTTGATCCACTGGTTTTGGTTTTGAGGCAGAGGCTACTCAAAGCCCGGCTCCAAGGAGATGGAGGCGCCTCCTCTGTGTCAGGTCCCAGGCACAGGGCGAGAGGGGACACAGCAGCACCCCTCTCCCTGTCCAGTAGCAAGGTGACTACCGGACCTCCCAGGCAGCATCGCTGTTGCACCTGGCTGAGGAGAGGTGGGGCAGGGCTCTGTGCCTGGGCCTGAGAAACTCTGCAGAAGCCATTTGTCTCTAAAGAAAAGAATTAACTTTCCCAGCTCCATTTGGCTGTGTCAGTTAAATTTACAACATAACTCCTACTTAGATTACTGCAAAATGATGCAATCGTATACATAGGTTACCAGAACTTTCCCAAGCTAAACAGCTTATGTACACATGAGCACTGCGTATTTAGCCTGGAAAAAATTCAACATATGTGGTGGGAAAAGTCTTAGATCTTTTTTCTGAACCTTGCAGGGCTTTCCTGTAAAAACAAAATGAGCTTTTTTAAAAAACTACATTTTAAAATACCTAATTTAAGCAAGGAGTACATAAAAAATAATAGCTTATTACAGAGAAGCAAGCAACCCTTTCAGCTTCTCTTAAAACTGTTAGCATTGCCAGGGATTTAGCTCAGTGGTTTCACTGCCTGATGCGCAAGCACAAGGACCCGAGTTCGATCCCCGGTACCAAAAAAAAAAAAACCAAACAAAACTGTTAGCATTAAGCTGGTCATGGTGATGCATGCTTGTAATCACAGCCCTGGGGAGGCTGAGGCAGGAGGATGCTTGTGAGTCCAAGGCCACCCAGGGCTACACAGTGAGACCCTGTCTCAAAACCAAAACAAAAAACTGCTAGCATTAGTCTACATAAACAAACCCACTAACAGACTAGGTAAGTTATAGCTATTAACTCTACTCATTTAAATGAGTTCTCCTTGTACAAATTACCAACTTTAGGATATCTCAACGTTATGACCAAATATAAGCCTGAATCCCTTTAGGACTCATCACTTAAAGCTCATTTTTAAATTTGTTGACCTATACTTTGACAAACGTCTTCATTTCTATTTCTGTTCCTTTAGTATAGTTACTCTTGAATTTCTTAAAGGATCAGACACCCTTTGATCTTATTCCACACAGTACTATACATATATATATATATCAACAATCTGTGAGATTCATTTAATGGACTTGAGTGTGTCATCATTTACAGATTTTAAGAAACCCAGGATACTTGAATGTATACTATACAAATGTGTTTAGTATTTGAATTTAATTATAAACATCTCAAACATTTTACTTACATACCCAATTATATTTTTAACAGTTATGTCTAAGTTGCCCACAAAACATTGGACAAGCACAACTCAATATCTCAAGGCATTTCTTTGCTGAGGAAATAAAATCTCTCAAGAGTTGTTATAGTTCAGGTCCCATACTATGCCAAAATATAATCTTGATTGGCTAATTTAGGCAGAGTGCATGCTTGACGACACCTGTATCTTTCAAACGTTTGCTTAAGTCCTGTGAACTAAAAGGCATTTGGTTTGTTTTCTTAGTGAACAGTCTTGTTTTTAAATTAATGAGTACCGTGTAAATACTTTACAGACGCAAGTACATAGCATATAATACATCCACACAGTCACACAGAAAACACAGGCTTCGATTTGTCATTATATTGGCACGATTTGTTTTACTGTGCTAAGCAATATTTAATCCTAAATTTGCATGTCTAAAGATAGGATTTCTGGTTGTAGAAAGGAGAGATTTACATCTCCTGTCCGTTTAATCTGACTGAGTTTCCTAAAGTTTTTGTGCCGCAAGTTAAAGTAGGTTTAATCAACTTAAAGCGCCCTTCCACCGGGTTTAAGACATTTCCTGTGTGTTAGATTTTAGACACTTTCTGTCCTGGGTCTGTTGCCCAAGGCCTCTGTCGTGGACACGGAAACCGGGTTGGGAAAGTGCTTCCCACCGAGCGCAGCACAGAGGCGAGCTCCCTGCCGTCAGGTTTGTCCACTGTCCCAGCTGAGGAACCGAGATGCAGGAGGAGGAGGAGAAGCCAGCTGCAGGCCCCCTCGAAGCTCCGACAAGCACTGTGACGTACACCAATTTAGGGTGCACCAGAGATGGTCGGAGAGTGAAGGGAACAAAGCGTACTTTTTCTTACAGGCCGTGTGGCATCCCAGTAAAACCCCTCTTTCCCAGTCAGAGGTAAGCACAAGTTCTGTGCGGAGCTGCAAGGTGGCGCTGGCATTCTCCGTTCCTGAGCAAGTCTCAGCAGAGGGCTCCAGCACACCTGTGCCTCCAGCCTCCGAGCTTTTTAATCCGAACTTGTCAGACAGTTTAAGAACCTCGAGCTCCCCAAGTGGCTCACAGAGAGGCCCCGGAATGTCCCAGAAGAACCTCAAGAACCAGGGGAGGAAGGAGCACGCCGGCCTCTGCCTGCGGGAGCGCAGCCTCTGGCCGGCCGGGCACAGCAGAACGGGCACCGCCTGCCCACGGGAAGCCCCCGTCAGGTCTCCGAGGGCCGGCGTCTCTGGCCCTGCATTCCGTTCGCAGGGTTTCTGGATGCTTTGGAAACCTTATTGCTCAACCCAGATACCACAGATGGTTATCAGAAGAGAAAGATAAGAGAAACCAAGCCAGGCCAACTCAAGGGAGAACTGTGAGCAGGGGAAACGCCTGGGCTGTCTCTGCGCTCCGGGCCCTCTCCGGGCAGCCGGCACCCCGAGCTTTCCTCTCCCCAGGTTCGGTTCCCCTGGCCCGGGCAGCTGGACTCGCCGGGGAGCAGGCAGAGCCTGTCAGTCCCGAGGCGTTCTCCTCTTAGTAGCCGGGTGTTTGAAGGAGGGAGAGGTCCCGGTGCAGAGCGCCCCCTGGAGCCCAGGCCGAGCAGCAGCCCTTGCAGAGGGCCTTCCCAGCCGGCCCTCCGCGCTTGCCTTCCGGCCCACGCACCGAACCTCTCCTGCCGCTTGGCTCGCGTGCTCACCCCTCACTGGAACAGAGCGGGCCGCTTATTTTGGTGAGAAGGAAAATGCTTCCCTCAGAGCCGGCTCTGAGGAGGTGGAGGCCCCCGCTGACTGGCCCCTGCCCTGCACGGCTGTGTCAGGGTCTTCACGGCCAGGAACGGCCAGGGAGGAAGTAGAGGGGCGCGAGACCGGACGGGCAGACTTCGCCGCTCCCGCCGCCCGCCTGTGCCCGGAAAGCCTTGGCCCAGGGGCCTGCCGCTGCCCATCCCGCCCCTGCGCCCGGCCGGAGAGGGGCCGAAGAAAAGTGGCTGTCTCCGAAAGAAAAAGAATCGAGCGCTTGGAGCTCCTTGGGCCCCGGCAGTTATGCGTTTCCCTCGTATTCTCCGCAGCCCGAGTCCTTCGCAGCACAGCTCGCCTGGGAGTCGCTGCGGCTCATCGGAGTTGGCGGTGGCGGAGACTTGTGTTTGCTGTTTCCATTCGGAACGTGCATTGACTTTCCAATTTCAGTATGTTAACCAGCCTGACGATTTTAGGCTTTCATCTCAGAAAATGGAAATTTTCTAAAGGTGGTTTTTTATGGCCTAAAGGAAAAACTAAGGAGATCAAAAGTTAAGCCAGTATTTGTCACTAAGTCTGTCAGTGCTGGGGTCTCCTAAGTCGTTTGTCGGTCTGTCTCTTCCTTTCCTAATGAGCATTTCCCTATGACGCGTTGCGCGCTGGGCGGGGTAGCAGGAGATTCTTAGGTTCAGGTAAACTCAGATTCACAAGACTTTCTTTTCTGGTTGCAAGTTCTTGCACTTGCTAGCCAAGTGCTCTGTCACTGAGCTGCGCTCCAACTCCGTATGACTGTCATGGGCCACGGACATAGCTCACAAGACAGTGATGTCAGGCTCCCCCTTTGTAGTCCAGGCCTGCAGTCAGGCCAGCAGGGCAGCTGGGCACCAGGAAATGAGGCAGGGAGGTCCTGATGTAGAAGCTTCACGGTCCAAAGAAAACTGTGCCTGTAGTAAAAACCCCATGAACAGTTTCCAAAGCCCCACAAGAAATTACCCCTGCAGCCACCACACCCGAAACATTACACCAGGAATTTCCAGTTCTCCCAGCCCAGGGCTGCTGTCACTTACAGGCAGTAACGAGTGGTGATGCCATTCGCACACCACCTTATCAGGCTGCCAGGGGAAGTTAGGTACGGGTCAGAGCCTCAGCAGGAGAAGAAAGATCTGAAGCCTTTGTACACAGGAGCCCTTTCTACCTAGTTGGATGTTTTCCGTTAATCAAATATTTCTTGGGAATCTGCTCAATGCAAAGTGCTGTGGAGAAACACAAAAACCGGTCTGAAGTGTTTTGAAACTGGTGGGTAAGATGGACAGGTGACAGTGAGCTTCAGTAAAGGGACGTGATGGAACATACCCAGGGGGACGCTCCCAGAGTTGCCCTAAGAGCACCATATTGCTGATGCTGCCTCCTCCTGTGTAAAAATTGGTGATACAGTAACACACTCTATTTGAGCTCTTGGCCTTACTTTAACATAGATCATCATCTACTTTTTGTATCAGATTTAGGCATTTCCTTCATTATACCCAAGGTAGTCATGAAATTACAAAAAAGTATACATTTTAGTTTTAAACTTATAGTTGATGGACATATGTTCTTTGATGCTTCAGTTTATTACCATGGGACAAACTTTCCCTCGAGGAAGCAACAGGAACTAGAATCCATGGCCTTGATTCGAAGAGATTGCAAATCATTCACATCCTTTTATTTTTATAAATATTTTAGAAAACTATGATCCTCTTAATTCTGACAAGGAAAGCTCAAACCACTGGGGGATATATTTGTAGTCTTCACGACACTACATGTTCACACAATTAGTTTAGTCTAAAGCGGCACTTACAGAACTTCCCGTGGAATAATAGAAATCCTAAGTAGCAACGGTAGTCGAGGTTTTAATAAAACAAAATGTAGAAAGATTTTCAAACACATTTGAAATTTACCTTTTCGTTTTAGACGTCTGGAAAATTAGTGTACTGAGCAGCAAAGCCTCTGTTTACCTCCTTGAATTGCTTCAGTAGGTCCATCTTCTCCAGCAAGTTCTTCGGCGTCCTTTCCAGGAGCATTCCAGGGCCGAGAAAGCGGGCTACGCCTCACCTCCTCCTCCTCGGGCCAAAGATCTTAGAGTCGCTGCTCATCTCAATTTGGGAAAAATTAATTCAGGGACTATCACTGGACTCACCAGAGAATAATTCACGTAACAAAGTCGTAATGATTGTCCTCAGTTGGATGATGGTCAGTGACTGTCTGATCATATGTAATGAGTGTATATAAAAATGTTTATATGGAAATTGGGCTTTGTTCTTTGAAACAAGATAATGGAAAAATAAAGCATTTTTGGTTAAACACATGAATGAGTCTCATTGAGAAATTTTATGACAGTTTTTTGATCAACATGGATGTATAAGTATCTAGTACTTACTTAACATTCAGCACTTAAGGTATATAGTTTAGCTGTAGTCCCAGAGTTGTTTTTTTTTTCCTTATGGTCTCTTTTTTCTTTTGAGACAGGGTCTCACTTTGTAGTTTAGGCTGGCCCTGAACTCACTATGCAGCCCAGGCTGGCCTCGAACTCCGGCGATCCTCCTGGCTCAGCCTCCCGAGTGCTGGGATTACAGGTGTGTACCACCACGCCCAGCTTGGTTTTTTCCTTATGGAATTTTTAAACATCTACAGAAGTAGAATAGTTCAATGAACCTCCTTTACCTTTTAACTATCTTACATAAATCATAGTGCAAGAGCAATAGGTCACCCCTAATCTACACTGCCACACGTTCTCTGCATTACTGATTATTGTTTTAACTGAACTATAGTTTTCATATATATCCCTGGGTACTTTTAGAAAAATCCTGACATTGTTTTTATTTCCTGTACAAATATTACTGTAAGCATCTCCAAACATTCATGACTTAAACTCACACAGGCTTGAGTGTGAGTGTGCTCATGTGTTCTTGCAGTGTGTACCAGCTATTTGAGAAGCTGAGGCAAGAGGATCAGTTGTGCCTAGAGTTTTGTGGCCAGCCTGCTCAACCTATGAAATGTTATCTCCTCTTCCCACGGCCCCCCAAAAAGGACAACTCATCAGAACTGTGACAAATTAGCAATGACTGCCTCATGGATTGAATAGCATGGTCTGTTTTCCTTTTTCCTATTATTTTATAAATCATTACCATTATCATCTTATAGTTGTTTATTTTAACTGGGATCCAAATAAGGACTACATGTTAAAATTAAATGATGATATATGTTAAGTTTTTTTGGTACCTTTGGGTATATCACCTGTATGTGCCACTTAGCATCGTTTTTTTCTTTTCTTTCTTTTTGTACCAGGGATAAAACTCGGGATCTTGTGCTTGCGAGGCAGGTGCCAGAACCACTGAGCTAAACCCCCAGCAGCGTCACTTTTTTCTCTTGAAATTTTTTTCTGCTGCTGGGTATCAAACCAGAGCTTTCTGGATACGAGGCAAGGGCTGTACTACTGAGCTACACCCCAAGACCAGTTTCTTTTAATTGAGGAACCCAGTTTGTTTATCCTGTAGCATTTCCCACAGTGTGCATTTCGCTGCTGGCATCCTGTGGTATTGTTTAATATGATTTTTGGTCCTCTATTTCTGTAAATCTAGAGTCTTGATCATTCAGGGGTAATTTATTTGACAAAAATACTTGCCATCAGAAGTCAGGTGTTGTGTATTTCCATCAGGAGGCACATAGTATTTGTCTCTTTTTGTGCTATAATAGCCATTCCAATCACTACCTTGACCCATTGATTCGAAAAGATTATAAAATCATATGATCCTACCATTCATACATTGGCTAGAATCCCTTTATAAAGAAAAAAGAGCACAAAATCTAGAAAAATAGGAAGTACAAAATGAGATGCCACAAACACACGTGATTACAGTTGTTGCCAGTTAAAAGATACTGATTACTGGACTAGATGTAAACACAATAGGTACTTACATGTCATTTGTAAGTGGCACACCTAGAACATAACAAGCAAATTTGAAAGTGAATGCATAGAAGGATTTGTCAGGCAAATAACTGATAAAAGAATGTAGCTATATAAGATAAAAAGCCAGAACATTATATGGTGATGTATGATTCAATTCGCCTGGAAGACATGTACTTAAACCTTCTTAAAATTCACTAAACTATATCAGAGTATATAAGATACAATTTTCCAGAACAATGAAAAGATACTGATCTCCTAGAAGGGGATCTGACATCCTTTTTAGTAATTGATGGACCAAGCAGGATAGACATTAGGCTATAGAAGATGTGAGCCGCATATTTAACAAGCTGGTTCTAAAAAGTGTATATAGCAAGTTCTACACAAGCACACATGGACCATCCATAAAAACTGACCATGTATCCAGCTATAAAAAGTCTCAATAAGCTTCAAAGGCTCAATTACTGAATTTGACAATTCTGGTACCATAGGAGCTCTACTTTCTTTCTTTTTCTTTTTTTTTTTTTTTGGTACCGGGGATCGAACTCGGGTCCTTAGCTTTCGAGACAGGTGGTGGAACCACTGAGCTAAATCCCCAGCCCTAGCTCTACTTTCTATGATCAACTATGGAAAACACACAGCATAGGCTTAAATGTTCATTTCTCCCCTCAAGGGCTTTACTGTAAAATCTTATTTCCGATTCTATCATGTGGCAGTTTTAATCATGCCTCCTTATAAACTCTGCTTGCAGTGAAACATGGGTTTCTGTCCCGATGACATTATACCAGACATTTTCTAGTTTTGTAAGTCATGATATGGGGTTGGTTACTATCTAAACCCCTACAAAAACAGAGCTATGGAAATAAAATTGGAAGGCTTATCAGAAACCACTTATAAAGAGAAGACAGATTCAAGTAACAGGAGCCTAGCGCACATTGGTGTTATGGCTTGTGTTTAGATGTCCCCCCAAAACCTCATGCGAATGAGGTGGGGCTTTTTTTGGGGGGGGGTACTGGGGATTGAACTCGGGACCTTGCACTTGTGAGGCAGGCCTCAGAACCACTGAGCGAAATCCCCAGCCCAAGTGGGGCTTTTTTGGAGGTGGCTGGATCTCGAGTGTGTGATGCTGGAACTGATTCATGGTGCAGTGCTAGGCTCAAGGGCACTAGGATTAAGGGTGTGAGTCAAGCAGTCTGGAGAAGATAGATAAAAGGGCCAGGAAGACACTGTGAAGGCCTCTTGTTGCTTTTGCTGTCTTCCACCCCATGGACTTTTTCCCTCTGCCATGCCACCCTGCCGTGCAGCCAGCTGATTATGGCCTGAAACCTCTATAAACTGTGAGCTAAATAAACCTTTCCTCCTTTAACTGTGGGTGTTGGGTACTTTGTCTCAGCAATGAGAAAAGTAACTGAGACAGAATTAGGTGCTAGAGAAGTGGGGTCGTTGCAGTGGCTGTACCTGGCCATGTGGTTCAGGAGCCTTTGGAACTGGCTTGTGGGAAGAGTTGGAAAGGTTTGGAGATGCCGGCTGAAAAGTAGAGCCGGACCGCCTTAGGCTGTACTTGATGGGAGGGTCTGGTCAGAGTGCACAAGACTAGAAGGCTCATAGAAATCCTGCATTAAAGACCAGGCTCAGGAGGTTTCTGCTGGGAAGAAGGACTGCACTGGCTGCTGGACTCCAGAGGATGTGTCTTATGGCCTGGCAGAAAGTTTGTCTGCATTTTGCTTGTGTCCAGAAACTGCCTGAGACTGAGATTAAGGGCAATGGACTAATTAATCTTGTAGAAGAAATTTCAAGGCAGTCTAATGTTGGGCCAGTGGCATGGATGCTATTGGAGGCTTTTAGTCAGATCTATGTTGAGAAGCAAAAGCAAAGAGCCCAGCAGAATGATTTACAACATTTTGAGTTTGGCCAGAAAGGCAGATCCAGGAAAGCCTTGAACTGCAAAGATAGAGCAGAGCAGATCTTGATTGCTGAGAAGGAACAGGAGACTAGAAAGATGGCCTGAGGGCATCACAAGAAGGAGCAGGACTCCACCTTTTGAAGCCTAAAAATTGCAAAAGTGAAAGACTTTGTTTTGAGAACCCCAGAGAAGGCGTAGGAAAGTTGGTCCTTGGCGTTTGGTTCATAGGCACTGGACCCCTACAGCCAAGAGAGAAGGAAGCCTGGCTCCTGCTCCAACTGGTGGCAGACGTTGGCATCATCCTCGTGGCGCTGGTTTTAGGTGCATGCAGAATGCAAGAGGTGTGGGGTCAGGAAGGCTTCCAGATCTCAGAAGAACGCCTGGGAGGCCGGGCAGTGTGCCCCTGAGAGGGCCATGTGTGCAGCCGTGAGTGTGAAGCTGAGGTGCAGTGGAGACCCCAGAAGTGTGGAGAAGCCAGGAACGTGGATCGTCTGAGGAAAACTGCAAGGAGGAAGCAGAACCAGCCCGAGAGAGAAGCCATGGGAGCTTCCACCACTGGAAGTGCCACAGGGCGTGGAGCCACCCAAGCCCTTTGGAGTTCACAACTTGCCACAGATCGCTGGCGAGGCTGGAAGCGGAGCTGTGGGACTTAATGTTTGCCCTGCTGGATTCTGGACTTGCGTTTGTCCCATTCCTCTGTGTCCCCTTTGGAACTCTGGGAATGGAAATGTCTGTCCTGGGCCATTGAATGTTGGAAGCGTTTAACTTTGTTTTCATTTGTACAGCAGCTTGCAGCTAAGAGTTTGCCTTACATCTCAGAGCAGACTCGGGTCTTAGACTTTTCACCAATGCTGAAACTGTTAGGACTTTGGCAGCTCTTGGAGACAGACCAAACGCCTTTTGCATAAAGGGATGAGCATGAGTTTTGGGGGCCAACGGTGGAACATTATGGCTTGTGTCTAGATGTCCCCCAGAGCCTGTGAATGAGGGGGAGCTTGTTTGGAGGTGGCTGGATCTAGACAGTGCTATGCTGGAGTAGATGCCTGGTGCAGTGCTAGGCCTGAGGGCCCTAGGGTTGGGGATGTGAGCCGTGCCTCCCTAAGTAGTCTGCGGAAGAGAAAAGGGGCCAGGAGATGCTGTGAAGGCCCCTTGCTGCTTTTGCTGTCTTCCACCCCATGGACTGTTGCCCCTCTGCCCTGTGCCACCCTGCCTTGGAGCCAGGCAGTTATGGACTGAAACCCCTACACATTTTAAGCTAAATAAACCTTTTCCCCCTTTGGGTGTCACGTATTTTTCTCGGCAAAGAGAAAAATAAGACAATTGGCTATTAAAATTGGGGATTAAATTCATCTCTGAGGGAAAACATTCCAGGTTGAAGAATAGATACGTTTTTATTTATACGATATTTATAGCACTGTACTACGAGGAAATTCAAAAGCTAAGTAACTTTTGTCAAACCATATCCATCATCCATCTGTTATAGGAGCAAAATCAAAACAGTGTAGATCCAGGACACTGATCATCAAGTCCTGAATCTCAAAGAAACGAAATATATTCTGTCTGTCATTTTTCTTTCTCTTTCATCTTCTTGACTTTTCTGAAAATTCTGAAGATCAAGACATAGAGATGGAAAACATATCTAAGGTCAACAAGGCTTAAGAAGGTATAAGATTTTGAAAGTTATTTTTAGGAGGTCAGATACAGTGTTCATATTGAAAAAAATCTGGACAAGATGTCTAGAAATACGTCTTCGGACGCACCTTCAACTTTTATTAACGAGGCTTCCGGACATGACCAAATAAGCCCGACCCGGGCGGCTGGACTGGGAAGGGCGCTAATTCCAACCGCGCGTGGGCGCCCACCCGGGGGTCAGCGGCGGGCGTCGGGGCTCAGCGCGCCGCCCGCTTCCTCTGCAGCGCCCTCTCCAGGTCGGACATGAAGTCCTGCTCGGCGCCCCGGCTCGGGCTGCGCCGCCGGGGGGGCGCGGGCGGCCGCTCGCGGGGTGCAGGGGGCGCCGCGGGGCCGGGCAGGGGCGGCGGCGGGGGCGGCGGCGAGGGCGGCGGCGGCAGGAAGTCGGGGGGCGGCGGCGGCAGGAAGTCGGGGGGCGCGTCCGCGAAGTCGAAGTCGGGGGGAGGCGGCGGCGGCGGCGGGAGGTCGTCAGCCGGGGCCGGGGCCGGGGCCTGCGGGAGCTCGGAGGAGCGGCGCACGGGCGGCGGCGGGGGCGGGCCGGACCTGGCGGGGGGTGGGGCCCGCGCGCCCGTGCCGTGGTTGCCGTGGTTGCCGTGGTTACCATGGTTACCGGGGGCGGGCGTCCGGTCCTGGAAGAGGGCGACAGCGAGGTGAGGTGAGCCTGCCGGGGTCCGGGGGCGCCCGCCGCCTAAGGCAGCCTGGGGGGGGGGCGAAGGGCGGCCCCGGCCCCCCGGCCCCGGCTCGCGCAGGGGGCGCTCTCAGGGCCGGGCAGGCCCGGGCCGGGCGTCGGCGGCGCTGGAGGACTGGGCCGCCCGCCGCCCCTCCTCCGGAGGCCCGGGCCCGAGCGCCTCACCGGGGCCAGGAACCGCCCGGGCGCACGCGGCACGCGGCCGGCGCCCCTCGGCCCGGGGCTTTGGTTCGCCTCGGCGTCGGAGAGCGAAGGTCTTCCCGCCCGAGCCCTGGAAGGAGCCAGTTGCAGGCCTTGCTCCCCTAGGCCCTAACCGCGCAGGGCGAAGGCGCCCGCCAGGCGCACCCCCAAACCCCTGCCTCCTCCTCCGGTTATGATGACATCAAGTGAGAAATATGTGAGCTCCAAAAAGTCAAATAACGACGTGCGTGCTATTGGTAAAACCCAGAAGGCACATCTGGTATTGTCGTCATCTGTCAACTGAGGAACTGGTAATGATGATGATGGTGATGAGTATTTATACGAAGCACCTTCCCCAGAAATTTCAGGCAGCTGAATTGATGAATTACGTTTTTTTTTTTTTTTTTTGGTACCGGGGATCGAACTCGTGTTCTTGCGCTTGCGCAGCAGGCGGCGGAACCACCGAGCCAAATCCCGGCCCAGGCAGCTGAATTGAATGTCATTGGTTTCGTGATAATTACCACTCTTGACATTTCAGCAGGCTTCCATTTTATTTTTTCTGCTTAATAAACTCTTACTAGAGGTTAAGATGAAATTTAAAAGTTTTTTTTCCTAACACAGTGCTTTATGATTGAATTTCTTTAAATTGCTGAACAGGCTGCTTGGGAATTAGAGTTCACACATGGTAAAATGCTTTCTGTTTTGGCTTTCTTTTATTTGGCCTTTCTAAATGCTTCCTTTAAGTTGATGTTATAAAAATAATTAAAATAATAATAGCTGAAAGTGCGTTGTATGACACAATTGTTAGGCTTGAGGAGATAACAAGAACACGAGAGAAACACAACTTTGATAAGCCTACAGTAGTTCTCAAAAATTATAAAACATTCAACAAATATCAACATTTAATTGTTTCTGCCACTGATTGATGGAAAAAGGGGAGGAGTGAATGAGGGGAATGACTGAGCTCAGGCTGCCAGTAGCTAGGTGGTGTGCTGCTGTCAGTTTTTGAAGGCAGCTCAGCGTCACACAGGGCCAGTGCGCAGGGAAATTCATATAGTCACGGGATGTTATGAACAGGACAGGGTTAATGACTAAATTAGTGACTGGCTACGATTTTTAGACTGATTTAAATGAATCTTCATTAACGTGATGGAAAAAGTTAGGGAGAATGCAGTATCAGTTTGGATGTAATTTCACTGTGTTGTAATGGTGACAGGCCGGAAGCCAAGGCCTCCCACCCCTACGCAAGTGCTCTCCTGCTTGGCAGTGATTTAAAAACGCATTTTCTTCTCCATCACCCCAAGGACATATGTTGGATATCAATAGGAAAATACAAAATATGAAATGCACCTTATATAGTGTAACCCTTTCAGTAGCCTTCTCACCCAGTTTTGGGGCTCACCACTTCATACAGGTCTTCTTTTTTTTGTTTTGGTACCAGGGATTGAACTCAGGACCTTGCGCTTGCAAGGCAGGTAGCAGAACCACTGAGCCAAATCCCCGCCCGGCCCTGGTTTTCACTTTTGATTCTAGCCTGGATAATTTAACTATAAAAAATACAAAGAAATCTCCTAAGTGAAATTACAGTATGGTGGGTTCTCACTGGCTGGAAACAAGAGAAGGTGCCAGAACACTGCTTCTGGCTTAGAAGGTGGGCTTGGGGCGCTGATCTGCTGCAGTTTGGGTCGGTTCCCCTCTGGTCCTACCTTGCTGGCTTCGGCCTGTCTCTGGGCCTCCTGGAGAACAGCGCTTAGGTGAGGTGCAGCCTGGGGAAGCTGACCATTGTGCTGGGTGGTGCTGGTCCTCAGTCCTGAGAGGGAGAAAGAGAGGCATAGTGTGGACAGGCAGTTTCATGGCTCTGGAAAGTGAAGCTGAAATCACAAAGCAGCGTGACTCGCTGAAGCAAAAGGAAAGGTTCACAGGTGAGCAGTGGAGCACAGGGCCTCACGAGAGACCTGAGGCCCAGCTGGGGAGGTGCTCAGCCGCACCTCCAAAGCTCTGGTTCAATCCCCAGCACCAACAGTGAATGTTTTTTTAACAATCTAAGGTTCTATGGCAGAAGTTTCTGTGGGAGTCAGCAGAGAGGAGCTGGGCTGCAGCTCAGCAGTAAGTGCACAGCATGTTTGAGGCCGTGTTTGATCCGCAGCACCAAGTAAGTGAATGCGTAGGATCCCAGAGAGTGAGCATGCTTGATAAAGCCCACAGAGTAAAATTCATGAGTTGGGACCCAGAAGGAAAATATGCCCTGCTTGTAAAGACTTTTGCTTTGTAATTAGAGAATGAACCTTGAAAATCTATTTTTAAATAATCTTGTTGAAGATTTTTCTGAAATGTATTAATCCAACTTCATATCGGGATGAGAACAGAAAAGGCTTTTTAACATTATTCTTTAACAAACTTTAGACACAGAAACAATAGACAGAGGCAAAATGTGCAAATCCCTGATATATCCTGGAATTAGATTGTTTCCCCCAAAGACCTGGTAGATACTTGTTTTGTTTTCCTTGCATTTTAATTTACTCTTTCACCACAGAAGTATCACTCAGTGAAGGTTTACGGGTTTATGGCTTTCAAAAGTCAGGCAGAAGAAGCTGCATGTTGATTTTTCTGCCTCTTTAGAGAGCATCCTGGGGACAGAGACTTTAAGAGTTTTCCAACTTAAAAATGGAAATACTGGGCCGGGGATTTAGCTCAGTGGTTTCGTCGCCTGCTGCGCAAGCGCAAGGACCCAAGTTCGATCCCCAGTACCAAAAAAAAAAAATGGAAATATTGGGGCTTGAACCTAGGGCCTTTGCACTGAGCTACATCCCCAGCCCTTTTTACTTTTATTTTTAAATTTTGAAACAGGGTCTCACTGGGCTCAAACTTGTGATCCTCCTGCCATAGCTTCCCAGAGTGCTGGGATTGCATGCATGCACCATCATGCCTGGCTAAGTTTTCCAACAATTTGGGGAAACCACTGATCTACATAACCCAAAGAAGGCCACCAAAAACTTCAGGACATTGGAGAGAAGAAGGTAAGCTTTATGAGGAATAAGGAGTTAAGTAGTCTCCAAGTATTTCTCTACAAACTGTAAGGAGTGAAAGGAAAAATTTGTACAGGAGAGAAGCTGCACCACACCTTAACTGTGTGGCCTCTAGGCGCAGTTAGACATGGACGCCTTCGATTGTGGCGCCTGAGGACAGGAGAAAACTCATAGCGTTCCTGCCCAAAGCACTAATCTGAAATGCGATTTGAGGAAATATACATCTAAACCGAGGAACATCTTCAAAGTAAATGGCTCTTACTGTTTTAAAAAAGGCAAATGTCTTGCTATTCGGAGAAAAGCGGAGGCACTACTCCAAATGAAAGGACTTAGAGACTCGAGAGGACTCAGTGTAAGTACAATACCCAATCCCAGGCTGAAGCTGGGCCAGGAAAAATACGCTGCTGTCAGTCTATCATGGAAACCAGTGCCAAAACGAAACGTGGACTGTGGTTCAGAGAAAAGCATTCTATCAACATTACATACTAAGTTTCCCGAATTGAAACCTGTGGCTGCGGTTAGGGAGAAAGTAGCCTTGTTTAGGGTGTGCAAATTGAAGATTTAAGGGACAGAGGGGCAATACTATTTCTGCAACTCTTCTGTCAGCTTGAAATGACCCCAGAATAAAATGAAAAGAGATGAATATTCGTGTCCATTTCTGAATTTAAGAGTGCTGACTAGAAACATTTGCTAAAAGCATAAAGTACTAAAAAGCGCCTCCACGGCTTCCTCAATGGAAAAGAAAACATAAGCCACTTATCTGATAAATTACTGTCGGTGGATACGCTGGAGATAGAACAATGCCCCGTGCTTTGTTTCTCAGTTGGGAAACCCTGCAGAAACACCGATCCCAGGTGGTTTCTGACTCCAGCCGGCAACTTTCACTACTTCCACCGCTTCTCCCCTCGGCTGAGTGAGCGGGAAGAGAGCGAGGGCTGGAGGCAGGGAGAGGAGCAGGGGAACCGGCTGCTGCGGCTGGGGAGGAATCAGGCAGAAGGGACCGGGCGCAGGCTCCCCCATGGCCAGTGACTGTGCACCGTGCCCCTCACGGAGATGAGAGGGGTGGGGCAGGAGCTCCACGGTACACCGGTGCCATCAGTGCCCGGGAGGGAACAGCTCGGCGGGAACGCCGGCAGGGAACTCGCTGCTCACGTCCAGTGAAGGGCTCTTCAGATGCTGGGTCCAGCCTCACTGTAACCTCCACACTTTCAGACCGCTTGTACCCTTCGTGACACTGGAGCTGGACCGTCACCTTGACTGGCTTGGGAGCTGGCTGCCCACAGGAGTAGCAGAGCGGGCTTCTGGGTGTGTACTGGTGGGTCGTGGAGGTGTGGCATCCACCTCTGGCCCCTCATCTTTCCTCCCTGGCACTGCTCCCCTGTTCTGTCTCCTGGCCACCGTGAATTAAGCATCCTGGCTCTACCATGATGATTCTTGCCTTGGAGCTGACCATGGACTGAAGGCCCTGAAACTGTGAGCCCAATTAACCTCTCCTTTAAGTTGTTGGTGCTGGGTATTGTGTCCCAGCAAGAGGAATGTTGACTAATACACCCCTTGAAGCAGCAACAGACACATAAACTGGAAGACAATAATCAGAACCCTTGTGCTAGAACTGGTTCCAGTTCTTTCCACTGTTACTTCTCATAAACATAATGTGTTTGGATCACAGCTCAGCCACACAGAAGATGCTAGATGCTGGCTTCTCCCATCTTCAGGTTCCTCAGCTATGGAGTGAGGATTATAATACATACTCTGTATGCTGTCTTAAGAATCAGAAATAATACATTCAGTCCTCTGTATCCAAGGGTTCCACAACTACAGATTCAACCAACCACCAAACAAAAATATTTAAAAAACTTTGAAAAAAATTACATCTGTATTGAACATGTGAACACTTTTCCTTGTCATTATTCCTAAACAATACAGTACAATAGCTATATAAATAGCATTTACATCATATTAGGCTTTATAAATAATCTAGAGGTGACAGCGTGAGAGGATGTGTAGTTTATATTCAAATACTATGGCATTTTATGCAAGGCACTTGAGCATCTGCAGATTTTGGTATTTATGGGGGTCCTGAAGCCAATCCACCATAGACACCGAGGGACAACAATACATGCAAAGCAGCCCATAGACCCACTCCCTGCCTCAGTGCCCTGTTCTTAAAAATATAAACAAGTTTCTGCTACATTACCCCTAAAGGGTGGTGTATAGCATTGGCTATGAGATTTTAGCTATGAAGGCACCGAAGCAAAACACCAGGGCAAGATCTCTTCTGTTGTTTTCTGGGTACTCGTGGAGCCTTGGACAAACTAGTATTTGTATTCTGAATACATACCTCCCTACTAGCTCACCCTAAATCCGTGATCAGTACCTTATCCACAAACATAAAAAGTGGCCGAAGCATTGTTTTGCTTTGTGTAAGAATACAGATCCAGAGGTGTTCACGTGGGTGGGAGAGGCAGGGGCCAGGCTAAGCCTCGCCACACACAGAAATTATTCTTTGTGTCTGTGAAGTCTGGTGTGGCGTGTGCTGGACGCGCTCGAACCTGGTGCTGAGCGCAGAGTGTGCAGTGGAATCTCCCCCTGCTCAGTACCTGTGGGAGGCTGAGCTGCTGTAGCCGTGCTGACGGTGCCCAGGTTCGTCCACCGGGAGGCAAGTCCAGCCCTTGCCACAGCCCGCTGATAGTTCTCATGGAGAGTCTTCCCATACTAGGGAGGGAATACAAAGGAGGGAAGGAATCTGTTCACTTCACTTTCTCCACTCAATCGCTATATACACATCGAGGAAGAAATACTCCTCGATTACTCTTGTCACTCCTTGCCCAAGTTGGCTCTTTCTGTAGTTCAATAAAAAACTGATTATTTTTCACATGTTAAATAATTTTCCAGATCAGCAAAATCAGTTCATTGTGCCATCCACACGCTAGAGGAGAGCTTAGGCCAAGCCCTTCTGATTGTGTCTTCACACGTACCTGACTCCGCTACCAATTCAGTCTTGTGTCTCTCCCTCCCTCCCTCTCTCCCTCCCTTTCCTTCTTTCCTCTCCCTCTCCCTCTCCCTGCCCTCCTCCCCTCTCTTCCTCTCCTGTGCAGGAGATCCAACCCCGAACTTGGCCCACGCCAGGCAAGCATTTTACCGCTCAGCTACACGCCCAGTCCAGTCTTGGGCTTCTTAGTCGCACACTAAGTTCTCAATCCTCTCAGTAACTATCTGAAAAGTTTCATTTGACAGCCAGGCCTCGGCTGTCAGGTGAGTGAGAGGGCCATGGGGTTAGCCCTCCCGCCTACTTAAAGAACTCAACGGGCAGACAGATGAGACGCCCAGCAGCTGGACCCGTCAGGAAGCTGGCTGGCAGGTCCCCGGACAGATGGGAGCCCGAGCTCTCACCTTGGCGATCCTTATTCCCGTGACCCACTGGTTGAGAGTTCTTGCATCATCGCAGCAGAGGTACTTGATGTACTGAGACTCCTTCTGAATTTGGGGGTGCTGGACGGAAGCAATTTCAAAGACAGCTTATGAACTTCATTTCTTAGGAGCTCAAAGAGACCTTCCAAATAACTTTTAAAAACTAATAAGGTGTCTGATTGATTGAGGTGGAGGCAAAAATTATTGGTAGTAATTTTAGGACTAGGAAAAGAAGTACTTTTTTTTTTTTTTTTTTTGGTACTGGGGATCAAACTTGGGACCTTGTGCTTGCAAGGCAGGTGGCGGCACCACTGAGCTAAATCCCTGGATCCAGAAGTACTTTTTAAAATGGTTAAACTCTGAAAGGATGTAAGAAACCTGTTACATGATTTATCATAAGCACCATAAGGGAATTTACTTAATGTAGTTTTTTATGTCACAGAGCTAATGCCCACATGGATTGTGGTTTCGTGACTCCCCAAACCTAGTCCAGGGTTATTCTGCTACCAGCAACTCAGAGTTTTGCAATGATATTCCTCAACTGTTAGTTCTCATCCTAATGAGCCAATGGATTGCAGAAAAAATGTTTGCATCTGCTCTCAAGTAGCACTGAGCAAGGGCTTGGGAGGAAGAGCGCGTCACCAGGCCTCCTGGGAGCTCAGAGAGTAACAGTGAATGGCAGATAGGACAGAGGGAGAGGGAAACCCGCATCCTTCCCTGTGGCTCCCTGAGGGCCCTTGGAACCCTGTTTATGCTGCTGACGCAGTGTGCCCCACGGGGCCAGGACTCTCGTCTGGCTCATTCACTGAAGACCCAGGCCTGGAGCGCAGTACGTGTTCCTGTCCAGGCGCCAAAGTAATTGTGGGAAGAACTAAATAAAATCAGTCTTTCTCTTTCTCTTTCCTCTTTCTTTCTTTCTCCCCCCGCCCTTCTTTGTTTTGGTTTTTTGGAGACAGAGTCTTCTCACTATGTAGCCCAGGCTGGCCTGGAACTCATAAAATATTTCTTATTCAGCCACATGTGCTGTAGCCACAAGGTGACAGGGAGACAACCACATTCTGAAATATGTGCTAGGTCAATTTTCAGGGATCATGGTAACTTGTAACTAATTTTGTTGTGTGGAGGGAATTATCGGCTACAGCCAGGGCGTGCGCATGTGATGTGCATGGTACCGCTTCTTCCTGCACTCCATGGAACACTTTGTTAGTCCAAACTAGGTGTAGGATAAATGCAGGTGGCATGAACTACCGGGGGTCCTGAACGTGAACTGGGAATCGAAGGCAGGAAGCGTCTGTGCTCCTAGCGGGTGGGACAGCGGTGAAGGAGCAGTTTTCCCGGGGGCGGCACAGCCCGCTCCCTGCTGCTGCTGTGTGCTCACTGGGCTCTGGGAAACGACTGACCCTCAGGGATCCTAGCCAAGGCCTTTGCACGTCTGAACTCCAGCTGGAAACTCAGCGGAAGCTCCCAGACTCGCGACCCTGCTGGTCCACCTTTGCAGGCTTCCGGCCGTGACACTGCTGGCCTGGGCCAGAATGGACAATGAGACACACAGACTGCAAGGGTGTGGTGAAAGCTTAGTAGTTTCTGATTTTAAGGATGAGAAAACTGGTGCAAGAAGTTGCTATGTGTTTCTCGACTTACCTAACATTTCTGTATTTATCTTACGCTATTAAGCCCAAATACCAGACGTGGAGGCTATCACAGAAAAATCCAGAAGACACAAAGAATTCCTCTTTTCGGCCTTTTGAAGCAACTGAGGAAAGTCTACTCTGATGCTGTTATATTTAATAGGCTGCTTCCTTTATTTAGGTCCCTTCCTCCTCAGAATTGTCCCCAGTTCATTTGCTTAGGCATCATGATTTCTCTCTCCTGGGAGTAAAACAGCTGCTCCCTGGCTCTGAAACGGGGCTGTTGTTCTCCGATCTGACCGGCAGATGGCAGGAAACACTTCTGAATGGCGGCTGAAGATTTCACCGTTACATCAGTTCAGTGCTTGCTCGCTAATTCAGAATGCTCAATTTTAGTTCTGTAAATGTTGCCCCAATAATAATGTTCTTTGGAGACCCTCAAAACGGGAAATCTCTACCAACTCAGGTAATGTGTACTAACAGAAAAAGGATTTGTCACATTAATTTAACTTGCAGGGCAGACTGATGAAAATACCAGAGTGATGAAAGCCAGGCGTTAAGAGGTGGAATGTGACATTCCAGAAATGCCTGCAGCATCCTCTTCCACAATAAAATCTACAAAACGAAACCAGATCCCTTGACTGAAGTACCAGAGACGCGGCTCCCTACCCACATGCTCTGTCTTAGAGGGGTAAGCACGGGTCTCTCCAACAATTTAATGTTTTTGTTGGTTTTAGAAAGGGCTACTTTTTCCTTTCTGAGATAGTTAAGAGGGTGCAATTGTTACCTTGGCCTTAGTATATTCCTTTTTGGGGGGCTGTTTTTTATTTTGGTGCATAGCAAGTCAGGTCTCTAAGAGCAGACTAAATTATGCTTTCAAGGAAATGCACAAAGCGATTGTTTACACTGAAGTACCCATTTAAGCACCACACAATTTCTTAAGTATTTTATTCATCTAACTGCTGTAAAACGTGGCATTCTCTTAAATAAAGTGGGTTTGAATATAAAACAGAGGCTTCTACCGACTCTTGCAAGCCTCAGAATTTATGGTTCTAAGATGAGCTACCCATGGGCCCAGGTCTTTTCTTCCTCCCTTCCTCGGGCAGAAACCCTTCAGGCTTCCAGGGCACCTCAGAGCCAGGGTCTGTGCTCGGCCCCAATCCTTCCTGGAGATCACATCCTGGTGCTTACTTCCCAACTGTCCAGTTCCTCTCTTAGGGTACTGGCTGAAAAACTGTTTGCAAAGGGATTTGAGGAAAATGCCAGTGGGCTAGACTCTTCCTCACTGATCTGACTGCTCCTGACCATTAAAAAGAGAAAAGCTTTCTTAGGACACACAGCTCAGCACCCACAGGTCAAGGCCACTGTGGAATGCTGGTGCTAAAGGGATCTTGCAGATCCTCTGAACTTACAAGATGAGGAAGCCGAGTGTCAGAGAAGTTACGACATTTGTTCAAGGACAGAGGTAGAGGCAACATCGTAACTAGAACAACAAATAACACCTCTGGGTGCAGAAAATCTGCTAATTTCTAAGTGTATACAGAAGAATAAGAGACAGCTCATACCATAATCAGATATGTGATTGTTTTATGATGTGGCTCATTTCATAACAAACATTTGAAAACAGAGGCTGAGAAAGGCATTTTGAAGTAACAGGATGTTGTAATGTATTTGGGGGATGTCTGGAAAGTCTACCCGGAAAGGTTCTGGGAGCTGTGGAGAAGAGGCAGGAACCAAGGTGGAGAGGTTGGAACGGGGCTTTGTGGGAAACTGAACTGCCCTCCGGGCACTGGGGACCATCAGACGTGGCACAGGAGCAGAGATGGACAGGAAGTAGCTGTGGTTACAGGGATGACGGCTGGAGTGAGGAATTAGCACATAGACCAAAGCTGGAGCTGCGGCTGGGGATGCGGTCTCTGAGAAACAGAAGGGTCCAGTGAGAACCAAACACAGAGAGATCACGGGAGAATGTTCCGGGTGCTGGGGAGGAGGAAGCAGCAGACCTGGAACAAAGGCAGGCAGATGGAGGAGAGGGGAGCAGGCCGCAGATGGTAAAACGAGGAAGCGGTCACCAGTGCAAAAGGCACGGAAAGGACCAGAAGGAAGCGTGAGGACTGGAAAACTCAGTGTTCTCCGGAAAGCTAAGTAACAAGTTGGAACAGAGGTGGAGGGAGAAGCCTGTTAGCCGCCCACTGCACAAAGCCAGTCTTCCCTCTGCTCACTGACGCATCCCAAGGGCCCAACAGAAGCAGATTACGACATCTTGTGGAATGAGTGACGCACACAACAGGGTGACAGAGGAGGCCATGAGGAACCGAGACTCTCTCAGGAAGTCTGAGCTGAAGGGAGAACGCAGCCCAACGCCAGCCAGGGCTGGCAGGGCTGGGGCAGATAAGCTTGAGGGCAGTGGTGGAGAAGCCCCAGACTGCCTGTGTTCGGGGGAAGAATGCTCAGAGGCAGCCTGGAGACGCTGAGGCCGAAGGGGGTCACTGGTGGTGTGGCGTGGTCCCAAGGGAGAGGACATGGGGGCACAGGGGAGCCTCCCTGCTCTGAGGAAACGGGGCGTTACTGAGTTAGGTCCGTGCAGGAAGTGAGATGCAGTAATTCAGTCCTGTTCTCTTTTGTTCAGAGGAGAAGGCAGCGTGCGTGCGGAAGGAGGCGCCTGTGAGTGTGAGGCCATCTGAGAAGGGGGTGAGGGGACTGCGGTGAGCAGAAGCCAGGAGAAAAGTTGGTGACGCCTCCTGGGATGCAGGAAGGACCCGAGGCCGCCACACAGCAGGTGCAAGGTGCAGGGCGGGCGCTGTGGCTCGGTGTCCGGCCCTTAAATCAGGCTGGGAGCGGGGCTCAGTGACGGGCATGCTGATGTGGAAGCTCGGGTCTAGGAAATCTAAGGTGGGAAGGACAGAGAGCTTGTTCGCCAGAGTACAGACCTGTGCACCAATGACCTTGGCCAAATCATGGGTGCTTGTGAGTTTCTGCACTGATGACCCAGGAATGATAATTCCTCTCACGAGGGGCTGCTGAAAAGATTAAATAAACAGTACAAGCGAAGGACCAGTGTAGAGCCTGTTACCTGACAGGGAAGCTACTGCTGTTACTACTGTTAACGATAGAACCAGGTTTCAAAGAGCACAGAAGGGTAGGGGCCCTGCTGTGATTTTCTTTTCATCCATTCATTCATCTGTCCCTGCATCCATTCACTGGGTGTGTACTGACCACTTGACATGTGCAGACGCTCGGAGCATGGCGGTGAGCACCAGGAAAATGTCCCTGCTCTGAGGGAGAAGCCAGTGAAAATGCAGAGCCCTATGTAATCTAACCTTGTGCTGTGAGAAACACCGCAGAATACAGGTTCCGGGGAGCCCAGAACCCCAGTACTCCTCCTGTCACACTGAACCCCTCTTCTCAGATTTCTGTAAAAGACTAGCTTCCCCCCCGGAAGACACTGCCGCCTCTACCCCTCACCTCCAGCGACAGCAGCTGCTCTGTATGGGCACAACGGCAACTGTGTTTCAAGACCAAGATTACGGGAAGAGAAATGACTCTCAGCTGCCTAGGGCTTCCTCTGGGTTCCGGGGTCTTCTTGGGGACAGTGAGGCCTCCACTGCCTTCGCAGAGCGAGGCCCAGGCAACAGCATCAGCCCCACAGCCAGCTCGTCAGAAGGCAGATTCCTGGGCCTGACCCGAGACTGACTGAATGCGCAACTCTGCAGCCCAGCAGCCTGTGTTTCTGACCCTCTGAGTGATTCTGACAGAGAGGAAGGTTTGGGAGCCTCTGGGTAGCAGAAGTGTTTACTTAGGGGCTGGGGGTGCAGCCAGTGGTAGCACGCTTGCCTGGCATGTGCAAGGCCCTGGGTTCAACCACTGCAGTGCAAAAAGAAACGATTTAATACGAGAACAAAGTCAGAGTGACTAGTGCTCACGCGGCGTGGCAGGTTATAGACTCTGTACTAGCGTCTTCACGGGCGCGGCTTATGAATCCTTGGAAGGGCTGGGCACTCAAATCTCCCCTTGAAGATGAAGCGGCGAGGCTCAGAGCCCCAAGAGTCCCTAAAGTCCAAGCTGAGGAGCGGCAGGCCAGGGCTCCAAGTCCAGTCTTTCCGACTCCGCCTCAGCATCTCCCCACACTGTCACGGTCATCGAGCTCATTCTGCTAAGAAGCTCTGGTCTAGACCTTCACTCAGTGCACACCCACGGGCACGTGGTCTCTCCACCCGCCTCCCTGGACCCTGGATCCTCTGCTGATAGAGGGACATATTGTTTGCATCTTGGAAATTGGCTCATCCTAGTGAAATATGTTAATATCAAGTTTTTTTATTTGAAAATAATAGTAGACCTAAAGGAAAATAAGTGACCATGATGTTCATAAACAAATTAAGTTCCCCAAACCATGACAGACCTATTTACTTAGCAAATTAATAAATATCCTCAAAATTTTGGGAAGTAACTGAGGATTGTGCTAAAGAACAAAATGAGCAGGGTGATCATGCGTAAAGAAATCAGCTTGAGAACGAAACAGCACCATCTAGTGAAAAGGGAAATGCTTTCTCCTGAGGACGCTCACACTCCTGTTCCCAGAGCCTTCAGACCCCGCTGCTTCTCCACCTCCGATCCCCCTCTTCTTTCCAGAGGAGACGCCACCTCTCTCCTGGGCCTCGGATATGAGGACTTCCGCAAGTTCTAGCGCAGTTCCCAGGAACCAGAATTGCGACTCTTGCTGTACCCTGACAGCCTTGTTTCTCAGGTCAAAGAATTCAGTGCTGCTACGATTCGAGGTCCTCATCCCAAACTTGGGGGTCAGCAGGAAAACAGAGTCCCCACACCAAGGAATTATCTGGACCCAAATATCAACAGGGCTGCTACTGAGAAACACTGCCCCCGACAGAATGGTTTCACATCAACAAGACCATTGAATGGCAACTGTTGCTGGGCACCGTTCTGACGCTGGGAAAGCAGAAGTGAACTAAGCGTGCAGAAATCTCTCTCCTCCTGGAGTTTGGCTTCAGTGGGAGGAAAATGGCTACAGACAAAGCAATGTGGTGTCAGAGGCTACGGATTAATATGAAGAAGGGTAGGAGACAGCACCTGTCAAGGCTGGGATGAGGGCTTCTTTGGATAGAGTGGTCAGAGAAAGACAATGACAGTTGATAAAAGATGTGAATGAAGTGAGAGGGCAAGAATTACCTGGAGGAAGAGCCTTCTAGGAACAAGATCAGTCAGTGCAAAGGCCCTGAGGTGGCAAGTGTCTGTTTAAGTCAAAAGCAAGAGAGAGGTGAAGAGAATGCTCTGCTTTCCTTCTGTCCCTTCAAGACAATTATTACTGGGACAATTCCGTGTAGGGCACGGTTTCTCAGTGGCAGCACTGGTGACACTTGGGACAGATAATTCTTCAGTGTGCGTTGGAGCATTTTAGTCACTACCTTGACCTCTATTCACTAGACGCTAATAGCACCTGCTCCTTGCCTCAGGACAATCAAAAGTGTCTGTGGACATTCCAGTGTCTCTTAAGAGCATCTGATGAGAGCCACCAGGAGAGGGCAGGCTAGGTGAGCTGCTACAGCGTTCGTCAGCACCGTCATTCTTTATAAACTCCTCAGAACAGGTGCTTGGTAACGAAAAAGAGGACTATATCTAAATGAAAACTAAGCAATATCCGGAGTCCCGATAAAGCCAAAAACTTCAACAAGTTACTATTTGATTAAAATAAGTAATGACAATTGTGCAAGGACTAAAAATTATTACATACGACTGATTTGTCTTAATTATTATATCTGAGAATAAGCACAAAAACATGCCAAGGCCCCGAAGCCAGACCTCCAGAAGCATAAAGGAAGACCCTGAGCGCATCATATGTGTGGTTGAAAGAACAGCCCTCTTTGATCTGACTGAACTGATTTAATTTAAATTCTAACTTAAAAGCATGTGAACCGTATCCAACACCTGATAACACATATTGCCTTTGGACAATATATACCTTGGAAAGTTTCACAACTTGGTAATTTTTTAAATGATTGATTTCTTGCTATTCTGCATCTTTTTCTGGAAGACCTTGGCAAGTTTCTAATGTCTAAAAATTTCTAACAAGTTTTTGGAATAAGTTCAATAAATAAAGAACTGAAAATTCTGTTCTGTCAATAAAAGTGTATATTAATTTGTTCGAAAAATGTGGAGCTCCTTATATTTTCACAAGTGATGCAGGACCCCAGACCAATTTATTTTAATGTTTTAGGCTCTGATATAGCAGGCTTTGGGGGAAATGGCTCCAGCTAATAGAAAAGATTTCCCCTTTTTGATTTTGGTTTAAAAACAAAAATTTTATTACCTTACCTTTGTCTATTAATCATGTAACACTTAATGCTTTTCCCTTAAAAGAAAACATTGAGCCAAACCGCTTACAAATTCAGATTCAGGACTTCTCACAGCATACCTTTAGGACGAAGCAGTGGTCTGTGGGTGCTTTGTACTTCATTTTGCACTGAACCCCGTAGTAAATGTTGACGTTTTCAAACTGTATAAAACAGGCCAGATCGCGAGATGTCTGAAAGAGAGGAGAAGAGACCCCACTGGGAGGACAGCCAAGCTTTCCAAGGTCGTTCTTGATGGCACCAGAAAGGGCTGCATTGTAGTAGAGAGCATACTGAATTTTCAGAGGTTGATAGGAACGTCTATCTACCCTACGTACTGGCGCACTCTCAAAGCCTACTGAAAAGATGAACGAGAAGGGACGGCTCCCCTGGGCCTCGCAGGACGAGGGGAGGGCGACGCTGCGGCCTAAGCGCCTGAGGACTCCCGCGTGGGGTCGAGTCCACCGACCCTGAGATGCCCGCCGGGGACTCAGCCTGGCGAGGCGACCAGCTCGGGGGTCACCTCCGCCTTTGACATTCTAAGTCAGCGAGGGGTTCTGTGATCGAACATTTAAAAAAAATTCCTCTCAGTAAGAACAAGGAGAGGTAAATTCGGTGCTCAGTAAATTAGTACGCACTCCACGCACTTCTTCCCGAGAAAAAGGCTTCCTGTCCTACTGCCGGGGGCTGCACGGTTGCCATGGAAACAGGCCTTTCCTCCGTGCGATCTCTAATCTGCTCACACTTCAATTGTGCATTTGTACATTATTCTTGTTCCTTTTGCATTCTATAATTCTTTATAGTTAGTGAATAAAGAATAAAAGGTAGAACTCCTACACCCAAGGGCACAATTTTTCCTTTATCTCTTATATTTTATCTGGGTTTTTTTTCTGTGCCGAGGGTGGAGCCCAGGCCTTCGCATTTTAGGCAAGTGCACCACCCGAGCTACAGTCCCAGCCCGAGCGAAAGTCTGAGGCCGTCAAGGAGATTTTCCTACAGTCACCGTTTCCTGGCTTGGTCTTCTTTTTATTTATTGGTAGGGGGCTTGAGGTACATAATGGTCACAGTCCTTGTGTGGAAGGGACATGCACGTAACACATCTTAATTCGGTTTTCACCCCCTTCCCCTCCTGCCCCTCCACCTCCATCTCTCTCTCTCTCTCTCTCTCTTTCTCTCTCTCTCTCTCTTAAAGACAGGGTCTCGTTACATAGCCCAGGCTGGCCTCAAACTCACGGTGATCCTCCTGCCTCAGCCTCCTGAGTGCTGGGATTACAGGCATGCACACCCTGCCCAGCTTCCTCTGGACCCTCTTCTCATTTGAGAAAGATCGGTCTCCCTACTTCCTATTATCTGTCTTTTATTTTGCTATTTATTTATATTTTGGGTTTCTCATACGAGAGAAACATGCAGTATTTAGGCTTTGTGTCTGATCTATTTCACGGTCTCAAGTTGTTCTTCCTCTTAACATTGTATCTCAGGGCCTTTCTACATCGGAACACATTTTATGGGTGCACAGCCTTCCCTTACAGGGGTAACAGTTTATTTGTAGCCATTCTACCCTAGGTGTTTAGAGGTTATTTCAATATTTTGCTATCATAAGAAATACTGTGCAACTGAACAAATATTTGTTGGGTGGGTTGCCAAACATGTAGCTGCTATTTGAAAGGTGTGCCCCTTTTACATTGCATAGGTCTTGCTAAATTGGCCCCAAATTTGACTGAACCAGTTTACTTTCCTACCTTTTTTCTTCTTGTGTAAGTTTTTTCACGCAGAAGGTGCTTGCTTGCTTGCTTGCTTTCTTACTTTCTTTCTTTCTTTTTTTTTTTTTTTGTGGTACCGGGGATCAAACTCAGGTCCTTGCCCTTTCGAGGCAGGTGGTGGAACCACTGAGCTAAATCCCCGGCCCTGGAATGTGTTTTCTCATCCATATCCATCAACACTGGGTAACAGTGTCACTGTTATCAATCCCCTGGGAGGAAATAACAGCTCACTATTTAATTTCCACTTTCCCAATGACTAATGAGATAGAACAACGTTTCCGTTTTTCATTTTGTGGTGCTGGGGATCAGACCCACTTTCCTAAGTGCTTTCCTACAGAGCTGCACCCTCAGCCCCAAAGAGAACTTCTGTTCTGTAGCTGTCAGTATTTTTTTTTTTGGTGCGTTCTCACCTAACAAGCTTCATTTGTCGTTTTTCCTTCCCTTCCTCCCTGTCCTCCTCCCCTCCTCTTCTGTCTCCATCTTCCTCCTTCCCTTTCCCCCTCTTTCTCCTTGTCTTCTGCTTCCTCCTCTTCCTTTGGTCTCTGTCTCTCCCTTGCCTCTCTCTGCCTTTTCTCTCCCTCTGTCAACGCGACCAGAGCTGTGTATATGCCAGAGAAGGGCTGTAGCACGGAGCTATACCCCCAGGCCTAAATTATTATTTGTCTGAGGTTTTTTTCTTCTTTCAAATGGGCTTTTGCTGTGTTGTCCAGGCTGGACTTGAACTTGAGAGCTCAAGCAATCCCCGTGCCTCAGCCTCTTGAGTAGCTGGGACTACAGATGTACGTCACATGCCAACACCATGGTTTGCCACTTTTTTTTACATTTGTCTCTTTCTAGTCGATTTGCTGAAGTCCTTATGTATTATGAATACTTGTACGTGGCTGTATGTGTCGTAAATCCGGCCTCTAACTCTGGAGCTGGTCTTCAACCTCTTAACAGCAACTTCATACAGTCCAATGCGTCAGTTTCCTCCTTTGTAATTTTGAGTTTTATTTTTGATCAAGAAAGCGTTTTTCCACCTCAAAATTATAAAAAATATGAACCTATATTTTCTTCCATGATTTCATACTATTTTTCTAAGTATATATTAATCAATCTAGGATTTAATTTGGTACATGGGAAAAGATGGGAAGCATTTTTCCCAAATGATATATAATATTTTAATGCTATTGAAAGAAATATTGTTTGCTCCCTGCTGTAAATTGCTGTTTAATTTTCTTTAGCTTAGATGGCTTTCTTTTGATCTATTCACCCCTTTCTAGAATGTTTGACCACTGGGAGAAGGAGTTCTAGCTCATTGCTTTTTATAATTTTAGGGGTCTCTTGGAACAGGATGTCTTTCTGGTTAATCTTAGAATCAGGCAGTGAATTTTAAATATATGAATCTTACTGAAATTTTAAAAGACATCGCACTGATTTATAGGAAAATTCCGGCAGAAGTACCTATCATCTAGCAACACGGTATGTTTGTATTTCTGCAGTTCTGTTTTACTTTAATCTTATAATTTATGCTGTACACATCTTGAACTTTTCTTAAGTTTACTGCTAAGTATTTTGTATTTTTCGTTCCTACTATACATGGAATCTTTTGCATCATATTTAATTCGCATATTGTTTGTGTAAAGGAAAACAAGTTCTTATCTGGTACATTTATTTGGTCTTAATAGATTTTCCTGTGTTGCTGGCAGGTGGTCATGGCAACTGACTTTTTGCCTCTTCTTTTTTTTTTTTTGGTCCTGGGCATTGGACTCAGGACCTCGCGCTTGCGAGGCAGGGGGCACCACTGAGCTACATCCCCGGCCCTTGCCTCTCTTCTACACTTCTTATTTATTTCCTTGACTTCCTGGTCAATTGCTTCATACCAGTGTTAATGGAGGCAGCAAGACAAGGCGTGATTGTCCAAGTCCAGCCTGAACCCTTAATGCGCATCACTTAGTGCACTGTTTCTTATGGACTTATTTATACGCCTCAGTTACACTTAGGACTGCAAGGCCTAAAACTTACAAAATAAAACAAGTTATTTGTGGGCCAACTATTATGTGCCCAGGGTAGGACTGGATGTGCAAGTGTCAATCAGCCCTGCGATGAGGAGCAGAGGAAGGGGCTAATGGGGCAGTGGCTGCCCGCACTGGGTTCCTCAGGCCCCTCCTGTCCCCCACCGACCACAGAGCCTCCTCTGGGGAAGGATGAACCCTGGGCAGAGGAAGCCTGCGGCGCCTAAGTGTGCCACGTGGCGGTGTCCCGGATTCGAGTTAGCCAGGGTCGATGAGCTTCATCTTAGAGCCTTTTAAAGGTGCACAGAAGCAAGAACTACCCAATCCTCTAAGAGCGGTCTTGGGAAAAGCTGATGATCAGAATGAACACTACAATTACATTTCAAAGAAGGAAAATTTAATACGTGCTAGTAGATCTGAGGCAATAATCCCAACTCACGAAGTTAAGTGATAGCTAAAATACTCTGCCAAAGTAGGCAGTGAAATGTACATGATACACCTCAGAGAACGATTTAAATATTCAGAATACAAGGACTAATATCTCACTGAAGATTGTTCAAGATTTCAACCACTTCTACGATTCCAGGTAAAATAAGTTTTACCACAATGAACAGGAGAGCAGGACAAGGGGAAAAGTCTTCAGAGATATACATAAAGTTACAAAACAATCTCTATGAAAATGCGTCTACCATAACTTTTGAAACTTGATTTTTTAAATGAGTAATTTTTTTTTACTTTCAAGAGAGCTATGGGAAAACTCCAACGAGTTTCAGTAGTTCTGTCCCGAAGGGTATGTATCTGTGTGGACACTGGTGATAAGGGTGTATTTAAATTGCTACTGCAGGGTTCCTGTAATTCCAGTTTCATGAAATGCTTTCTTGCCGAAATGCCTTTGTGTTTGTTTTGCTTTTTGTCACTTTGTTAGTGTTTCCCCCTAACTTCCAGAGTTTGGATCTGCAATGTTCCCTGAAGACCCGTATGTGGAAGGCGCAGCCCCAGCCCTGGCGTCAGTGGGAGTGGCAGTCTGTGGGGGTGTGGCTTAGAGGGAGGAAGTGAGGTCACAGGGGGCGTGGCCCTCAAGGGGCCACCAGACCATGGCTCCTCTCTCTATTCTTCTGCTCATGCAGCGAGGCCTCCTCCTCCAAGTGCTCCTCCCCTGACTGTGGTGCCTGCTGCTGGCCCAAACAGTGGCCAACAGGCCCTGCACTGAAACCTTCAAACCATGAGCCCAAATAAGCCTTCACTGTAAGGCAGCTTATTACCGCAGGCATTTTGTTACAGTAATAGAAAGCTGATGGATGCACTGACCTTTGTCTTTCCTTTGGGTACATAATAAATTCCAGAAGCCCGTAAAAGAAAATAGCGCCTTTTCCAGGCTTTCTTTCCATCTTCTTTCAGATAAAGAGCTCCTTCGAGTTCTGGTACAATGATAGACGTTCCACAGAAACTTTCCTGAAATTGAGATTCCAAAGGCATAAAACACATGAAAGATAAAACACACGTTCTTGTTCACATTTTATTTTGAGACAGGGTCTCACTATGTAGTTCAGGCTGGGCTTGATCTCCTGATCCTCCTGCCTCAGCCTCCCAAATGCTAGGATTATAAGTGTGCGCCTCCATTACATCCAGTCTTTTAGTTCAAATACTCAAACTTATTTTTTGGTTTCTTTTTATAATCACTATTCTTTTTTTTGTCTCATAAATGCAAAATAACTTAATTTTGCATCCTCCAAGTATATTTATATATGGAAACATTTTTGTTCACATTTTCCCTCAATTTCCCCTCATGTAACTAGTCCCCAATTTAAAGACACTAATTTCTAAGCTGCTTAGAAACAAATGGCTGTATCAGGACAATATTCTCTTCCCGTGTCCACTGGTCTCCATTGCAGCTCGATGTGCTCGGGATCCCATGTCCTCTCTCGGGACACCTGCTGCCCAGCGCTTCCCAGTTCAGCCTGGAGTCGCACTCGGTAAGGACAGGGTGGCTGCACCCGTTTCCACCCTGGCCCTCTGGGGTCTGCTTCACTGGATCCAGGGCTGCTGGAGCCCGGCAGGGGCAGGGGTCCAAGCAGGACCCGGTAAAGGAAAGCGTGCTCCTGGCTCCAGGGAGAGCGAGAGCCGCGGCATCTCCAGGCCTTCTGACTTCTGAGAGAAACCCACCCCACTAACCCCAGAAAAGATCAACACTCCGTTAAGGAGGGCGGGGCAGCAGGAGAGACCTGTCCCGGCTTCCTCGCCGTCTGCCTGTGGCCTGTGTTTGTTCCAGCTGAGCAGAGCCCTGATTCCTAGCATAGTTACTACACAGTTCGTAGGAGTTTCCAAAATTCAGCTGTCAAATGAACCTTGGGACCACCGCCTAACAGTAATCACCATGGATACCTGAGCTCCCACCACCTCCCCGAGTCTAAGCTCCGTGAAGATCCAGTGTAGTCGGAACTGATGCCCCCAGAGGGTGAGGCACGGGCTCCATCACCAACCCTGTCTCAGCGCCAGATCTCACACGTCCTGCCAAATGCAGCTGCTGCCTGGGAGAGCATATCCGAAGATTTAACGAGTGAGTATATGCTGCTTCCACACCTTGTGGAGAAGTGGTACCTGGCCATGGCGATCTTAATTCTTTCCTTTCATTCCCTTTCCCTTCCTTCCCTCATCTCTTGATTCCTTTCTCTTTTTAGAAAGATCTACCTCCCTACTTCCCATTTTTTCCTTTTGCCCTTTATTTATACTTTGGTTTTCCCGTGTAAGGGAAAGCATGCGTATTTTGGCTCGTGTGTCTGCTTTTTAAAACTTAACATTCCAGTCTCACAGCGCATTCAGAAGATTTGGAAATCCTCATCTGACTTCTGAGGAGCACTTAAATGAAGGAATGTATGGAATGTGAGCAGATGAGTTTCATGAAGATTCACAAGTCTTTTTAGCAAAAAATCACTAATTCAAATTCATGAAAATCACACTACCTTATCTAAAGCTGCACTTTATTACAACTGATGCAGAGAATCAGTTGAATTGTCTAAATAGCTGTATTTAATAATGATGTGATTTTCAAATCCCAACTTAGAATTTCAGTCCCTCAGCATTTCCCACTGTTCTGCAGAGTGAATAACTTAAAATAGATGAAGCAAACGTCCTTCCGCCTCTCCTCTGGAAAATTAAGCTTACCTCAAGTAAGGATTCTTTGTTCTTAGCATTCATTTTCTCATTGGTTTTCTTGCCTTCTTTCTTTCCTTTGTTATCCAAGTAGAAATTCTAAATTAAATGTTAAAAGATCGGATCAGTAAGTTCGTTACTATGCCAGCACTGCAAGAAACTCACGGGCTTGCCGGAGAGAGGCAGACCGGTGTGGATCCGTCGGCCGGAGGTCTGGCACCTGGTCACGGCCAAACAGGAGGACTTCCCGGCCTCTCATGCCCACAGTCAATGAGGAAGTAGACAGACAGGGAGCACTGGGAAGAAAAATCCCCTTTAATTGTGAAGTTCCACATCCGAGAGCACGGAGGAGGCCAGGACAGCCTCATGCTCTGGGAAGAGCCTTGGACTAAGGAACAGCATCACTGCGTGTGCATCATTTACCAACCACATTCCCTACGCGCCACCACCCCGACTGGCGAAATAGGCCACCTCACTGCCGGATTTCCAAAAAGAAAAGAGAGAAAGATGCACACACTCACACAAGCGTGCACACACGCACAAGCACAACCTTGTGTGGCCAGGATACAGGGCATGGCTCTGTCCCGGGCAGCTTGCCACAACTGCCAGGCACAACGTGGTGCTCAGAAAAAGCCTCTCAGCGATGAAGGAAGAGCCCCGGGAAGTACTGCTTAATTAGCTATACATAAGAAGTGACTTAACCTTTTGCCATTCCAAACACGTTTACTGCTCATTTTTAAAGATGAGCCTTCCTCCCCTGCCAAAATGTAACTGTGTTGTAGCTTTGAAATTAAGCAGAAAAACTAACAAACAAAACCCAGTGCTGGTGACGATGTGCAGCACATTCATTTCATTCTGGACAAAGCCTGAAACCAGTTTTCAGGGCTATGAAGAGCATCGAATTCACCATTTTCAAAGCTTGTTTAAAGACTATGCAGCAACTTCGTTGTTTTTCCTATATTCAAAATCTGCGGACTTTCTCCTCCCATGACCTGCTCTGAATCCACCAGAGTCCCCGAGGAGCAGCGAAGGCTCCACCCTGCCACGCCGTGTCTTCAGCCCCCACGGAAGCCGAGGCCTCCTCTGCCTCTGGAGCTCCAGCTGTTTCAGCATTGAATCGTCTCCCTCCAGCCCAGGTTGGTCTTTGTTCTCCCTGTCATGGCGAGAAGCGCGGTAGCATCAAGGGTGCTAGCTCTGCCTGCGTAGCGCGTACATCTCCATCAGCATTTCCTTCACTGCTCTGGGTACCAACCCCGGAGTCCCGCCTGACTTCTCCATTTACAGGCTTCTCTTCGCTTAAGTTTAGGATGAAACCTGTCAGTCTCCTCTGATAAGCTGCGCACCTGCACTTTCAAAGTCAAAGGCTTTCTCGAATTTCCCCGGACCGTCTCCCCGAACAGCGAGTCTTCCCCGCCACCTCGGCGACCTCCACGGCCTCTCCTCAGAACTGAGCAGCATCTGGAGCGCCCTGTCTCTCGCTGCCATCTCCGAGGTGCTCATGCTCTCCATTCTCTGTTGCTTCTGGCTGGCAGCCAGGCAAGGCCGCTCGGACAGGGCTCCTTCCCGGCAGGTGCTGGGGGAGGGAAGTGGCCCCGCAGTCTGCACTGCCTGTCCCGTGGGCGGACCTTCCTCAGAGGGTCCATCGGAGGGCTCGGACTGAGGGAACCGTTCTGGTAGGTCTCTCTCCTGGGTGAAGGCAGAACTGCCACACCGCTTTGGGATAAGGTACCACTGGCTGGCGTGTGTGTTCCAGGGATGGCATGGCGTCAGCAACAGCAGCAGCAAACTCGGTCCGACTCAAGAACGTGGGCTGAACTGGCTGGAGGCTGGCATCCTGCCGGAAGGTCTGTAGGCACCGCCAACTGGGATGAAGACACAGATGACCCCACTGAGGGCTGAACAGCAAGCAGCTGGGTCCTGAGGCAGCGAGGTCTGTAGTATCGCACCCACAGAACATAATGTTGGCAGTTCAACATCTCAAGATGGCATCCTCTATACCTCAGGACTGAACTTTGGTGATGCCACGGTGGAGTTCTTAGTGGTGGCAGCAGCCCATCTGTACTATTTTGAACGAAATAATTTCCTTGTCTTTTAGGGCTGTATAGTATTCCACGGTTTTCTTTATCTCTTCATCCACTGATGGACAGTAGAGATGTTTGTGTATTGGCTCTTTTGAATAATGCACCAATAAACATGGGAGTACTGATGTCTCTTTGACACATCACTTTAAATTTCTTTTTATATATACCTGTAAGTGAGACTGCTTGAGCACATGGCAATTTAGTTTTACTTTTTTTTCGGGAATCATCATACTGCTTTCCAAAATTCATTTCATAATGTACATTCCCACCAATGGTCCACAAAATTCCCTTTTCTCCACATCCTACTATCATTTTTTGTTTGTTTGTTTTTTTTGAGACAGTCTCACTATATACTTCAGGCTGGTCTTGAAGTCACTACATAGCCCAGGCTGGCCTCGAATTCATGGCAATCCTCTTGCCTCAGGCTCCCAAGTGCCCGGATTAGAGGTGTGCACCACCATGCCTGGCTCTATGCTTTTGTTTTGTTTCAATGAAAAAGCAAAAACACAAAGTAAATCTGTGTTGGAAGACATTCCTTAGAACAAGGCTGATTTCCTTGGGTTAGAACTTTCACCTGTATGTGTTCAGCCAGCTTGCTTTAGGCTCCTCTGCAGCAAGCAGTGAAACTCAAAAGGTAATCACTGTCATTTGCAAATAGAGACCAGAAAAATTGGAGCTGAGTAATAAGGAAACTTTACAATAGGAAACGTGACTTTTGGTCACAGCTTGGTCCCTTTTCTCACAGCTTTGGGAGTTTGAGGTTTGGGGACTGCTGGATAGGAAAGAAATGGAAGAAGTATGTGATGGTTAATCGTGACCAGCCACCTGAGTGGAGTGAGAAATGCCCAGAAAATGAGTACAGCACATGGTGGGGTATGCGTGGGGTTTCCAGAGATGGGTGGTGCACGGCCAGCAAGCCGACTGGGGAGACACCCTGCGCGCGGCAGCACTGTCCAAGGGGCTGGGGCCTGGGCGGGACGGAAGCAGAAGGAGGCCCAGTCTCAGTCTCTCTCCTCTCCTCTCTCTCTCTCTCTCTCTCTCTCTCTCTCTCTCTGCCACCGTGAGGTAGGCAGCTTTGCTGTACCCCACTCTTCATCATGATTTCCTGCCTCACCATGGCCAGAAAGAATGGAGCCAGTGTGGTTTTGGCCTTGGGCTGAAACCTCTGAAATGTTGAGGCAAAAGAAATGTTTCCTCCTTTAAGTAGATTCTCGCAGGTATTTTGTCACAGAGGCAGAAAGCTAACACAACGAGTGAGTCAAGCAAACAGCTACCAGTCCCTCAATGAATATTTCTGAGGACCTTTTACACACAGAAAATATCTCCGCTCTTAAGAACTTGCTGTCACCTGGAGAAGATAGATGTAAATGAGATGGACGGACAGGTGGCTACACAGCAATACATGAGGTGTGCCACTACACAACTTTCAGGCGAGTCAAGCTCTATAGACTTTCAAAGAGGAAATTACTGTGGGTTGACATGTTCAAGGAAAACTTCAGAGAGGAGGTCAAAGCTTGACTGAGGCATTGAAAGATATTCAATATCCAAATGGGAGCAAACAGAATAAAGATATTATTTTGGGCAAGAGAAGAAAAAGCCGTGTGCAGAGGCACAGAGGTTGGATAGGAAAGAAATAGAACAAATATGTGATGGTTAAATATTAGGTGTCTTTGGAGACCAGTGAACAACTAGCTGGTTAGGGCTGTGGGACTAATTCAGCCCACCCGAGCAGACCATTGCTCCCAGTTCTCTTTTTTCTTGCACCACAATTGTTATGGTTTGCATCTAGATGTCCCCTGAAGCCTCATGTGATCACAGGTGGAGCTTTTTCAGAGGTGGCTGAATCTAGAGCATGTGATGCTGAGATTAAGGGTGTGTGATTACTAAATCAGTCCACTGATTGGTCTGGCATCACCCTAATGCTGGTAGCCTGGACACAATATAAGGGACAGGGAAAAGCTTGTCTTGTTTCTTGTTGCTTTGCTACCTGCTGCCTGCCATGAACTATTTCTCCTCTGCGATGCCTATCTGCCATGCCACCCTGCCTCAGAGTCAGCTGATGATGGACTGAAACCTCTACAAACTGTGAGCTAAATAAACCTTTCCTCCCTTTACTTGTGGGTGTTGGGCATTTTCTCTCAGCAATGAGAAAAGTAACTAAGACAAAATTTGGTAGCAGAAGTGGGGTCGTTGTGACTGTACCTGACCATGTGGTTCAGGAGCCTTTGGAACTGGCTTGTGGGAAGGGGAAGAGTTAGGGGAGGTTTGGAGATGCCAGCAGAAAAGTAGAGCCGGACTGCCTTAGACTGTACTTGGTGGGAGAATTTGGTCAGAACTCAGAAGACCAGAATGCTGATAGAACTGACGCTGGTAAAGACCAGGCTCGGGAGGTTTCTGTTGGGAAGAAGGACTGCGTTGCTTTTGGACTCCAGACCATGCATGTTACGGCTTGGCAGAAAGTCTGTCTGCATTTTGCTCATGTCCAGAGCCTTTGCCTGAGACTGAGATTTAAGGGTGGTAGGCTAATCTTGCAGAAGAAATTTCAAGGCAGTCTAATGTTGAGGCAGTGGCATGTCTACTGTTGAGAGCTTTTAGCCAGATTTATGTTGAGAATCAAGAGGAAAAAGCCCAGCAGAATGATTCAAAACATTGTGAGTTTGGCCAGAAAGGAAGCTCCAGTAGAGTTGCAGCCTGCAAAGATGGAACAGAGAAGGAATTGGTCACTGAAAAAACCACCAAAGAAAATCCAAGCATTTCAGAAGATGACAGCAAAGATGGCCTGAGGACATCACAAGAACTAACAGGACTCCACTGCAGCCTCAGTGTTGCAAAGGTGAAAGAATCTGCTTTGAGAAGAGAGCCCCACAGCACCATGTTCCAGAATGAGGGTGGCCTAGAGAATTTGTTCCTCAGGATTGGGTTCAGAGTGCTCAGTGATCTAGGCACCCTGCACCCCAAAGGAGATCCTGGACCCCAAAAAGAGAAGGAAGCCTGGCTCCTGCTCCAACTGGTAGCAGATGTTAGCATCATCCATGTGGTGCTGGTTTTAGGTGCATGCAGAATGCAAGAGGTGTGGGGTCAGGAAGGCTTCCACCCAGATCTCAGAAGAAGGCCTGGGAGGCCGGGCAGTGTGCTCCTGAGAGGGCCATGTGTGCAGCTGTGAGTGTGAAGCCGAGGTGCAGTGGAGACCCCAGAAGTGTGGAGAAGCCAGGAACGTGGATCGTCTGAGGAAAACTGCAAGGAGGAAGCAGAACCAGCCCGAGAGAGAAGCCATGGGAGCTTCCACCACTGGAAGTGCCACAGGGGTGGAGCCACCCAAGCCCTTTGGAGTTCACAACTTGCCACAGATCACTGGCGAGGCTGGAAGCGGAGCTGTGGGACTTAATGTTTGCCCTGCTGGATTCTGGACTTGCGTTTGTCCCATTCCTCTGTGTCCCCTTTGGAACTTTGGGAATGGAAATATCTGTCTTGTGCCATTGAATGTTGGAAGTGTTAACTTTGTTTTCATTTGTACAGCAGCTTGCAGCTAAGAGTTTGCCTTACATCTCAGAGGAGACTTGGGACTTAGACTTTTCACCGATGCTGAAACTGTTAGGACTCTGGCAACTCTTAGAGATGGACTAAATGCATTTTGTGTAAAGGAATGTGCATGAGTCTTTGGGGGCCAAAGGTGGAATGTTAGGGTTTGAGTCTAGATGCCCCTGAAAGCCTCATGTGGTCATAGGGCTTTTTCAGAGGTGACTGAATCTACAGCGTGTGATGCTGGGATTAAAGGTGTATGATCACTAAATGAGTCCACTAATTGGTTTGGTACCACCCTAATCCTGGCAGCCAGAACACAATATAAGGGACAGAAAGAGGCTTGTCTTGTCCTTGCTTGCTTTGCTACCTTCTGCCCGCCATGAACTGTTTCTCCTCTGTAATGCCCCTCTGCCTTGGAGCCAGCTGATTATGGATTGAAACCTCTACAAAATGTGAGCCAAATAAGCCTTTCCTTCCTTAACTTGTGGGCACTGGGCATTCTGTCTCAGCAACGAGAAAAGTAACTAAGACAACAATGTACCCAAGGCCCGAATTAGGTGACAGGGCAGTAACATTCCCTAGAACGGGCATGGCTCATTTCCTGGCTTCTCCTATGTTGGACATGACTGTGAGACTTGCTTTGGCTAATTGTATGTGGGTGAATGGGACAAGAAATCAATTCTGAGCAGAGAACTTGAGGGGCATTGTGTTTCACCTCATTTACCTGCATTCTTCCCATTCAAGCAAAGAATGTGTCACAGGTGTAAGTTATCTAAGGACACACAGAACTACCTGACTCATGCTCTGGAGCCAAGGACAGATGACCTGCAGATCATGGAGGGAGGAAGTGTGTGTTGGTGCAAGGCTCTGGAAGTCAGGTTGTTTTATGTCGTTCACACTGACTGGTGACAGGGCCAGGACACCAGAGCTGCGTGATGGAAGGGAGTCCATCTCGGAGAGCACAAAGGTGGTTACTGAGTGACTTTCCTCCCATCTGGGCCGTCCTGGGGGTCAGACTGCCCACGACAGCTGGAGAGAGGTTGGTAGGGAAGGCAGGAAAGATGCCTTGAGGTGATTTTATCCTGCACTGGCTGGCAGGCTATGCTGGGGTCCTGTACCTGAGGGAAGAAGAAGTTGTGTTCCCTTTCTCTGTTCGTCACCTGTGCAGCCAGGAGCAAATGCTGACCATGCCAAAGCCAGACAATAAACAATGACCCATGGAATAAAAGTTGTCCGAGGGCTGGGGACTTAGATCAGTGGCACCGCGCCTGCCTCTCAAGTGCAAGGCCCTGAGTTCCATCCCCGGTACCAAAAAAATTGTCTGAAATAAAAGTGATTATTGTTAGACAAGGTGATGATGGGAGATTTAAATTTCTTTTCTTGTATTTTTCTGAATTTATCAACTTTCTGGTTAACAATGAATTGATGTTATTTTTAATGCCAGAAAAAAGCTATTAAAATAAATAAAAAGTAGCACAGTAAGAAAGCAGCCTTGCTAAATTCTCCCGGTTGGATCACACTCCTTTTTCCTCTAATTGGACTTCTGCACCCACGAGCTATAAAAACACTCAACTTTCCCTGCTTCTTTGGGGCTTTACTTCTGCAGCACCCCCACCGTACAACTGACAGCAAATACATTTGTGTGTTCTTCCCTTGTTGATCTCTTTTGCTACAGGAGTCTTGGCCAGAAATATCACTTGCCCATGAGGTGGAGTTGAGTATTATAAACTATTTGGTCCAGACTGGTGTACTCAGGAATCACAAATAAGACGTGTAAAACTAGACTTGTTGTAATTGTGTCTTTTAACACTTTACTGGTTACTATCTGCTACATGTCTTCACTACTTGACAGCAAGTTCAATAGGATCCACTTCCACACACTCTACCAACTGCTGAAGATAATAAATAATGACATAAGCCATTATTTCATAATAGGTGCAACAGCTTTGTGAAGGCCAGCCAACTGTGGGTGACCTTGTGCCACTCGTAGTGAGCCACATTCAAAATCTGGGTCTTTAAACTGTTTTCCCCTCGGGTTACAGATGTGAAGGCTCTCCAAGAATATGTTTGTACATCTTCAACCTCCATACACTCTGCTCTACAGCAGACCTGCCTGAGAACGGGCAGTCCCTTTCATAACCACCTGCTTACACCTCAGAAAGGAAAGGCACCCCGCATACCCACAAGAACCTTACTGCCCAGGTGTGAAACTCAGAGGCTGTAAACAAAGGGACAGCTTGAAGTACGGGTATGAAAAAGAGCAGGACTCAGTAACAAATCCTTTTGGCAGTCAAGCGATTTCTAGTTCTTTTCTTCCAGCACAATGGAAGGCACCTAATTATCTTGTCAGCTGATAGGTGAAAAGAGCCACCACTGATCTTCCTGTGACTCTTTGCTGCCAACCTGGAAAGAGTTCAAAGACTTGGATGACATTCTGCAATTCTCATCTACTTACCAATGTGGACAAGGTTTCTCAATACTTTTATCTAAAAAAGTACTTAACATCTATAAAAATGAAAAACAGGAATGCAATTGATAGGGAACATTCATCCCTGATCCTTGAGTTAATCAGGGGGACAAGGGTTCCACCAATTCATATCTTAAGAGATGTTCTCCCCAATTTTTACTTTTTATGCTCAACTAACATTAAAATTTAAAAAAAATTTTGTAATTTTAATTGGGTTATTTTTAACAAATAGGTACCTAGGATGATTGAAAATAAATGGTCACCTATCAATTTATGAACAGAATATGTTGAGGAGAAGTATAAGGGGAACATCAAGTAGAGACTTTCAGGCATATACAGGAATTACAACAGGATAAATCTGTGTGGAGAAGATGGAATGGGGATAATTCAAATGAAAAAAGGAGCAATACAAAATGTCCCAAATGTTAAACAAGCTTACTGTACACACCGAGTGGACACTCACGCCCACTACGGGCCCTGGGTGACAGTGACGTGTCAGTGTAGGTCCATCCAGTGTCACAAATGCACTGCCATGCTGTGCTGTGTGGGTCAGCGTTCCTGTCACTGGCACAAAGCACCTGACACCTGTAATCTAAAAGAGGACGGGTTTACTTGGGCCACGGTTTCAGAGCGTTCAATCTATGACTGCTGGCTCCAACACAGGGATGCCGGGGCAGAAGGGCACGGGAGCACCACTGTTTACTTCATGGCGGCAGGAGGCAGAACACAGGCAGAGGGCCAGGGAGAGCTGAGCCCTTCAGTGACAGCCCCACACCCCAGTGGCCCTCCTCCAACTGGGCCATGACCTGATAGCACATTCAGTTGTGAACAGAAGTGGCTCAGTCCCCAGATGAGGATAATGTCTCCATCACACCATCACCCTTCATGGGTCTTTTGGTCCAGCCGAGGTGACAACTATGATCAACGGCACATGTGGGAGGTCGATAGCAGGGAGGCTGCGGATGCGTGGGGCCGGAGCTGCAAAGCCTTCTGTACTTCCTGCTCAATTTTACTGTGCGCTAACTGCTCTAAAAGCGAAGTCTATACAAAATAGGAGATTATTCAATGGCTCCTTAAACAGATCCTGACAGGAATTAAATTGCCATGAACTCAATTTGGATTCCACTGGATTTTTTTTGGTACTGGGGATCGAACTCGGGTCCTTGCGCTTATGCAGCAGTAGGCGAAACCACTGAGCTAAATCCCGGGCCCCTCCACTGGATTATTTTTTAAACCGTCAAAATCTAAAATATTCTAGGGCCAGGGATTTAGCTCAGTGGTTCCGCCGCCTGCCTCTCAAGCACAAGGTCCCGAGCTAGATCCCAGTACCCAAGAAAAAAACCCCCAAAAACCCAAAAAACTAAAATATTCGGGACACTGAATACTTTGCATCTACCCAACTTCTGGTGAAATAATTGGATGTCAACAGACAAATATGTGAGGTGGACATGGTTTTACAAACTTCTTCATGGGGCATGCATGGAGAAAACTTTGAGCTCTGTTCGTAGATGCAGCCACCATCTGAGGTTGGCCACCAATCGCTGTGTGGGACAGATGAGGAAGGGAATCCACCCAAAGCAACAGGAGTGACATAGCTGTACACAGGGCGCAGGAAGACATAGAGAGGCAGGGCCCGAGGGAGGGCCGGGGCTAAGATGCTTGCTGGGATCTCTGTCTATAATGCTCCAGGCCCAGCACAGTCTCTGGGAGACCTGGCCATACTTCCTGTCCACAAGATGCCCCAAATCCTTTCAGTAATTCTCTGGAAAAATTCCAGGCAGAGCAGTGAGTGTCTGTTCTCCTGGTGAAATCATCTCAGTGACAGAGCCAACAGTGTCTGTGCACTCAGACTCCAGCGATGACTGTAGAACCACGGAGGGTCACAGACCCTCACCAAAGCTTAGTGTGAGGTACACATGGCTCTGTCCTCTTGGGAGTAAGGCTAGAACAGTCATTTCTGAAAAATGATTAAATTGCTTTTAAATAAAATGGTCTATAACAGCAATTAGCAGAAGAATTCATTAGGGCTTATTCTGTTTTCCTTCATTTTCAAATCGGATGTTTTGTTACTACCTCGCAAATATAGATGAGTCATCCTGTTGGAATTCTTTCATAATTAAGCATCTTTTGTTCCACAAATTTGCATAATCTGGTTTCTTTCTACAGATGCATTATAGATAATGCATTATAGATTACTGTACACGACTGCTGAATATCAGTTGAGATCAAACCACTTTTTTATACATAGCTTCACACTGCATCAAGTAACTCATGCTAGATTGGACCTTTTGAGACGGGAAGTACAAAAGCAGCAGCATTTAACAAATTGAGAAGTTGAATTTAAGCGCTGTCAGAGCACCCCGAGGTCACAGGTCAGCAAGTAACAGTTGATACCCAAGTGTGAGGTCCCTTTTCTGGTCATCAGGAAGCAGCAGGGGCCTGAGTAAGGACATCACAAATGCCTCAGAACCCTTCTCTGCTGCTCTTTCTCATAAGTGAGCTAATGCAGGATACCAGCTTGAAACCACACTGAGCAGGCTTTAGATAGTACTGATTTGGCTTTTAATTTGGCTATTAATTAACATTATGAGTCACTCCAAGGCCTAAGTGTGAACTGCTAATTGATCTTCAGCTGGTGTTCAGAGACAGACTCCCCTGTGCCAACGGTCACAACTGAGGTCTCAATGATCAATGAGGCTGCGACCTCTCTATAGCAAGGAAGCCCTGCAGCTGAGGAATTAGGACTCTGTGCAGCCATGCGACCTCCAAAGCCAAACGTTAGCTAAGATAACGCAGGTGGCTCGTTAGCTGTGAGCTGTCCATCACCAGTACCCACAGTCACTCCCTTTACAGCCTGGCTCACTGTGCATCAGGTCTGCTGTTCCCTACGTCTGCCCTCACGCCCCCTTGCCACACTGTATGATCATGAATCCTGACTGATCTTAGCCAGGACAGAGGTAAGATCTTTCTGTCTTTCTTTCTTTTTTGGTACCGGGGATCGAACTCGGGACCCTGCGCTTGCGAGGCAGGCGGCGGAACCACTGAGCTAAATCCCTGGCCCTATATATTATTCTTTCATCCCCTCCTGTCCCCTCACTCAGGCGCCCCAGTGTCCCCAGTAACTGGTCGGGCTATCAGCCCAAGAAGCTCAAAGCCTTCCTTTGCATTCATTTAATTACTTCCTCCCAGCTTTACCTCCAGAGAGAGGTAATTTGCAAAAGCCTCCTATTATTGAAAATATCAGTATTGAGCTCAATGATAAAATTTTATCCGGTTCTATATTATTTAGTGATATTTCCAGAACTGATATTCTGGGCCAGACAAACTTTTTAAAATCAAGCTGTAAATTAATGTTAATCCATCTTTTATACACTAAGGGCCAAGAACAAACAGTTCGACTTTGAAGTCATGAAGGCAGACTCCAAGAACAGACTCTGAACGCGCAAGCTCCCCCGGGTTCTTCACACCTGCAGACCAAGAGGAGTGTGCATCGCTGTTTCCTGAGAGCACAGAGGGTCATTTCCGACACAGAGCGTGTGGGTGTTGGACACCATGAGTCTCTCTGGGAGTGGAGCACTGAGCCAGGACTCTAGCACCCTGCAGAAACAGCAAACCTGCGCTTATTCTGATCTGCACTCTTGGGATATTCTTTTTCATGGTGCCAAACTGACCCAGTTTAGTAACTTCTTAGAGTCAGCTGATTCCATTTGTGGCACTGGCCTGACAGCTGCATTCAGTGAATCTTTTCTGAGGACTACCTCACAGTTGCTAAGTCTACAGATTTTATTCTACGGTGCTCAGAACAGAACAATAACCCTATGGGAACGACTCATCAATCTCAATAACAGCTATGAATTTAGACAAAGTCCTGTCTGTGATCTTAGCTCCTTCATCTATAAAGGAGGAACACCTTTCTCAGCCCTTGTGTTGTAAAGATTAAAATAACATAAGAAAAGCCTAGGGCCTGGGATTTAGCTTAGTGGTGCCGTTGCCTGCCTTGCAAGCACAAGGTCCTGAGTTCGATCCCCAGTACCAAAAAAGAAAAGAAAAGCCTAACATCGGTGGGTATTAAGTAGCAATAGTTTGTTAGTGTGTCTAACCATTTCCCTCTTCCTCCAGACCATCAGTTTATTCACTCTGCATCTGATAACAAGTTGCCATAAACTTTAATGAAGATAAGTTTTTGATCCCTTGAGAATGGAGGTGTCAATTTTCATCTGGATCCTTACTTCCCGAAGTTTTACTTTGCAGTGAGGAAAATTCCCTTGATACAGGAACATTTGCAGAAATAATGAGGATAGTGACACAAATCAAGTCAAGTCCTCTCCCTTGTAAATGTCTAAGAGTCTGAGGTGTGGAGGTTAGATGGAAATAAGTGAACCATAGAAAGATTTCCACTATCTCATGCAAAAATGAGAATGACCCAAACAAAACTTTAGGAGCATATCTCCAACGACATGATAGCTAAAACACTGCCCAGGAGATAGCCTGTATTTATATGAAATGTGTCAATTCTATGTTAACTCTATGGAGGGTGAAAGTAGATTATTTTTGAAGGAGAGAAGAAAAACCATGCTTAAATCAAGCTTATAGTGCTCCTCTCCCTCTTTGTGCTACTAGGGACTGAACCCAGGGCTTTCGAGACGAGACACTGCGAAGTCACTACGTTGCCTGGGCTGGGCTCGAACTTGGAACCCCTGCCTCAGCCTCCCAGAGCGCTGGGAGTACAGGCCTCTGCCACTGCGCCTGCTTACTTGTTTCTTCTTACGCTTCTCCCCTCAGTGAACAGCACCAGAATCTGCCTGATTGCCTAGCCTGAAACCTGGGTATCACCCCTCCTTCCACGGTCCCCAGCTCTTCCAGCGTCCGACAGGTCAGTCCATAACATCCTGTCTCCTAAGTGTCTCCCAGTACCGAACGTCCAGCCCGGCATCATTTCCTCTTTCCGAGCCTGTGCAGCCAACTCTCCATCCCGTGGTGGCTTTCACTTTGCCTTTGCCAAATGCGTTTCCATGGTGAAGCCACAGTGAGCCCTCCTCATCCCCTGCAAGTGGTTTCTAGGGAATCCCAGAGGCCTCTGGACAAAGCCAGTATCCTCATGCAGTCTGCAGTGGCCATGGCCATCCTGCTTCTGCTGCTCTCCAGCCTGAAGGAAGCTCTGTCAGAAGTCTGTAGTGGGGCTTAAGACAACCTGATCCCAAAGCCAGCTCTCAGAAGCACAGCTCATTGGTTAGTTTCCCTGACACTTACTGTATTAGCGATTCTGCTGCAATGTCAGCAGTTTTTTGTTTTTTTTCTTTTTTTTGGTACCGGGGATCGAACTCGGGTCCTTGTGCTTGCGCAGCAGGCGGTGAAACCACTGAGCTAAATCCCCGGCCCTTATGTCAGCAGATTTCATGCATCTTTAAGCTTTTGGGTCATTTGATACAATTTTTCAGGTTTTTCCTTATTCATCTCTATTTCATTCTTGGCCAATGTTCCTAAAGGTTAGGATTTGTGCTAAAGGACCAGCGAGTGAAGGGTGACTAAGACCCGGGACTATGGTCAGTGGCTTCAGAGTCTCCCATCACGAAGCCTGCTGAAAGCCCCGCCTTCACCGTCTCGGTTTCCATGAGCCGTTTTCCTTCTGGGCGAATGGAGCCCCGATTTCAGCCTGCCCGCTCACAAAGAGCAGCCTTTCCGACAGTTTGAATATGGGTCGCCCCTCCAAGATCCACGCTGAAGTTTAATTCCCACAGCGAGGTGTCAGGAGGGTGGGACACTGTGACCAGGTGCTCTGAGGAGGGGCTCGGGACCATGACTATGATCAGATGATCAGAGCGGGCGCCCGAGACTGAATGGCGGCTGGCAGAAGAGCAGGCCAGGCTCCCACACAGATGCTCAGTCCCTGTCTCCACCACGTGCTTTCTGTGCCACTCAGCACTCAGCAAGGAGTGCACCACTCTGGCCTCAGGCCTCGACCCTCTGGAACTGTGAAGCAAATCAAACCTCTTCTCTTTATAACACACCCGCTCTGGGGTACTGTGTTCATAACAACAGAAAGGGACTAGTACAGGCACACACTGCAACACTTCAGCCACGACTGCGAGTCATACACGGGCAGGCGGATACGGCTTAATGGAATAGGAACAGTACAGCTTGAGAGGCAGAGCAGGCACTGGAGGCTGAAAGTGGATTTTCTAAAATAACAGGATAATAGAAACGGGCTGAACTGCCTAAGATGCATTTCAAACTAAGCCCATAAAACAGTGAGTACAGCTGATTGAAACAGTCATTGGCACACTGGCCCACCCTTGTCCACCCGTTTCCCTGAAGGTTCCGCTGCCACTCCCGGCCCTACTCCCGCCCCACCGCCGTCCTGTTACCGAAGGCACTTCCCCTTTCGTCCTGGATTCTGCACACTTCCTCTGCCTGCCATGCTGCTTCCACCCCGCTCCTCACCCGGAAAGTCCTGCCAGCTTTGCAGATGGGCCTGGCCATCTCTGTCTCTGAATCAGCTTCTCCGGCCCCTCTGAGACTCTGGGATAGGCCCTCTCAGCTGGCGCTTCCCCACCAAGGCGCTTTCTGAATCCAACTCTGATTTCCCATTTCCCTTCTTTTCCTTCACATTCCATTCTCTCTCACTCTCACTTTGTTGCCTTCCTGCTTCTGCTTTATTAGGACCATATCTTACTACCTTCTACTGAAGATAACAATGCCCTCCAATTAGCTTCTGAATTCTCAGGTTCATTCTTACACACATACTTGCATCAGGTCTTTCAGATACTGTTTCCCTTTGGATCTGGAGATACTTTGTCCTAAATGTGGGGTTGGCTTTTCCTCTTCACTCATCTTCAAACTGCCAGTGTCTGGCAGTTGGTAAAGTGATGCAATTTGCCTTTCTCCCCACTCTGCATGTGTCTGTCAGTTTTGTCACACTGAGGCAGGCTACTCAAGAAGAGAAGAGGTTGATTTAGATCTGCAGATTCAAGGGCAGGACGCTGGCACTGGCCAGACTCTGGCAAGGGCCTCAGGGCCGGTCACAATGCCAGAAACCAGGGACCACATCCCAAAACAGGCCAGAGAGAGATGGGGTGGGGTTCTCTGCTTACACAACCCTCTTTGAGAACCAACTCAGGGCCCATGAGGACTCCCCAACCTGGCCAGGGCAGTGCCCAGCCTCTCAAAGGACCCACCTCCCAGCATCACCATGCTGAGGATCAGCTCCCAGCACATCGACCCTTGGAGGACAAACTACATCAAAACACTGCGCCATGCAACTGTGCCATGGGGGTTTTTTCCTCAGGGCCATGGCTGGTGAGTGAACTGACTGCCCTGTTCACAGGTCTGCTGCTCCGCTGAGCTGACCTCTTCACCAAACTCAGCTGCCTGATCTTGGGGATTATCAACTACTGTAGTAATTGAGGAATTACCATAGACCATTACTAAGACTGTTCTGAACCATGCTGTAATCTTTCTCCTACATGCTTCCCATCCTAAAGATGGACATTATGCTTCAGTTATTTATTTATCTCATTCTTTAGAGACAGGGTCTTTATATGTAGTTCAGGCTGGCCTTGAACCTACTATGTAGGCCAGGCTGGCCTCAAATTTGGGGCAATCCTTCTGCCTCAGCCACATGAGCACTGGGATTGCAGGTGTGCACCACCACACCCCCGTTATGTTTCAATTATTTCTGCACATCTTTTTCTCCAACCAGATTATAAACGGCTTAAGGATACAGATCGTCTTAATCTATGAATCTTCCACAGATAGCACAAGGTTATGCATATAACAGATATTCCATACATGTTTGTGAAAACCAAGCAAATGTTTGTTGGAGTGAATTCCAATAAAGTTTCCTCATGCAAGTCAACATTGGAAAGACATTCAACATGTTGAAAACTGGTGGAGAGTTGACTAAATTACATTGTTCACAATTGCTGTTTTTTATTCTAGGTAAATCCAGTCCTTCACACACAGTCAGTTTCCAACTAGCTCTTCAAATACTGCCCAGGCAGCACCATAGTTTGGACCCATTGGACAGGAAGGCCAAGCCTGTATACAGCCCTGAGTTCTGAGGCGAAGTTCACTGCTACATTCATCTAATTTTAGGATTCACCACTCCATGCTGCTGTTGGCAATCACATTTGATAAGGAATTGCTAACCTAAATGAAAGGCAGGATTATTCAGACTTTTGGATTAACAGCTTGATACAATGCTTGAGGGGAAAATCAAAGGCAATTCAATGAATGAATTTCCAGGTGGAAATTCTGTACAAACATGTTCCTCTGGAAATACCTTTCTCTTAACTTTTTATTCTTTTGTTGCAAACCTAGCATAAGCAAATAAATCTTATGTGAAAAAAACCATCAATGGGTCTCAGCACAGGACTCTTACAAGGGGGTTTCAGGTATTTCAAAATCACAAAGCCTCCCCTTCAGGAGCGTGATTCCAGTCTGAGAAATGCCACAGTGCACGCTGCTCCTGGCAGCACTGCCAAATCCGGTACTATCTCTGCGGAGCACTGGTCACAGGACAGAGTAGGCAAACACTGGGGAAAAAATTATTACTTAAAAAATGCCTTGGGCTCACTTTTTATTTTTAAATTGAATTACAGATTAGGACATTCTAGTTACTTATTTTTAAGAACACATGAATTCTTACCCAGAGAATTCATTAGGGGGTTTTCTGCTTCCCCTTAATTATAGAGAAGCTTGCAGTAGACCAAAGTGCCACAGAAACTGCTGAACAAGCCGGACTGAAAACACCTGTAAGAAGGCCTTGGTGAGCAGCTGAGGCAATCGAGGACTCAACAGGCCGAGATCCAAGAGAAAAGGGAGCCCTAAGAGGCAACCACACCTCCTGAGAGCCTTGCTCCCTGTCAGGGGCACTGGTCCATATTTAACTGGAGGCAAGAGGCTGGCAAAAGACTTCACAAACCACAATGAAAAGGTGCTCAGATTATGGACATGGAGAAAACTCAATTTAAAACTGTAGGAGACAGTATTACACACTCACAGCATGGTTAAAGTTAAAAACAAAACCAAAAAATCCACCGAGGGCCGCCAAGGTCCTGAACAACAGGAATTTTCACACAGTGCTAAAAGGAGAGAAAAACTATAGTGCACATTTGGAAGATTACTCAGCAGTGTCTGCTAAGGCTAAGCACAAGCCTGAAGTATGATGCAGAAATTGCACTCATAGGTATATCTACAAAAGATGTGTCTCATGGCTCCCCAACAAAAGGCAAGTACAAAATATTACTACCAGCACTAGTTGTTTAAGCTCCAAAGTAGAAATGAGTCAAACATCTGTCTACAACACAGTGAATAAATATCTTCTCATAGCCACACAATAGGCTACTAAATGGCAGTGAAAAAGAATAAACTGCTACTCTAAGCAACAACATGCATTAAAGTTGAGTGGGAAAAAAAGCTACATACAAAGGAGGACTATGATATGATTCCATTTCATATAAAACTCCAAAGGGGGACACTAGGGTAATAAAAGTCAGAGAAGTGGTGGTCTGGGTAATGGGGAGTAATGACTGGAAAGGGTGTGAGAAGCTCCATTCGTGTTCTGTGTTGACATGGGTTACACGGCACATTCACTTCATGAGCATTCATAGAGTGTGGTTATGACATACGGATTAATTCATTAGACATCACGGCAAACTTCAGATACCCACTCCCGTTCCACCTCTTAGTTGAACTACAGTTGTGTTGCACAATTCCTGGGCACCGTTTTTATGGACTCAGTATGAGAAGTGCTTTGTGTAGGAGGTCCCGAATGTAACCCGTGCCCAGCTTCAACTGTGCACATGAGGATTCACATAGGCACCACACTGGCCAACTTCTCTGACAGCTCAGTATCACCAGGTGACTATGTTCCAGCCAATGGGGTATAACGGAAGTCTGGCTGTGTGTTCCCCTGGCTCTTTGCCACCTTCCTATGGACTAGAAAATGGCCAGGTAGAAAAGTTGCCTTGGGCCCAGAGGTGGAAGTCAAATGTTGAGAATGGCTGAGCCGTTCTAATAACCATGCCCACCTACGTGTGGACTGGGCTATGCGAGAAACAAGCTCATAGCTTACTTGAGCCACTGACTTGGGGGAGCTCTTTGTTAGAGCAGAAGATTTGCTCATTAACACAGGCATTAAAGCTGAAGGCAGTTGTAGAAGTTGAAAATGTGGTACCCGTTGTGTCTGATACTTTCACCAACAACAGTATTCAATTATCTTGCTGTCAGTTGGCCACTATACAACCTAGAGAAGACTACAGAAAATAGCATAGGACAAGGGAAAGAGTATTTTCCTACAAGGATGCTTTTCTGGAGTCTCCTAATTCTGTCCCTTAGTAATGTAGAGCTTTCTTTTATAAACTTATAAAACGGAAAGATGTCTAGATGATCCTTGTACATACAACTTGAGGGAAACATTTTTAAAATATGGAGAACAATCTTTTTACTTGTGTAGATTGTTTGTAGTATGGAATCACAATAAATTGTATATTTTCCAAGCCGCACATGCTGGTGCACAGCTGTAATCCCAGCTACAAAGGAGACTAAGGCAGGAGGATCACAAGTTTGAGGCCAACCTGGGCAACATAAAGCAAACACGGCTAGGAGTGTAGCCCAGTGGTAGGGCACTCGCATAACACGTGTGAGGCCCTGGGTTCAATCCCCAGCACCCCCCCACCCCGCACACATACATTTTCCAGGTCCTCCTGCATCGATAAACTCCAATGTTTCCTAAAACAGGAAACATTAACGACCGACAGAGCACTGAGGTAGAGACAGTTAACTGGGCCCAACAGAAGAGGAAGCTCAGACAACCACAGACACTTAAGAAGTTTTGGGTTCTGAATGAAAGGAAACAGATGGATATTTTCTTCCTAAATCCTTTAAGCATCTCCAAGTGTTCTTTTGTTTCCACACTGAGCTGAGTCTGTGTTTATCTGGAAGGAACACACCCATGATACTTCAGGAGATAATGGCAGGCTCAGCACACAAGTGACATTAAAAACCCTCCACATGTGACAAGGTGCAACAATAAACAACTCATCTTACCTGGGGGTTTTTAAATACAGCATATTTTTCCTCTTTCTCCAAAAATAGTACTTTATTTTCTGTGTCTCTTGTCCAGTCTGATAAGACTTCAACAACATTTTCATGGTCTTCAAAAAACCTCTCTGATGAAGTAAGAAAAATATTCTTTCAGACCTAAGACATTAGAGTTTCCAACTGAGAAACAAGCTTTTATTGAGTTAAACACCTTCAGTGCTTTGTAATTTTTGTCAACCTTTCTAAAACTCTTAATTCTTACACGATGTCACATTGTAGTATCCCTGTTATATTTATCATTCAGTGTCAGGTTTTCAATTTACCTTCCAAAAAAACATTATAGGTGAGGGGCAGAACCTGTATACATGCTTTTTAAAAGAATGCTAGCATTTTAAAATTTAAATAGCCCCAAATGGAGGTGAATATTCTCCTGTGAGGAGGATAATACAGCAAGAATTGGTTCCACAGTTTGAATGAAATTTGTCCTCTAAAACATCTCACCTTAAAACTCTAGTGTATGAATACCTGAACCAAATTTAAAAACATAAAGAAAGGCGTTCCTTTCTCTTTGATTCACAGAACTGAAAAAAGCTTCGAGCAGCTGTTTTAGTGTAGACTATTTCTCGCAGAAAAAGAAAATGTCCCCCAGGCTCCTCAGGCAGGTAGTTTTGGGCTCTGCTCAGTGCTCCTGGGAGACGATGGTCCTGGGGGTGCTATTAAGAATGAAAAGTGGAAGTGAACTTCTTAAATTGTTTTAAAACAAAACAAAACAAAAAAACTCCAGTCAGGTGTGGTGGCACACCCTGTAATCCCAGCACTCTGGGGAGTTGATGCAGGAGAACGGCAAGTTCGAGATCAGCGTGGGCAAGTTAGTGACTTAGTGAGACTCCATCTCAAAAATACTACTACTAACAAAGCGGGTGTGGGGGTGTGATGTAGCTCAGTAGGAAGGCCCTAGGCTCAATCCCCAATACTGCAAAAACCAGGCAGACAAACAAAAAATGACAAGTTTCTACCACTGTCCTGTGCTTTTTGGGACACAGCCTTTTCCACCAGACGAAATGCCAGGGATCAGGCAAGTGCACCGGGAGGAAGGGGAATAGCACAGACAGGAGGCTGTGACAGTCCTGCTCCACCTCAAGAAAGCGACCTCTAGAGGGACGTCAGCGGGCAGACACCTGGGCCTCCCACAGTCCGCTCAGCTCACTGGGCATCAGGCCACTTTCTTCCCTGATGGAGCCACTAAGACATGGCAATAATAGTGTTTATGTCCCGGAGGTTCCAGCCATCTGCTACAAGCCGAGTGTCTCTATCACAAGGAAACGAAGAGGCAAGTACGCATCTACTAAGGGCAGCGACATGGGGGATGTCCTGGGAGCACAGGACAGACCAGAGCCTGTAACGGAGCAAACCCATGGGCTTCTGCATTGCAGCCCGTTGCTGGCAGGGGACTTACCGATCTGTAGCTCTGGGTATATTTCATAAAGGCACCAATCCACACTGCAGTCACAGTGAGTCTTCTCAAAGAGGTTGTCCAGAACATCTCGGGCCAGCTGTCGCTCGTCCACCATGAGTGACTTTGTGCTGTTATCGTTCATGTGCACCTTGACCACGAGCTGAGGGTAGAGTCACAGAGCGAGCAGCCAGTGAGTTTCAGCAACTGCAGAAGCCCACTGGGGTCTCAGCATTGCTGCTGTTTCTGAATGCAAGTAAGAATGTGTCTGTGAAGCCTCATAAATGCACTTGTAGGTGTACAGTGGGGTACCAAGGTGGAGAAACTGACTCACAGGAAACAAACAATAAGGTCCTTGCTCCACCCTCAGAGTCTGTGTTCTGCTGGGGACACGGCAGCGCTGCCTTCTCGCTTTCCCAGCGGCCTTCTGGTACTCGTTCCCACCCCATGCTGGAGGCCAGGCACTGCTCTATCATAACTGTTGCTTAGCTGGGGTTAGGGTTTTATTTCATGTAGCCAAAGAGTGTGAAGATACCGGGAAAGACCAATCCTGTGGAGATTCTTGGAGTGCACCGTGACAGTGCAATGCCATGGGCCTCACAGCCAAAAGGCTGACTGTGCACAAAAGAGCAGTGTCAGAGGGAGATTTTAAGGGAAAAGAATGAAGACTGAGAACCAAGCTGTTCTGGAGGCACGCAGGCAAATGTTTTACTCCATTACAAGATCTAAGGAATGAATGCACAATGAAATGACAGTTACCAAATCCGGAGCAGAATGTACTCTGCTTGCAAGGACTGAGTCACCGGCCCTGCTAGGCAATGGGGTAGTGTTGCTGAAACCTGTGATCTCGCACAGAGGCCACAATTTTGACGCTGCACAACAAACTTCATTCACAAACTAACGCAGCTACACTTTGCATTTTCATTGGTACCTATGCATTTGTGGCATTATTGCTGCATGTCGGTCCTGGTTATTTTCCAGGGTGACTTATTAAAAAAATGATTTATTATTGTAATGGATTTGCTTCCTCTCCAAGAGTCTGGGTTAGGTCCTGAGGAGCTCCCTGACCCGTTCCCACCGAAATGGTCCTGACGACCCTCCAGTCAGCAGACTGAGCAGTGGCGTTCCTGTAGGTTGCTACGCAGAGATGCTGGTTGCTAGCGAAGGATATGTCTGGTGACAAAAACCTGGGCGAGACGCAGGGAAAGGCCACAAATCCAAGCACTCACCCAGCCCTCCTCTTCCCAGCATATGCACAACCCAAAGTCAACATGTAGACGCTGGGGAAGTAAACATGTGCTTCCTGCCAGGGATCCACCAAATTAGACCCTTCTCCAAGCTCTGCCTGATAAATACTTTTTTCCCTTGAAAACCTGTAGCCCAGAAACCTGTAGTTGGAATGTTTCCTTCTCTATATGTCTTTGGCTTTGATATATTTTAAATGACAGCCCCAAGTACCACAATGCCAAAGACATATTCATCCAACCTCAGACAGGCATGAAAGGTTGCTCGGATGCACTGAAGCTCCTTGAATGGCAGTCTTTGTCATGATGGATTTTCCTGTGGAACATATACTTTCTGCTGTCTGCTGAGAGTTATAGCTGCAAAGTAGCTACATGTCCTAAGAAATGTTACCAATGTTAGGGCTTAGAAAACAATCTTCATAATGAAAAAATTAATGATGTTTGACCACATATCATCCCTGCTTAGGAATTCTTAAGAGAATAAAACATAATGTTTTACTTTTAAAGAGATGAAGTAATAAACCACATCATTTCAAAATGATAGAAGAATTTTTTTGGCAGAACTCACAAACTATATTTAATCCACATGTACTTATGAATATCCACAATTATAGAATTTAGACAACACAAAAACCAATCGGAGGCTGGTGACTTAACAAGAAGAAATCATATTTACAATTCTTTACAGTTTGCCTCACATTTGCAAGCTGAAAGTAGCTCTATCCAAGATAAAACAGCATTAAATTGCAATTTTGTTATATGATTTAACAAGGTAAGTACTTCCCATATAGACATGCTATTGTATGGGGATAATTCAAGAAAAACTTCATCTTTCTAATCCATTATGGTAAACATTTTATAATTATACATTTTTTCTTATTTTTCATTTTCAAGCTATTACATGCAAAAATATACTGGCCCTAAGTCTCTTACATTGCCTTTTTTTGGCTTTTATAATAAGGTTAACAAATGGAATTGTCTCCTGTGTCACAGAACTTTGGAACAAGCAGATAAGTTAAATGAGTGAATGAAGGTGATTCTGTTTCTAGATAAAAAGCTTTGCAGCACCAGTGATGTACATTATTTGTAATTCAAAATGATTCCAGCACTCCATGAAGCCCTTGAAGGCAAAGTACTTCAGCTGGACCTGATTCCAAGTCTTTACAAACGTGCTGTAGATTGATTATGTGTAAGAACCTCACAGATCCTTTCTTAAGGTCTGAGTGTCTCTTATTTTCTTAGTGTTCCATGCCATGGACAGGTTGTTGTCTTAAAAAGTACATTGGAGTGTCTAAAACCAGGACACGTAACTCGTTTCAGTAATTTTCCTTCCTGTCCCACTGATCAGAGTGGCTTCTGTTTTACATCTTCCTCACTGCATCAAAGCAGACTGCGCTCTGTACTTAGCTATAATTCATCTACACTAAAGGCTGTGAAGTTCTCTCGCTTTCTGATAGATGGCAGGAAATAGCTGCTGCGTCCTCCTGGTCTCTGATGGGCCAGCTGGCGCAAGCTGACTGCATCTGCTGCTTGTTCCACCTCTCTATGTAGGAAACAACTTCCCTTTTTATTTCTCTTCTGAAAATACATGCGATGTGGCCCTCATGTATAATCACCCAGTGGTTTGAAATAGTCTGTGACCTTTGTGTCTGCTCTCTTTTGTCTCTTGTCTCTGCAGGTAGAGCCAGGGGCTCCACGCTGCCCAGCACCACCTGTCGCCTGTGTGTGACCCCAGTCCACACGCACACTTGCATGTCAAGGCTTGTGCTGCTGAGATTCTAGAACAAGGCACCAACTGGTGTTCCTGATACCTACAGCGCATTTTCCACCAGTCAGCCAGTGCGACCTTTAAAAGCCATGCGTTGGCCTCAGCTCCCCTACTCAGCCTCCGGGTCCTGTCCGTTGCATGGAGGACTCAGCCCCAGATCCTCCTGCCGGTTGCAAGGTCTGTGGCTCTCAGCTGCCGCCCTGACCCCAACCCCTTCCTTGCTTTTCTCAGTGGCTCCCAGCAGAAGGGCCGCACTGTCTCTCCTTCCTCACTCCTCCAGCTCCTCCTTAGCTGACCCTCTGTCACTGCCCTTCCCCTGCACTTGGGCTGCTCTGCCAACACCTGCATGTGGCCAGCTGCTTCGTGCCACTGACGTCTTTGCTCCAGAGCCACCTCCTCGGGGGGGCTCGGCACCACCAAACCCATCTGAGCATGACTAGGGCACTCGCTGCTGCCCCTTTTTCCGGTCTCCCTTGCTAGAACGGAACTCAGCACAAGGAACCACTCCATGTGACCTGTTCATGGGGCTAGCAGCTTCCTCGGAGAAGCTTCTAGGGCAGTGGGGAGGGAGACAGGTCATCGTGAAGAGATGGCACACTGGAGTGTGGGAGGCACTGAGGAGAAAAGTAATGCAGGAGACCCAGGGGGCTCAGGGATGCAGTGAGCCTGGAGGGAGGCCTCATGGAGAAGGTGACAGAAGACTCAAGGGCGAACAGAGTGAGCTGCCTGGGAGTCTGAGGAAAGGGCGAGGCACCCACAGGAGGGCCCACCTGGAGGGCCGGAGGGGCAGCATGAGGACAGGCAGCTAGACAGGGGAATGAGGGAGATAATGAGAGATGAGGTCAGATCGTAGAGAGGCATGAGGCCACCAGGAGAGTTCTGGCTTCACTGTGCAGGACAGGCAGTCACTGGAGGCTCTCAGGGAGAGGAAGACAAAGGAGATGACGGAAAGTGGGCACCGGGGGTGGGCTGGTCTCAGACAGCAGCACGACAGCTTGCCCCTTGTCACAGGAAAGAATGTGGGACGTACTGTACCCATGCAGGTGGCTACATGGCTTGGTGTGAGCTTTCTTTCAATTGCTTCTATTTTCACAGTGAAATTAGCAGCAAATCATTAGCTGAGTGACTGCAGATGAGGAGAGCAGCACTGCAGATTTCAAGAGACATGGTCGGAATGGTTTTCCAGATTAGTAGGAGAGTGAGTGGACTGGGGAAGCTCAGGCAGGACCGAGTGCCCAGGACTGAGTCGGGGTGGAGGCTGGATGTGGCCCTAATGTGGGAGAAGGGCCAGGGCAGGTGAGAGTGGATAATCTCAGCCACTGACCGTGGGATTAATCTGCTGTGGTTTGGAGAAGTGTCCCCTCAAAAGTCCCCGTGCTGGAAGAGCTACTGGAAGGTGGTGGAACATTTAAGAGGCAGGACCCAGTCAGAGGAAGTTAGGTCATGGGTGACACGCCCTGGAGGGGACATGGAACCCTGGCATCTTCCTCTGGTTTTCTTTTGCTTTCTAGTCGCCATGAAGTGAGCTGGTTTCCTCTGCCCCAGGCTCCTGCCAAGACATATCGTGTTGCCCAAGGCAGCAGGGCCCCATGACCATGGGCCAAAACCTCTGAAACCTTGAGCCCAAATAAACCTCTCTTTCTTGTGGGTCGACTATCTAGACAACAGGGGAAAGTGATGCTAAAGCAGTGCACATATGTTTGGAATGAATGGAACCAGATTGGTTGGGAAAAGACCCTCCTAGGTGAACCTTGAAAGTCTGCACCAAGGGATTGTCAAGGAATATTTATTGAATTCATCAACATATATTAGACACCATCATTCCAAGAGCTGTGGCAGGTGCAGTGGGAATGTAAAGTGTGAGGGCCCAAGTAAAAAGGACAATTCATCCAACTACAAGTAAAGAGCTCTTAATGAGGCTCAGATCTTGGACACTGCAGGAGTTGAAATAAGATGAAGACTGTTTCTTCCTTCCCTTAGTTTCCCACTTTCACTATTGTTAGCATTGTATTATTAGGTATAGACCTCTAATGAGGTTAGATTATAGCTGTTTGTGTAGTAATAATGTGTTCCTGAAAAACCTATGCATTCCAAAAGTGTGCACTAAAATCACAGGATTCTTGGGAAGTTGGGTTAGAGATGGGTCACTCAGAATCTATGCAACCTAGAAACCGAGCACCAGCAAAGACATGCGGCTCCCAGGAGACGACTGGACAGCCAGGGCAGGAAGCAGTGCCAAAGGCTGCCCCGGGATGTGGGAAATGTGCAGAAGCAATCATGGAAATGCGGGGCCAAACTAAACCGAGCTCTGACCCAACTACAGCAAGCTCAGAAGGTGTGGAGTCCCGGAGAGTGCAGTTCAGGGAGGGAACCCCACACAGATCTGCTGTTAAGTCTCTCAAAAGACAACTGAAAAGGCCCTGCCTGTGTGGCAGCCAGGCCAGTGCCTTGTCCATTCTTGTTAAAAGTAACTAAGATGCGTTATGTACATATACCAACTCCCTATGATGAATGCAATCATTATGTATGGTGAACATGTATTAATAAACAGGAAAAAATTCTAAGACCAGGTGTGGCAGCACATGCCTGCAGTTCCAGAACTCAGGTGGCTGAGCAGGAGGACTGTGAGTTCTACTCCCATTATTCTAGCTCCCAGAAAAACCCAAGAGAGCCAACAAAAGATCAGGCAGAAGTTAAGGAATCTTCCATTTTTATACTAACGTAGGTAGTATACTACCTTACTCATTGATTGTAAATGGGCTGACTAGTGAGACAGAAGAGAAAAATAACAGAATTTATCTTCATCCTTAGAATTAAAAAAACCAACTGTTTGAGAAGCACCACTTAAAGTTCTGATTTTCTTAGTAGTTATTGCGAGATCCCTAATTTAACTCCCCGTGCTGAAGTGAGTCGTAGTTTTTACCTTCTTCACCTTGGCCTCCTTCAGTTTCTCCAGTGCGAGCCTAATCTTGTCAGCCTTGGCCTGGGCTTCTTCTTCTTCCTGTAAAATGGCAAGACATTCACCCAGTCCACTAAGTAATCCCAGTGAGTAAGCGCTCCTGTTGCTAGTGTCTTAGTGGCTTTGTGGGTATTCGGGTTCACGTTTAATTTTGAGAATTTAAATGGCTACAACCAGAATCCTTAACTGAAAGGTATGGAAAGCAGTGAGCACTTCTGTCCTGGGACTTTTGACATACAAGATGAAAGGACGACCGTAGCAGGTCTTCATACAGTTAGACCACAAGACAGTCTCTGCTTGGCTCACAAGGTCAGGGCACCAACTTAAGGACGGCAGAGGACCCATCTTGGGGATTTGAGCACTTCCTAAAATTACACGCACAAGTGGATTAGAAGGCCTTTTGGGGGGATTCTTAAGAAGGTCCTTAACTCCCCAAAAGTTAAGACTTAGACTCAAACGCAAACTTATGAATCACCAAAAAAAGCACTGATGAACAAATATGAGCAGTCAGAAAAAAGAAGTATTTTATGAGCCCAAGTTCCTCTGATTTCTGTAAATTAATATTCTGAAAACAGAATTATTAAGGCATCGTATTTTATAATGAGGAGAAAATGAGCTGTCCTGGTTACACTCTAATTCTTGAAAGTAGACATGCCTCTTATACCAGTGGTTCTTAATTTGTTTTGCCTCTTAAAGAATATGTTGAAAGTGAGGAGTTCTATAAAGCTGCATATTTGTATTGGTTTTCAGGGAATTCATGGCCTCCTTGAAATCTTCCTGGGTCCTATTTCAAGAGCCTTTGGTCTACACTGATTACAAACTTTCAAATAATTTTTCCATAATCAGGACAGAGCACAGCAATGAGTATGACAGAGTTTATTATTTGATTTTTATTTAAAATTTGTTCATTTAAGTGACATTGAAGGAATTTTCAGGGTGACTAGGGGTGTTGTTGTGAACAATGATTATTATCACTGAGTACTTCGCATGTGGAAGCCACAGGAGAATGCGCAGGGTTCTTACTCTAAAATATTTCCAAGGGCCTGACTCTAAGAAAGATCCTCAAAAGTGATCTGCTTAGTTTTATGAGAGACACAGTATGAATTAATGCTCCAAATAACAGCAATATGAAGTTTCTAGGTGTTTGTTTCTCCAAAGACCACTTGATTTATTAATATCAAGCACGCATGACATACCTGACTTACATCCTTCCCAACTCTGACATTATGAGTGCTATGTAGATCTGTTTTTGCCCTCTTGATCGGGACTCCCAAAGTCATCAAAATTCAATCTAGTTCAACTCAGAGAATATGTAATGGGTATATTTTATTATCTATGTACTGGGCTAGAAGCAGGGACATGGAAATATATGTATTAGCTCCAGAGTTCATTCAAAGTTAATAAGATACTTCCCCTCAAGGCTGACTACATCAGGGAGTGTGTATATATGAATATCCTTTTTAACTAAGCTATGATAAACACTAAATATGGCCTTGATATGTGATTTCTATACCTGCTATGGTCTGAATGTGCTCACCAGAAGTGGCAACAGAAAATAGACTAATACAACACTTAGGCTTCTTGTTTATGGAGAGCTCTGGCACTGCAATGGATGTACTGGTTATCCTTGTCTTTAGTATCTCAGAGATTTGGGTATACAAACTTATAAATGTAATTACCATGTGAAAGAAGGTTACAAGTGATGGGTGGCAGAAGTCAATGTTTCTACCTTCTCTGGCCCCATGCACTTACCTTAGAGAGAGGTTCAGGAGGTGGTGGAGGCGGTGGAAGGTCTAACATGGGGTCAGCTGGTGGAGGCGGTAACTCGTCCTCATATTGGCTGATGTTGACTGCAGTGACATTTGCTCCAGAACCCACAGAGGCATCACCACTGCAATCTGAGGCCTCCAGGGATGCTGCGTGATTTTGACTTTGAGAGGACTCTTTCTGTGCCTGGATTGTCCGCTGCTCTGCTTCACTTATGTCTGCTACCAGATCGGCCATGAGGGCATCTAAATCTTGGTCTTCCAGTGCATTTAGGGACTCTGATGGAGAAAATCACATCAATAATAAAGAACTGTTTGCATCTGCAAAAAACTAAAAGAAGATGAGTTTTACAGGAGTTATATTGGTGTAGAAGGAAATCATTTTGATTTTGGTGACATAATGAGAAGAGTTGAAAATATTTTTATTCAGCAGCACACACATAGCATAGAAGTTTCTGAGGTGAATATTGCTGAATTTATTGAGTGCTTAATGAGACTAAGTTTCTAACAGAAGTAAAGCAGAAGCTGTGTTCTACACAGGGCATCTCAGAAATTAGCTATGAAGTCAAGTCTGAGCACACGAATCGGTCCCCAAGTAGGAACTCTTGAATAGTTTAGTGCAATATCTTAGGGTTTTAGAAGAGAAGGGGTGGGTAGTGGAAAAAGATGGAAGGTGAGTTCTTCCCGTGCATTCGGACTGCACAGTTTTGCTGATAAATGTTATTTGGAAGAAAGTTGATTTCAACCAACTGGATTTAACCCAATTTAAGACTAGGGTGAAGATGGCTCTCCACCCACCACCTACAGGAAGTCTCACATTTAAGGAAAGATCAGTTAATGGTAAATAACAACAATCAAAGCAGTAAGGTGTTAAGGAATGAAAACTATTTTTAAATAGCTGGGAGTGAATTTTGAAAATAAAGGGCAGACATGGACTTTCAAAGAGAAAGCGAGGGAGGTGGGTTTGCCTTAGATTTCTTCCCAGCGCGAGGCCACTGTGAGATCACAGGCAGGACTTGAGAGTGACCGGGTGGCCTGGTGTACTGAGAGTCGTGCTCATGAGTGCAACAAAGAGAGGAAAGCAGGATGCAGGGGACCTTGAGGAAGACAATTCCAGCTGCTCTGTGCAGGATGGGCCAGAATGGGAACATGACCACGCAGAGGAAAGGCTGCTTAGGCCCGGGGAGGTGGCTCAGTGGCGCCGAGCCTGCCTGGCAAGCCCAAGGTCCTGAGTTCAAGGCTTGGTACCGAAAATAAATAAGTAAATAAAGGCTGCTTAGTATCAAGTGAAAGCTTTGTGCAATAATTGTCACCACACATCATCCACACCATGGAGCGTCACGCATCAGGACTAGCTCAGTGTGGAGTACTCACAAGTTTGGATCACCTAGTTACAGAACCCAGATTTTATTGTAAGACAGTTTTACACATAACGTGTTTATAATGGAAAGTTAAATTAACTTAAAATATTTTCAGAGAAAAGTTGCATAAGGACTAAAAGAGCTTGTTCATAATTTCCTAACATAATCACATTTTGGCTGTTAACATAAAGACATTTTAATTCATTGTACATATCGTAGTGACAAAATTTCCACAATGGCACTTGTATTAACAATTTTCAAAGACAATCTGATATGTTAAATTATATTATTTATGGATATATTAAGAAACAAACCAAAATATATTAATATAGATTAAATGACAGAGATTCATCACATTTATTAATATAGAATTGAGTAATACAGAGCTGAGGCATGAGATTGAAACGGATTCAATTCTGATGTCTGCCACTAATTCTCCGACTTCGGGCAAAGTATTTTAAACTCATTTTAGCAATATTTTAAAGTGAAGATAGTAAAAAATATATTCCTATGTTAATTTTCAAAAAATGTAGTTTTCTATATACAGCAGCACATTTTAGTGGTCTGCTCTCACCTCCAGAATAGGACACGTCTTGTGACTGTACCATTACAGTTTCAGAGACTGTAGGTTTCTTTGTTCCTATTATCTCTAGTTTTAAAAATATATATACAAGGCATTGTTAGTGCTTAGAAAACATCAGTTGACTTGACTCCAGCTGTACTAAAATGCTGATTAATTTTTCTTTTTGGTACTGGGGATTGAACTCGGGACCTTGAGCTTGCGCAGCAGTAATGCTGATTAATTTTAACCAGACTGATTTTCCGCACGGCACCCACCTATGTGTGGGGTGAGGATGCAGAATGGGAGGACGGGGCAGTATCATTTAACTGTCGTTGTCGCAGTGTTACAAGAGGCGGTCACGTGTTTGGAACTTGGCAGACGACTGATATTTACACTTATACGTTTATACGACCAATAGAAAAGAGTGTAGGAAAAACGAAAAGCAGAAGAGCTATATTCTAATTTATCGGGAAACAGTCACCGATGCCTAATGGCTTACCAAAAACTAAAACTGCTGGAAATGACAGAAACAAAGAAACTCAGCCGAGGGAAAGAAATACAACTTGGAACTCTGGATTTCTGTAATTACCCTTCTCTCTCAAATTGTTTTATTTTACACTTTTGTAGGTACTGCATATCTTTGGTGAATCTTTTTCAAGAGTTCCAGTGAATTCTCATTAATTTGGAAGTAATTACTCAAGATTTACTGTAATTTGAATACCATGTGAGCTACAGATTTCTTCTGCTCTAAATACAAAACTTGGTTAGTAAAACAAGGAGTCAAGCTCAGGGAGCATGAAAAAATGTGAAACAGAGCAAATTGTATATAAGTATATATGACATAAATTAAAACATACTATATTTTAAATAAGATATTTCATATTTGAAGTATCCATATACATTTTTAATCATGATGGAGAGTTTTTAATCCTCAAAGGAATATTTCCTTATTAATATTTATTCATACCACTCATTAGTATTATGAAGAAACTTCCCTTACTTCAAAATATGAGATTGTTTTGAGACTTTTTACAAATGTAGGAAGTATTCCCTTTTCAGTACATGCAAAAAATCTCATTAATTCTCTTCCTTCAATCTAGACACAATAAGGCACAATCTGAAATCCAGGACTTAATATTTATCATGACGTCCAGGTCTCTTTACTGTGGAATTCAAATCATACTTGTCATAGAGATTTCAGTCCTCAGTAAGAATTTAAATTAGTTAAGAAAAGAAATTGCTATACTCACCATTTAAGTCCTTAAAACCCACAGTGTAGTTAAATTCAGGCCTGGGAGGGTCAGGGTCAGGGGGAGGAAGAGTGTCCACTCCCAAACTCTGTGAAAACAGATCCCGGCCCCCAAGAGTTAGTCAGGAAGCCACAGTTCTGTAGCACATGCGAACCAGCTGGTCAAAACCCATTCATTCTTTACACATTTTCTCTCTAAATATTACCTTTAACAACCAAGTTCTTAGTTGAAAATACTTTATGCTATTGTTTCCCTACAGAAAATTACAAATTAAGAAATTATTGTACAAGGAACATTTTGAAATTGATCATGTCAATTGAGAATGATGAGAAAGAGAGAACTTAAAAAAGAGAGAAAAAATTTCTTGTAATGATGAATACATATACTATATATAATTTTATAAGGACTTAAGTAATGACATCAAAGAAAGAAATATCTAGAACTTGGAGGAGAAAAGCCGTTTCAGGTGTAATTTGCTATTATATAGTAAAATGTTGTGCTGTTACTTTTACTAACATGCTTGTGAAAAAGGAAATCACAGCACTAGGGCCGCAGCTCAGCAGTAGAGTACTTGTCTAGCATGCCAGAAGCTCTTGGTTTAATTCTCAGCAAAGAGAATAAATGATCAATTTTGTAAATATTGTTGTAAGTATTGTTTTCCTTGAAACTAAGAGACCTCTTAAATGACTTAAAAGTCATATTTCCTTCATAAATTAATTTCCAGAAATATTCTTATGTCTCTAATGTGAGAAGTGATTTTACCTGTTCTCATACATAAATGTTTTATAGTGGTGAATGTATCCATTGATGTTAATTTGATTTGGTAAATAATATTCTTGTCCATTTTTTAAAATTCTGGAAGAAACCATTGTACATTTAAAAATAAATAAAATATGATTAATTTTAAGCAGAAAAAATGACCATTAATCAAAAGGCTAGAAAAATCAGCCCAATCAAGTTAGAACCAAAGATGAAATGTAGGGAAAAGTAACAACCTAAAAATTCATTGTTAACAACAGAATGAAAATGCAAAAATTGCCTAGGAAATGGGAGCTTGATGGACACACTCTGAGGCAAATACCAGAACAAAAAATTTGGTGAAAGGAAATACAAAGAGCCGGGCATTTAGCTCAGTGGTGCCGCCTGCCTCACAAGAGCAAGGTCCCAAGTTCAATCCCCGGTACCAAAAAAAAAAAAAAAGAAAAGAAAATACAAGGAGAGATGCATTCACTGAATTTGTTTTTAATATTTTAACTAAGAAGTCTACACCACAATTATGGTAGTCAATAAATTTTTTTAATAATATAATTCACTCTGCTATTTAGTGAAATTCCAAGTAGTTCTTTAACAAAATATGAACGCCTAAATTTGTGATAAAACAGGATTTTAGTAAACTGGAGGGAAAGAGGGAACAAAGAAAGAGCAAGCTGATTTTATAAAGGAGGTCCTTTAATTGTAGAAAAAATATTCAAAGTCCAAGATGAAGTGAAGTATGTAATGTTTCTCACTATACATCTTGTGTGGCTTATGAAATGATTTTATGTGTTATATAAAATCAGGTATTAAATACGCATATTACTGTGTATCTATTTGAATGCTTGTTAGGAAAAAGTTAAATTAGAACATCAAACCTGTTTGACATAAGGTTTAATTTTTAAGAACTCAAAGATAAATGTTTAGAAGATAATAAAACAGATGGGTTGTAGGTATGGCCAAAACCATGAAGGTGAACAACTAAAGTTTGACAACACTGCTTAGTTAAAAGTCACATATTTGAAACACATTTCATTAGGATTTGCATTATTTTGATTTTCTAATTCTTCCTTTATTTTCAATATATTAACTGGAATTCTTCTACAAAGAGCTTTCATCAATTATTTACCCTGAAATACACTTCAACTAGGACTAAAGGGAAATTAAAATAAATGCTTGATTCTTCCTCTTTATTAATTTTCCACAGCAATAAGTTGATGCTCAGGCAGTTTCCTATGGTGACCAATTAAGAAAGTTTTTTTTTTTTTTGGTGGTACTGGGGATCAAACTCAGAGTCTCATGCCTCATACCGAGGCAAGTGCTTTACCACTGAACTACATTCCCAACCCTGAAGTTTTGTTTTTGTTTATTTTTGATATTATTATGATCTTTTAATTATTTACTTTTTGCTATGGAGAAATAAAAATATTTTATATTTAAAAATATTTCATAATTAAGAATAAATGAAATATTATGGTTTCTGTGTATTTTATCTTCCTTAGGAAAGCTATCTATGTTTTGAGATTATAAGGTTATATAAATATTTCTCCTACTTTTTTCTCCTTGTATTTCATATGCAATATTTAGATTTTTGACTCATGGACCTCATTAAGATGTAGGGTGTGAGGTAGTAGTGCAGATTTTTATTTCACACGTGTTATCTCAAGACAATTTATTAAATGATAATTTCATTTATTTTAGAATGCTATCTTATGCAGGACATATTAATTACCTTTATCAGGATATATAAATAACCCGAGAAAGAGAAAATAATAATGCAAATTAAGTAAATGTTAATCACTGAGAACTCTGGGAGAAAATTAAATGTGGAATCTTTGTATTATTCTTTCAATTTTTCTGTAAGCTTAAAATTATTTTAAAAGAAAAAAGTTGCAATCGCATGTAATATACTAGTTCCCTTAATTTTTGCTTATTTTGGGAAGTTAGGAAGACCAAGCTTTATTCATTCCTCTCAATCATAACCTAGTTTTAAAGAACAGAATAAGTGCAGAATTCACAAATGCAGATGAAAACAGCAGATTTTCAAATGGCTAGAAAAATATTCAATAACCTCAAAAGCAATTGATAATGGTCAAATGGAAGAACAGACAGACGTGAGGACAAGGGAGGGCCTCTTCCATACCCTGCAACTCTGCAACCTACCTCTTGGGAGAGCTCTATTAGCCAAGAAAATCTCAGAACGACAAGCACTTGCACACCAGAAAGGAAGCGCAAAGCCCGAAGGACCTTGAGTGAAGAGAGCTCCAAGAAGCAGTGGCTCCTCCTTCCTGCTCTTGTTACAATAACAATACTCAACTGTGGATCTGTCAGTGTCCCAGACCCTGACCCGCTATGACAGTTACTTCTACCACTGGCTGCAGAAGTGAGTGAATGTGCAGAGATGGACAACCAACATACACTCGACTTGCTCCTCTCTGGGAGGAAAATAAAGTCCTCATCTATAGAAATGTCATCATCATCTTAACACTCACCTCTTAAGCAGGCAACCTTTCATCAAAGAGTATCTCTTCTTTCATAGAATCCAAACTTTTTGAAATTTTATTGGCAATATAAATACATGCTAACTAAAATTGCTTTATTTTTTCTTAAAATAGTCTTCTTAAACATAGACTCATTTACTTTGTAGAAAACTCAAGATCCTCATCTTAGGAATACTGTTCTGGCTTTTCTTATTTTGATATTTTGTGCAAAAAGTGATGAGCTGAGTATCCTCTGAACCAAAGCAATATTTTTGAGAACATTACAAAACATACTAAAGCTTCCCAGATTTTATAGCCTGGGGCAGTGGCCTGGCATCAGCGGACACAGTGGGGGATGCCTGGGTCAGTCTGGTCTTAGCAGACCCACAGTCTACGGCGGCATGGCTTTCACATTCCTGTTAGGGAACTGAGTCCATTGAGGAGACCGTGCTAATGCCCACTTAGTCCCTTAAGATGAGGCCTTTCATCCAAGGTTGATAAAAAATTCTTTACTAAGGAAGATGACATTTTATTAGCTCATCTTTAAAAGAGTAACCACAGGGAAAACTGCTCAGCAGTGGGGCTGTGGAGGCACCTGGCGAAAATTCTTCTACTGGACATGATAAGCAAGAGCACTGTCAAAAGAGAACGTACGTATGCCCAACATGTTCAATTAACTGAATTCAGGAGAGAATCAGAACCAACCTTTACCCCTCACTCCTGTCCCAGTTACATCAGGAATATGCAATACTCAGTCTCCAGTTTCTATAAAAGATAGACTTATCATATTAAAATCAAATGCTATAATCCCATTTTTGTCCTAATTTGCAGGTTAAGAAGGGAAGCTTACCTGAGTTAGAAGATCCATCTCTCCCAGCAAAGTGCTGAACATTTGGTCTATATCATCATTTGACTCACCCATCTGAAAAAGGGGGAAACCCAGATATTTAGCAGTTTGATAAAAGCGTATCCTGGGATAACTGTTGTTATAGCTTGAATTTAGATTCCCCATCACAGTTCATGATCAACCATGACTGTGGTGCAGTGCAAAAGGATGACAGATTACTTGGAGTCCATGTCCAATCCATGCTCCAAGGGGGCTCAGAGGGGCTGCCATTAACCGAGATCCCTCAACATGAGAAATCTCAAAGGACAGCTGACCTAAAGACTCTGCAGCTTTTTATTTATTGAACCAGGAAGCAAGGATCAAAGAAAAAGAATGGAATCTAGGCAGGGACTCGTGTAGGTGACAGGGGAAGAATGGGGCAGTGAGGTTGGTCTGTTAAGTGACTAACTCTGGAACTAATGTAAGTGATAAAGGAAAACAGGAGGACAAAGGGCAGAGCATTTACTCCTTAAGGCAATGCATTTTGATCCTACTGTGACTTGTGGCCCTGGCAGGCTCTTTATCTCTAACCAGGAACTCTGGGAGGATTTAGGCTTGTGGCTTGAAAAGTCCCTATCTCTGCATATCTATCTCATACATTCCCCTGGCCAACACCCCCCATATCCCCCAAAACCCTCATGAGGTCCTGGGGAGGGGGGCATTTCAGAGGTGGCTAGATTTATGGCCTGTGAATGTGGATTAAGGGTGTGATACTGGGATTAAGGGTGTAGATAATGGAAGTTCCATCTGGAGTGTGGGAGGCACAAATAGCCTGGATGGAAGATAAAGGGATAGAAAGAAGGCACTCACTCCTGCTGCTGCTGCTGCTTGCTGCTGCTTCCTGCCTCCCACACCATAGACTGTTTCTCCTCTGCAATGCCACTCGGCCATGCCACCCTGCCTTGCAGCCAGAAAACTATAAACAGAAACCTCTAAAAACTGTGAGCTGAAATAAACCTTTCCTCCTTTAACTTGTGAGTGTCAGGTATTTTGTCTCAGTAATGAGAAAAAGAACAAAGATAATTATCATGTCACTTTATTTTCTCCAAGAGCTCCATCATGAGCTGGTAAGTTGGGAAGAGAGCTATATGGAGGGAAGGGTTCATTTTACCCCAAAATTCCATGCCGGATCTCCATCCAATTTGGATGGTCCAAGATGGAACCAAGCCTTGGGAAGTGCTCCACACTAAACTAGACTCCTTGGGGTCAAGTGGATATTATCCTCAAATTGACCTCACCATGGGACACCTCATTAGAAGAGGAGAAAGCCTCACATGTAGGTTACCATGTCAGTGAAATGCAGAACTTCACCTCCATTTAAACACTTTCATGAAAAAGGTATGTCACATTTATCAAATGGTTTCCTGCTTTAAAGATCTCCCTAAAACAGCAGCTGTTGGTACAATTAATTAGAAGTACTGAGCGATGAACACTTAGCACTAAAGAGTTCACATGATTAAGAAAAAGGAGATGGAAATAAAGCTTTTTTTTTTTTTTTTTTTGCTATATACAAGAAACACATTTAATCTGGAAAGACACTCATAAACTAAAAACAAAAGCATGGAAAAGGATCTCTCATTTTCGGGTCTTTATATCAATTAAGTTTATCGGTACATTTTAGGTATATATAATGACCACATTCATCATTGGGAATTTGTACCTATACATATCTTGGTTCTTATTTCTTTTCATTCCCCTCCCCTCCCTTATACCACTCTAACCCTTCTTATTTACAAAAGCTTTGTTTCTATTTTTTCCTTCTTTTCTCATTTTTTTCTTTCTCTTCCTTCCTTTCCCACACCCCACCTCCCTAGTTCCCCTTTCGCTTTGAACATTTTCTTCCTATTTCACAATATCTATTATACATTTTGGTCATTTACACTTTCAGTTTTGCCCACCAGAGAAACAATGCAGTATTTACACATGTGTGTCTGATTTATTTCACTTTAGAGTATGGTCTCAAGTGCATCCATTGAGCTATTAATGTCTCAAGTTTATCTTTCTTTATAGATGAGTAGTACTCCATTGTATAAAAAAAAATCTTCTTTGTCTGTTCATCGGTTGATGGGCATTTGGGCTGTTTCCAAATTTTAGCTATTACAAACTGTGCTGCTATAAACATGAATGAGCATCTATTGCCCTGGTGTGATGCTTTTAATTCTTTTGGGAAGACACCAAGAAGGGGAATAGCTGGCTCAAATGGAATCTCTAGTTTTAGTTTTTTGAGGAATCTCTACACTGATTTCCACAGTGGTTGCACTAGTCTACACTGTCAACAACAGTGGAGAAGGGTTCCTTTTTCCCCACAGCCCCTCCAGCAGTTTTTGGGGCAGGGTACCCAGGATCAAACTCAGGACCTTGCACTTTCGAGGCAGGTGGGGGCACCACTCAGCTAAATCCTCAGTTTCCAGCATTTTTATTGGTTGATTTCTTGATAGCAGCCATTCTTTCTGAAGTGAGATGGAAACTCAGTGTTGTTTTCATTTGCATCTCTTGCATGGCCAGTGATAGTGAACATTTTTTCATGTATTTATTTACTGTTTCTACTTCTTCATCTGAGAAGTGCCTATTCATCTCAGATGCCCATTATAACTTTTTTTTTTTTTTTTGCCTAAAATAAATGAAGCAATTGTCCAAGAGAGGAAAGCACTGTGATAAAACAGGGCCGGCTACCTTGGGAGGTGTAACCAGCTGCTCCCTTTCCTGGCATTTTGTCAAGGCTGGATTGGGAAATATGTCTCTGTCACTCACTAATCCATAGTGTGTAGTTTAGTAACTGGAATCAACTGCTTCATCTGTAAGATGAAGCACCTCTACATGTACGGGTATGTTCAGGCTATTTGCTGAACTAGCCCAAGTCAAAGCAGATCTATTTTTATAAAATAAACCATTCTAAAAACTTAGAGTAAAAGTTCACTCTTTAAAATGATTTCGCATTAATACTTCAGCAGAAACACTTATTTTTAGTAGCTTTCAGAAGTCAGAGTTGTTGTCTCTTTATGAACTATGTATATGAAATACCTGCTTTCTTAACTACGACTCAGAGGATTTGAAACTATACTAGTCCTTGAAATTAAAGTGGTGTGATGACAATTATCATAACTGTAATATTTCTCTAGCTCTATGTTCCAAGACCTGTTCTGAGAGCCAGAGTTGGTGTTAAAAACATTGATTCCCCGGTACAGCATTGGCACTGAGCAATGAGAAGAGATGAGACAATAAAATCCACTTTAGGCAGGCATCACCATAGCACCACTCCCAGCGCAGAGGAGGTGAGGAAATCCCAGAGCCCAGGAGGAGGCTCCTGGGCCACCATAGCACCGCTCCCAGAGCAGAGGAGGTGAGCTGATCCCAGAGCCCAGGAGGAGGCTCCCGGGTCACCATAGCACTGCTCAGAGTGCAGAGGAGGTGAGTGGCATGGGCGCCAGCAGCACTCCCCCTACCCCACCCCGGTAGCAATGAGAAGACAGGTAAACAAGCCTCAAAACGAGACTTCCATATTACCTAAACCAACCACAAAGGGAAACAAGATGGAACAATTTGATACTCAAACACCTGGACTCCCTCAACTGGCAATAAAAGAGGATCTGGAAAAAATGAAATCAGAAATAATTTCTCAGATAACACCAGAGATTGTGCCCATACTGCAAGACATGATTAATAAATCTAGAGAGGACACACATAAAAAATAGAGGAGCCGAAGAACATGATGGAATCTCAACATAGAAAACAAATGGAATCCATAAAACAGATACAAACAAATTTCTAGGAGATTAAAAACTCCACTGAAAGCTTATGCAGCAGAATGAGCCAATGTGAGGGCAGAATTTCAGATACAGAAGATAAGATTGCAATTAGTAACCAGGAAAAGAAAAATTGCTTTAAAATTGTAAGGGAGAAATCAACCTAGCAGCTGCTAGATGATGCAAAGAAGAATATCATAAGACTGATTGGAGTTAACGAAGAAATAGGAGAGAGTGCAGATGACATAAAAGAACTGTTCACAGAAGTGATGGCAGAAAACTTCCCAAGGAGGGGAAAAGAACTTCACATACAGATAAGTGAGGCATATAGGACTTCAACAAGCCTTGATCAAAAATAATCTACACATAGGCATATAATAGGATTCCAGAAACCCAACAGAAGAATAAAATTCTACAAGCAGTGAGAGAAAAGAAACAAATCACATACAAAGGAAAGCCCATCAGAATCACAGCAGACTTCTCAATGCAAACCCTCAAGGCAAGAAGAGCTTGGAGTGATGTATTTCAAGCCCTAAAGGGAAACAGCCTCCAACCCAGATTGATGTACCCTGCAAAACTATCTTTCAAAATTGATGGAGAAATAAGATACTTTCATAACAAAGAGCAGCTGAGGAACTTCATGAATACCAAACCAGCACTCCAAAAAATTTTAGACAATATCCTAGGAAAAAACAACGAGGTTCACAACCCAAGGAAGCCCAGCAGAATGAATCTGTTGGGTGCAACAAGAAATTAAATGCAAAGGGGGAGAATCCAACAAACAGAAAAAGTCATGACAATTATAAGTCAATACGTATCAGTTATAACCATCACTGTTAATGGTCTCAATTCACCATTCAAAAGAAATAGACTGGCAGAATGGGTCAAAAAGCAAGATCCAACAATATGCTGCATACAGGAAATACACTTAATTCAAAAAGAAACTCATAGACTGAAAGAGAAAGGGTGGAAACAATACTCCATGTGACAGGAACCTGAAAAAAAGCAGGAGTAGCTATCCTCTTTGTAGATCAAGTGGATTTTAAAACAAAATCTGAAACACTCTGGTCCCAAGAATTTCAGATAAGGGATAGTCAACTTGTATGTACAAATATATTGTGAACATGTGTTTTCATTCCTCTTAAGTAAAAACTTAAGAACAGAACTGTTGGTTCTTAACAGTAATACAAGTAATTTCTATATTGTTTTCCAAAATGGTTTTATCATTTTACATTCACATTAGCAGTATTTGAAAGTTCTAACTGGTTCACACCTAAGCTGACATTTGTTCTTTTAAAAATTTTAACTTCATCTCCCTAATGAGTGTATAATATGATCTTGTTATTGTACTGATTATTACTTTTCTGATTCTAGTGTTGCACACCTTTCCTTGTGCTGTACTGGCTATTTATCATCTTCTTATGTCTACTTTTTAATTGGGTTGTCTATTAATGAACTTTAAGGGTTCTTTGTATATTCTGGCCACAGGTTACATGTATTATAAATATGGTCTATTTAAAGTCTATTTCATTTTCTTAACGATGTTATTTAAAGTTCTAAATTTTAATGGAATCTCATTTATCAATTTTTTTCTTTTATACATCATGTTTTTTGTATCCTAGGAAATTCTTGCCTACCCTAAATTCATGAACATTTTCCCTTATAATTTCTTCTTAAAGTTTTGTAGTTTTAGTCTTTCATATTTAGGTTCATAGATCCTTTCAAGTTATCTTTATGTATGGAAATAAAGGGTTGAGGTTAATTTTTTACATATAGATACCAGGTGTTCTAGTACCATTTGGTGAAAACACTATCTTTTCCTTGGCTCTTGAATTGAGTTTATGTTCTATAAAATGGGGAAAAAATAAGAATCAAGATACATCATGTACAGGTACAAACACCCAATGATAAATGTAAACGAATTGTATACCTAAAATGTACCAATAAAATGTACCAATAAAATTTAAAAAATGTTAATGTTAAATCATTTTTCAAAACTCAGTGGACCATATATGTGTGGTTCTGTTTCCAGATTTTCTGTTTTATTCCAATGATCTATATGTCTTTCCTTATGCCAACACTATCATGACTACTGTAGCTTTAGAGGAAGTCTTAAAATTAGGTAATAAGGGCTGGTGATTTAGCTCTGTGGTTCCGCCTCTTGCCTTGCAAGCACAAGGACCTGAGTTCGATCTCTGGTACAAAATAATAATAATAATAATAATAATAATAATAATTAGGTACTAAATGTCTTCCAACACTTTTTTTCCTTACTTTTCTAGGTCCTTTGTACTCCTACATAACTTTTAAATTTCAATATCCAATTCTTCATTTATTGCAAGTATACATAGACCTGAATTTTTATATATACCTTGTGTTTTCTAATCCTGCTAAATTCAAATACAAGTTCTAGGGGCTCCTAGAACTCCTAGAATGATCGTTTCATCTACATATAAGGATTTTACTTCTACCTTGCCAATCCTATGCTGATTGTTTCTTTTTATTGCCAGACTATTTTGGTTTGGGCTTGTGTTTCAAAGTTTAATGGACAGATGAAGAGTAGGCATATCTGCCCTTGTTCCCCACCTTAGGGAGAAAGCACTGTATCTTCTCCATTCATATAAGGCGTTTTTGCTGGAAGTATGGAGTACATGTCTTTGATCTGTTGAGAAGTTTCTGTTCTACTTCTAGTCTCCTGATAGCTTTTACCATGAACAGCTGTAGAATTTAGTCCAGTACTTTTTCTCCCACTAGTGACAGGATCCTATGGCTTTTTCCTTTCCTCTGTTAAAATGATGACTTATGGGGGTGGATCTTCCAATGCTGAACCAATACTGCCATTCCTATAATAAAACCACTTTCTACATACTGCCAGATCTGACTTCTAATAGTTTTGTTAAACAAATTTTTATCTATGTTCATACTTTTTCTTCCATTATCTTTATCCAGTTTTAGTACTAGCACAATGTTGATTTCCTAAAATGAGGGGAGAAGTGTTCCTTTTTTTTTTCTGATTTAAGTGTTTGATATAATTTATCAGTTAAAATGTATATGAGCCTGTTATTGTCATATAGGTAGGTTTTTAAGCTAGGAATATACTTTCTTTAATAGGTACTGTTCAAATTTTATATTTCCTCCAGAGTCAGTTTCATTTATTTGTCTTCCAAGGTACTTCTTAGAAGTTGTCAAATTTATTTCAAAAAGGATTTTTGTAATATGCTTTCCATATCCTTTAAATTCTGAAAAATCTGTGGTAATATCCTCTAAATTTTGATATTGTAATTTAAAAATTGTATAATTGATATTGTATAATAGGAAGAAAAGGTCTAAAGGAGTAGAGGAGTGGGAAGGGTAGGGGAAAGGAAAGAAGGGAAAAGAAAAAATACGAGAAAAGGAAAAAAATGGAAACAAAGTCTTTGCAAATAGAGAAGGGTGGAGGGGGTGAAGGGAGGGCAGGGGAATGGGGAAAAAAATAAGAACCAAGATACTCAAGTAATGGTACAAGATCCCAATGATGAGTGTAACTGTATTTTATACCTAAAATGTACCAATAAACTTAATGGAAAAAAATTCACTTTGGGCAAATCAGTGCACATCTTCTACATGGCCACCCTACAGAGCTAGTATTTAAGCTTCTCAAGTTATCCTCAACAGTAATCTTGGGTTTATTACTTAGGAAACCTGACATAACGAAGTTTCCTTGTTTAATTCTCCTATCACGTGTTTTCCCATCTCCTGATTTTAAGATGGCAAAGTGATGCTCTCCCTCCCACTTGTGAGACATAAAAGTACTCTGGGCTTCAGTGAGGGTCTGCATTCAAATATCATCTTCAGTTTTAAGTTTTGTATTAGAGGAGGGACAATGGACTAGCTATGAGATGGTAATTTTCTAGACCACCGTCTCTGGCTTCCCCTGTGTCTTGTGAGAGAATGGCAGTTGTAAAACGGGGTTGCCTAGGAGAGGCCAGGAGAGGGACTTTTGCCAAAGCCAGAGAGGTCTAGATACCGTGGGACACGCACATTCCTTAGAGGCAGACACACCCCCACATCAGGTGTATGTACACTTGGGACAGAGGGGTGTGTCTGAACCCAAGAAAGCCATTCAGTGCACTAAAGTGATGAATAAAGGCCTTGAAATGTGACTTCAATGAGTTGGAAAACCCCACTGAGCCCAAAGCCCTTGTTCTCAGCCTGTACACATCACTGCCACCCAACAGGCCTGGGACAGGCCAGGGTGAATCACTGCTGAAGATGGAAATAACTCAACAGCACATTCTCATGACCTCTCTGAGCCTCTCTTCATCCGGTAAAAATCTTCCCCTCTGCCCTTTCATACATTTCCCCTCAAATCTGTTTTTGAATTATGAGGAGTCAACATTGACACTGTGCTGCCAATCTATAGTCATAAATAAATATGCTACTGAAAGAGTCACAGTTTAAAAGCTTTGTGTCTTTAGTAAAAGACATTTAATTTAAGGATTATTTTTAACATCATGTTTTAGTAATCTATATGTTCGATCATCTGACACCAATGATTACCTTTCCTGCAAGAAAACCTTATGTTTAGAATAGAGAGGCACAGTCACATAGATCACAGATCTCTCTCTCTCTCTCTCTCTCACACACACACACACACACACACACTCTCACACGGGAGAACAGGGGTGCGCCTACTAGTATGTGTGGCATTTCCCAAAGGTCAAGAGAGAGAAAGAAAAAGAGAACACTCAGTCCCAAAAGCTCAAAGTGTTATTGGGGTTAGCAGTCCAAGAGTTGGGGTGGAGCTTTGCTCACAGTGGAGCAATACACTGCAATATCAGCCACATTCACACTATTTCTGGGTGGAGTTCATCATTTTTTCACGGGTATGTCATATCTGATTTCATCTTGTTTCAAGGGAAGACCAGAAATTGCTGATTAAAAGAAAACTGGAATAGTACGTTATCAGATAGATTTTGTTGTTTTCTTTTGGGGGAAAAGTGAGGGGTGAGATGGAGCAAGATGAACGTCCAGGCCAAAGCCCTGCCTGGCAGCCCCTGATCAACAAGGACTCTGTCTCAGGCTCAATATTTCTAGCATTCAGTTTTTATCCTCAATTTATCCCTATAATTAAACTTGAAAATTTTAAGTTTAAAAAGTCTGTCCTATGTACCCTGATACAAACGTGTAACAGGACATGTACTGTGGTGACCTCACATCTTTAATTCAGTTGGGTGTGGTTCCACTGTCTTTTCGATGGCCAATTCCAGCCATGCTTTTGGAGCAAGCTCAGGGCAGGCCTTTAGTGCAGCTGGGCTGGAGAGGGCCGTTCAGTGTTCCTCAGGCATTTCCACCGGAAGACGCAACCTTCTACTTCCTGCTTAGGCACCCTCCATCCGCACGCACGCCCTAATGTATTTAAGGGCCATCCTCTGATTCTGAAACCCTGGGGCAGTTTGCTCCTTCCGCTTTTCCATCTTCCGGGTCAGGAAGTCCCGCCGGTTTGTCCTGGGGAGGGATTCTCCTTTTCTTTATTTCACTGTCCAGCTGCAGCTGAAGCTTTCATCAGCTCCTCCTTGAGTCCGCATCAGTTCTCACCCCCACCACGACCATCGCCACTGCCAGCTTCAGACGCAAATGTGAACTTGTGGAGAGAGCTCAGGTGCACAGCATGACTCTCAAAATCTTTCATTATTGCTCCAATCTACTTTTTTAGGGTTCAACATACGCTATTCAGGCATCTTGATGTCTTCTGAGCAAGCCTTTCCCCCCACTCTCTTTGTCTGTGTATATGCTACTTCCTTTAAATAATGTCCGCTGTCCATGTTCCCATCATAGAGTCCTCATCATGATTCAAAGCCCAGCTTTATGTCAGCTCTTCAACAGGGTCTTCACACCCAGGAGAGACATTTGCTCTCCACTGCCCTCCGCAAACTTAGCCGTAAATCCTGCACCGAGCAATTGCCTTGATTAGGCATTTAACCTCCCTGAGTTTCAGTTTCCTTGCATATAAGGAAGAGAATTATAATGCAAGGTGATCAGAAAATACAGTGAACATTTAAGTTTAAAAAATTTTACAGTGAAAGTCACATGCCATCAATCCCCATCGAGATACCCTTCCTTCAAACACACTTATCCCATCATTCTTTTCTTTTCTTTTTTGTTACCGGGGATCGAACTCAGGACCTTGTGCTTGTGAGGCAGGCAGCAGCACCACTGAGCTACATCCCTGGCCCTTGTCCCATCATTCTTGCCACTTTCTGAAGCAGTTCTGGAAGTCCTCTTAACCAGGCATGATCAAAAATACAGTGAATGTGGCTGCTGAGTGCCATCCAACTGAAAGACAGGCTTGTATCCACATCCACCTTATTCACCTGATCTGGCACCATGCCACATCTGGCTCTTTCCTAAAGTCAAAATGACCATGAAAGGTAAACATTTTGAATCAACTTAGGATATTGAGGCAGTCTTAACAGCACAACCAAAGATACTTATGAAAGAGGAGTCCAGAACCGCTTCAGACAGTGTCGAGAATGATGGGATAAGCATATTTGAAGCCCGGTGTGTGTGTGGGATCTTGATGGGGTTAATGGCAATGTGTCTTTTACCGTAATGATTCTTTAAAAAATGTAAACATTCATAGTAATGTCTTAAATCACACCACATACATAATTCATAGGGTTGTTGTGACATTCAAATAAAATAGCATTCAGAACTTGGCATAAGCATACTATCATGGCATACCATATGGAATCAAGCTCTTTTTGTTATCCTGGAATCTCTTAGAGGACTGAGAAGTGTTTTTAAGTAAAGGTCAGATTTTGTTGATCTTCATGCTGAAAAATGCTTTCTTGCAAGCCCACAGAAATTAAGTAACTTTCCAGAGTAACTGGAAAACTGGGCCGGGCCCGGTCACAGCTGCATGGAAAGGTCTCCACCAGTCCAGGGGCTATGCTGGACAGGGGTCCGGCTGTACTGCGTCAGAGTCACAAGACTGAGCAGGACAGCCCTTGGCACCTGTCACCTTCCGTGTTTCCCACAACCATTCACACAGTCTGTTTCTCAGCTGCTGTCACAGTGCACCTTGTTTACCTTCACTCACTACACCAGCACGATTTCTCGTTGCTCAAGCGAGTAAATTCTGACATGTATACAGATGTATTTTGTTGGAAACCATTAGTGCCTTTCATTGGTGCCTACATCTACTTAGGCTTGAATCAGTTTTCAAGCCAAAAATTTTACTTGCTCTGAGAAAAATTCTAATAGTTACTGTGCAACTTGAGGAATACCCCCAATGGCTTTCCTTCTTTTCTAAATCAATCTAAAGTCAACTAGTATTATTTCAAGTAATAATAGGTTAATTAGCTATTCTTTAATAAATAACAAGTTATGCTTTCTATCATAGTTATTCCTTCATTCCTACCATTCATATATAATTTTTAACTTCAGGAACATAGATTTATATCTTACAGTAGAACAAAAAGTAATAGTTAAATTATCAGTAATATATCAAGTTATCTGTAACATTTTAATATGGAATATGGAATACATTATGTTTTGCTATTCACAAAAAGTCATATACCTCTAGTCTGTTTTGGGTTTCAAAACATAGAAGAAATTATGTGTGCATGTATTTGCTTTTCATGTTTATATTTAAATTTCCTAATCTGTAAGAACAACGACAAAGACACAGAAAAACATGTTCAGCACTCCTCTGTTATAATATATATGTAATAATTTCTTGCTATGAACCGAATTCTGAGCATTACAGTATTAGATTAAGGGTTATTTGAAACACTTGAATCTAAAACATTTATTCATTAAATATATTTTTTAACTAAATAAAGTAAATGTATAATACATTTCCTTATAATGAGAATTTTTCATAAAAGAAACAATTAAAAAGATAGACTAATTTTCATTGTTTTTAAAGAAGTCTTAACAACTTCTGCATAATATCAAAAAGTTGTTAGGGGCCAGGGATAATTTTAGCTCAGTGGTTTCGCTGGCTGCTGCGCAAGTGCAAGGACCTGAGTTCGATCCCTGGTACCAAAAAAAAAAAAAAGTTGTTAAGACTTTTCTTGTGATTGTCACTCTGGCTTTACAGAATGATCTATTCAGTAACAACAGGCATCTATACAATGAAGAAATGTTATTTACATTTTTATAGAAGAGCTTCTCTTTCAGAAGCCTGTTTGCTCACAGGCTTAGTCACTGGATTAAGATGTTAGGAACCTCATGGGCTAAGATAATGTGAGTGGTTACAAATCTCATTTTTCAGCTGTTCTTTCAGCTATGCAGTCTCTACTTGCATTGAGATACTTTCAGCAATAAGATGATGAACATTTTAGTGCAGCAAGAATTAAAAGAAAAGGCAAAACACTTGCAAGTAGGGTTTTTAAATGAAACAATGGAGGATAGATAAAATTGACTTTGCAATCTCAAATCACAGTCAATTAAGTTCAGGTTGGTTAGAACTAGTGTCAAATATTTCATTGGAGCAGTTGCTATCTATGTAAGGCAAAACCTCCACTCTGGAGTTGATTCCCTCTACCTGCCTGATACAGAAGTAATAGCCAAAAACTATTATCTGCTCTATTATCTGTCCTCAACACCCTCTGTAGAACACTATACCCCCATTTTCCAGATAAGAAAACTGAGGAACACCGGTTAAGCACTGGTTACACAATTTAAGTCAGTCAACAAATATCTATTACATGGTTTTAGACTAGAAATCTTTGAAAGGTTCCCTATGTGAGTTTGCCATAACTGAATTTTTCTTTGTCAAAATATCAAAGATTAAGAATCTAGAGTATATCTACATACTACCTTTGCATTTTGAAAATGGTTAAAGATGGTAGGTTGCTACCTACCTTGCACTGAGATTCTTACTGTCTTACCCTGCAAGTGAGGAGTGTTTTGAGTCTATAATCAGCTTGCCAGACTAAATATAAATAGAATTAATGTGAAAGAAGGTTAAAATAGTATACGAATCTCTCAGTATCAATTTATTTGACATTTTTATAATTTTAAAATTTAAAAAACTAGCTGGTAGTATTTACTTTTTTCAAGGAAAAAAACTCAACATGTTACAACTACAGATTACAAAGAGGAGAAAAATTTAAAAAATATGTTCCTGAGCAGGATCATATTTAATATGGACTAAATCTGCAGAATCCAGACCATCACAAACATGGGTAGAGGCTGGTGTACAATGTGGGTGGAAATCAACTTGGCAACACTGACTTTTACCTGGTTCCTTCAGTGTGGTATTTTTTCAAAAAGCAATGAGAGCCCTTTATCAAGAGGAAGTGGTTCACGGAATAACAAGCACATGGTTAAAGTTGCTGCAATGTTCGGGGGAGGGGAGAGGGGAAGCCGAGGTTCTGTGTAACGTAAAAGGGGAAACAAAAGCATTTCTAAAATTACACAGAATACCAAATCAACTTACTTGACAAAGATCTAAGATGAAGAAACTTCTTGGACCTACTCAACCAGCTTTTCATAGGATGCCTGAGATCAGTTGAAAAGTCTTAAGAAATAGGCTAGTAAGTGGTTATTGAGTTAACAGGACAATCATGCGACTAACATGACAATCAGTCACAAAGGAAACTTGTGTGGAGCTTGTATTTATTTATATGTGTGGTCAACAATATCCAAGACAACAGCGTCTTTTGTAAGCAATGTTGTCATGGCAAAAGTTAGGTGGAAATAACATTTTTAAAAGAAAAACTAATCATGGAATGACATGATTTCTTTCAATCACTTGACAGCAATGGGATACTTCTAAAAGCCTTAGAATCTGACAAAGCACAAAGATACACATGGACACAAGCACAAAATGGCATAAGCTACAACACTTTAACAAGTATTACTTTTAGATGCCCTTATTTCCACATTGCTTTGATTTTGTGCGAATGCAAGGTGCAAGCTCAGGGTCTGGGGCAGTGAGGGTGAGAACAGACAGTCCGTTAGGTCAAGTTCTAAGGTCGTCAGAAAGTAAGGTGACTTGTTACGACCTGAAAATGGCTGAGCACAATTCAGAAATAAAACAGCCTGTGACACACGGAAAGCAAGGTCAGGCCGGGCGAACAGTCTTCCTGCTTCCCTCTGCCTGGATGGCTTTACTTTGCCTCTGGGAAGCAAGTCACGGACCAGTTTCCTCTGGATGTATAGGGGATGGAAAAATCTTCTACATCTTGAAAGTTTCCTAGGTTCCCTTTTTATTCTCCTTTGAGTGTCTGTATATGGAGGCAGGAACTATTTTTGTATTTAGGATCTACTGTGACATAAAACAGAAGTGATAACATAATTCAGATTTTTTTAAAGAAACAAAAATAGAAAGTATTCTATTCACTTACGTTGTAAATAAACTCATTTTCTAAAAGAACACTTGTGAACAGTTATGTGTGTTCACTGCCTCTTGCTTGTCTTTATTTGAATCTAGACCAGCTGAGCTTTTGTTCCTACCATGTCCCAAAGCTGTCTGTGTCAAGATTATCAGAACCTGCACACTACCAAACTCAGTGGCTGATCTCTGGTCAGGGTCTTACACAGTACTCAACACTGCTGAACCCAGGGGTTTCACATCTGCAGATTCAACTAACTAAGGACCAGAAATACCTGAAAAAGAACTCATCTGCATTGAATGTGTACAGACTGTTCTTGTTGCCAATCTCTAAACAATAGGGAAACAATTTTTTACATAGTATTCGTATGGTAGCAGATAACGTAAGTCAGCTAGAGACGATTTAAAGTACAGGGGAGGGTATGGGGAGCTTTCGTGCAAATACTGTGCCATTTTATATAAGGGACTTGAGTACCTTCAAATTTTGGTATCTGCAGAGGCCCTGTAACCGCTGTTCCACAGAGACCAAAGGACAGCTGTCCTTTCTTCATGTGGCTTTCCTCACAGCTTTCTTTCCTGCTCTTCCTCCTAACAGAGGCCGATTCACTCTGAGGTTTATGAAGCCACCCTGGAGCTCCTCCGCCACTGGGCCCTCTGCCTGTTTCTCCTCTGGCACCCTAAGCAGCAGCGTGGAGCCCTGCTCTCTTGCTGGAAGCTTCCCCTGGGAGCGGTTCTCGGCCATGGCGTGGGGCAGGTGGGTGGGCAGCACCATCTCCACATTGCCCAGATTCCAGCAGTGCCGCCTTGCGCTGCGCTCATGGACAGGGGAGCCCATCCTCTACTCCAGGGAGACCTCAAAGTGTGCTGCATGGGGCCACCTTGACCGCATTTCGGGACCACTTCATCCTCCGCCCAGTCCAGCAGCTGGGCTGGCCATGCAGTTCTGGCTGAGCTGTCAGACACCTCCCTGGGCCGTGGGAGCCAGGGCACTGTGCCACGTCTGCTGGGCGCAAGGCTGTGGGGTGGCTGAGCAAGAAACCACACAGGAAGTTGCACATGAGGCCTGGCCATGGAGGTGTCAGACCAAAGCACTTTTTAAAACCAGCAGTCATAAATACTAATTCTCAGGAACCTTGCTAGAAGAAAGACTAAGCCATTTCTCTATTACCTTTACAGAAAATGGGATTTCTAATTCACTCTCATATAAAGAGGTGATCAAAGAATGTGCAGCCCAAAATGCGGCAATTCATCACTAATCACAAAGTTAAAATGCTGCTTTTTATATATTTGCCAGTATTTAAAGGCTGGTAATGTGTCGTGATTTCCTTTCTGGCTCTCGTAAATATTGATTTTCTGTGCTAGATTTTGAATCCAGGACTTTATCCATGCAAAGTGTACACTATTACTGGAGACCAGCAGCCCCTACATTTTTAATTCAGTTCTGACTTTTTCCTTCACAATTTGCTATCATTTTCCAAACTCAGCCATCCAAAGTGCACGGGGTATGGGCCCCGGGGCCCTGCTCCGCCCTTGCCAGTCTCAGTCCTCTCCCTCAGCTTCCTCCGCTGGCCTCCTCGTCCCTTCCGACCTTACGGTATGGTATCTCTTTGGTCTCTGCCGACACTCACGCTCTGATGATCTCAGGCAGACTTCAATATCATATATGTGCTGCCAACACCCAAGGTGCATCTCTGGCCAGACCCCGCTGTTTCACGTATCCAGCCGTCTACTGAATTCTCTCTCCTAATGCCCAGCTCACACGGGCCACCCCGGCGTTCCTTGAACACTGCAAGTGTGCACCTGCATGTGCTTTGCTCTCCGTCCAGCACGCCCACTTCTCCCTTCTCTAAGGAGCGGCTTTCTCACTGCCTTCCGTTCTTTGCTTAGGCCTCATTACAGAGACCTTCTCTGGCCTCATTCAAAATAGACACTTCCCCACTATTCTTTCCCTCCTTGTTTATAATCTCTCCCCACTCATCAACCAGAATGGACGCCCGATGAGGGCAAGGATTTAACTGTTTTTGTTTACTGTCGGATTTCCAGTAAATAGAACTAGATAGACAGATGGTAGAGAGAGATATGCATGAGTATGTGTGTATGACAGAGACTAAATATTTGTTACATGAGTGGATAAGTAAAAACTTACATGTGATATGTTCACTGGAGCTCAGAAAGGCAGAGGTCAAGACTATCTTAATTCACCTTTGTGTCCCTGTGGTAATGGAGGGCACCCACTGAGGTCATGAGAAGGCCTTCGAAAGAACCTGTCGAGTAAGCTAACCAGTTAGGGGAGAATAGCAGAGAAGAAATGGGGCGGAGGGAGAGAGAGGGGGGGGGGGGGAGAGGGGGAGAGGGGGAGAGGGGGAGAGGGGGAGAGGGGGACTTTTAAAAGGAGAAGATTCTACAACCACCATGGCAGGTGGCATACTGAGTGGTAGGTGTTAACACCACGGCGGGGAAGGTGGTGGAGAGCATGATACTCACTCAGTGTGTCAACATCTCTCAAGGTGAGCTCCAGGATAGGGGCAAAGGTAGACGGCTAAATGAGATTCCCAAGTGCTCAAAAGACTCAGGGGAAAACTTTATGAAATATATTTCCTAGCGCGCATCCAGAGAATACTTTTAAATGGAAGAATGTAGTATATGCACCTTTAACAAAATGATCAGACTTGGGGTGAGCAGTGGTGGACAGCTGGGGTCACGAGCGATCAGTGCACAGAAGACAAAGCAGGGTCCCCACTGCACTGCTGCTACACCGTGTGTGTCACATCACCAGGCAGCCGTCAGACAAACCCAGACAGAAGGCATTCTGCAAAACAACTGGTCTGGGCGCTTTAAATAAAAAGACATAATTGGGATAATCTGAAAAATTAGAATATGAACTATACATCAGAAAAAGGATTAATCAAAATTTGTCAACTGTGATAAATGACATTTTGGTAATGGTATTGTGATCATCATGGTAACCTAATTATATTGTGTAAGACAATGTCCTTATTCTTAAGAAATAAGTGGTGGAAAAAACAGAGAGCAAATATGGCAACATGTAAACAATGAATCAGGCTGGAAGGTGTATGGGTGTTCATTCTCTGTCTCTCTCTCCCCCTCTCTCTTTCTAACTTTTCAAAACAAGAAATGGGAGGGGGAGAATTAAGTAAAATAAACCTGAGTTAAACAAAACAAAGAGGAGAAGGAAGAGAAGCAGAATGAAAAGTAGATAGGCAAAGAAGACATAAAATTTAAAAGTATAATCTATTCTGTGCACTGCATGTTATCTCATCTCATTCTCATAAAAGCCACACAGAAGTAGACAATGTCACTCACATTTTCTTAGAGGAGCATGTGGTCAGAGGTTTCAGTAACATGGCCAAGATCATGCAGCTAATGGTTGGGTGGAATTCAAACCCAAGTCTGGCCTCTTTCTATTACTTCTGCCTTTTTCAAGAAAAAAGTCATGCAGAAAGAGAAGTATCCATAGCAAGTATCCACAGCAAGAGGAGTACACAAAAGCACATCATAGGTAGCACATTCTCTTGGATATACATTTAACACATCTGCTGAGACATAGCACACACACAAATCTTAATTCCTTTTTCCATCCCTACAAGAAATGTAAGCATTATGTACTACACCCATGTACTAATAAACTAATAAAAATAAAGTAATAAACACTTAAAAGGAAAAGGAAGAGGAGAAACAAAGGCACACACGGGCAGTCAATCAGAAACAGGACTTCATGAGCTACATTTCTGCCCCAAAGGAGACCTCCCATTAGGTCTAGAAACTTGTCAAACTGGGCTGTGTCTCCTCAGATATGAAGGCGGATGTCACATCATAGTGCTTCCTCTCTAGATCAGACGCCACCAAGCTGAAGTCCACATCCGGCCATGCCCTTGAGACCACCCCTAGTTTTGGTGGAGAAGGCGATGAAAACCAATTCCTGGGTTGAGATACTTGGCTTAACATTAAGAGACAGGCTGCAGTGGAAATATGATGGTAATATTCTGGTTTAAAAAAATGAATAATCTCTGCTTCCAACTCCAAAGTGGAAGTAGAAAAGAAAGGTGGTATGGCTTGAATATAGTTTGCATCCCTAAGGGGTCAGCTATTGCAGGTTTGCTTTTCAGTGTGGTGATGATGGGAATGGGAGATTCTCAAGGGGCAGAGCCTGATGCCAGTGATCGTATTATGGGGGGTCATTCTCTGAAGGGGTCAGTATAGTTCTTTTGGGACCCTGGTTATCTTCTGTAAGAGTGGCCTGGCTCCTCACCATTCTCTGGGTTCTGTCCTGACATCTGATCTCTTCCACACACGTTCCGACCATGTAATGCCATCTGACATGAGGTCATCATCAGAAGCCAGCAGAAGCCAGTGGCATGCCCTCAGACCTCCAAACTGTGAGCTAAATAAACCATTTCTTTATGAGCACCTGACTTGGGTATTTTGTTATAGCAACTGAAAGTGGAATAATAGAAAGGGAGAGAAGGTTAAAACATCTCAGCCTCAATTTTTCATTTTGCTTTGGCAGGGAAGATGAACGTTTTCTAGTGTAAGAAAGATTTCTCTGTGTGTAGGTAAAATTCTTAAATAGCTAAGCATGAAGATATTAACATCAAATGGCTTTTTAGCCTCCAGGATTTTAAAGGGGATATTTTCTAAAGATCTCTAAGAATTAAGAGCCATAGCTCATCTATTACTGGAGTAATGAAAACCAGGCATTCCTGTGGAGGCTTGTGAATTAGGGGCAGGCTGAGTATAGTTCCCAAGCTGTGTTAGAAAGCAGCATAAAGCCACTGAGAAGTTAAAGTCACTATTTTATAGTCACTGAAGGGGTAAATCTATCACAGTACTACTCTAAGGTGGATGGCCAGTTTTAGGGGTTATTTCTAATTTGACAAATAAATTCATAGGTTGCTGAAGAGCAGCAAAAACACTGAGACCAATAGGAAAAATAAAGACATGCATTTCCTTAATTCAAGATGTATGCTCTTATTTTTAAGGCCTCTGATATTAGGATGATTCCTGCGGTGGGACATGCAGTTTGTCTACCACAAGCAGGAATCATCTCTGATGTGGTTTTCCTTGACTGCATGGAGCAGAACAGGTATCTATTCATCTAATTGTCATTCAGTTGAGTCATTTGCATTGGCAGTTGTGTTAGATCTGTTATTGTGAAAGCACACCTGAGGCAATCAACTTAACAAGACAAAAGGTCGATTTGAGCTCATGGTTTCAGAGATTTCAGCCAATCGTCCCTTGGCTCCATTGCTTTGTGCTATGGTGGCACAGGAAATCATGGCAGGGTGTGTGGTAGAGGGGGCTCATTCACTGCACAGTGGCCAGGAGGAAGGGAGGGAGGAAGAGAGAGAGAGAAAGGGAGGAAGGGGCCCGGGTCCCAGTGTCCCATTCAAGCACCCCCCCCAACAACCTAACTTCCTCCCCCCAGGCCCAACCTCCCGAAGCTCTGTTACCTCCCAGTACTGCTATAGACTGGCAGCTAAGCCTCAACTCATGGGCTTGTGGAGGATGCTTATGAAAACTACAGTAGCAGTAGAACAGTGTTCAACTATTAATTTAAATTTGTATCCCATCATCATCTCAAAAGCTTTCTAAAAAATTCACAGTGATGTAGTTCCAGAGGCACAAAGTTAGTATTTGGGACCAGGCCAGTCTATTAAGGCAGCAGAAATTTCTAAAACATTCAGACTGTATTTCTCACAATCAAGAGAGACTGATGTGGCAGATTTATCTGTCATAAAAGATTCTCTGTCAGGAGCCAAATGCTTCTGTATCTAACGCTTCCAGCTGGAATTCAAGAGAAGTGGTTAACCCTCCAGCAATATATAATTCAACAGTGAAGTAAACCTCTGTGTTTAGTCAGACAAGACGTATGGAAACGTGACATTCTTTGGCAAAGGTAAAAATGACTCTGTAGACTCGGGTTGTAAGGAACAGGACTGTAGCAGAGGGTAATGGACACCCACGTGTCCTGGCAGGTTCTGCAGGCCTTCAGCTCCTTCAGTGCTCAATTTGAGGAAGTGAAGACATTCTTTATTTGTAGTACTAAGAAGAAATGATGTGTAAGCCCATGAATGACTATGTGCAGCTATCTCTTAAAATCTCTCTGAACATTCACTGCTGTATCTCTCTACTTCCAAAAGGAGATGTTAAGGAATTAATGAATGAAATATACAACTATGTTGAGTGTTCTCAGGATGGGAAGTGAACAATGACCCTTGGCTTTAAGCACAGATAATTTCCTTGCTTATCTGTGGAGCGGTGTTCTGGGTGGGATGAGAGCATTTCCAGGATGAACATGTTAGAGCTCAGTTGTTAGAACACTTGCCTAGCACATACGAGAACTTGGGTTCAATTCTTAGCACTAGGAAAAAAGGAGTGGGAGGTAAAGATAACAACACGAACGACTTTCTAAGAAGGGGGCCCTATTTCCACAGCAATTGTCATACATTTTCTTCGCTATCTTTTGGAATTGTTCCAAAGTCACTTTCATGGCTCCAAGTATGTTCCTTGTGGATGCAGTACCCTGTAACTTAATCAGCTCTCTGTAGCTGGCAATGTGCAACGAGCCAGATGTGCTCATCTGCAGAAAAATTACGTGCAGCATGGCTTAAGGATGAAACTGAAAAATGTCAACATTTCTTGCCTTTCTGTGAGGAGAGGAATTTTTCTGGTGTATTTTTGTCTTTGTCAGTATTCTGCACCTGGCACTGAAAACCCCAAAACATTGGGGCTATTGGTAAAGATAACGGTCAAATGTGGTAAACTCTGCATTAATGAGCTGTGCCATTTATTTCTACATATTTGAAAGTATTTGCAGCCACTTCTGTGCCTGTTGGTTTATATTAGGGCAATACATGCCATGGAAAAAGGCATTGCAGTTTTTTGTTTGTTTCTGTTCCAAAGATTGAACCCAAAGCCTGTGAATGCTAAGTATAGATGCCCCACCACTGAGCTGAGCCTCTGGCCCCTCAGGGTAACCCAGTTTTAATTATTTTACTTTTGTTTTTACTTATGATTTTACTTTTACATATATTTATTATTTTACTTTTATTAATTATATTTTCTTCCTTGAACTAGCAATTATACATTTCATTCTATTTTGAAGAAATAAACTGATATTTTAAATGACCTATTCCTTAAACCAAATAAGATATGTAATATTTTTTCTCTAGAATTATCTGCCATACGTATTTGAGGGTACAGTGTGGGGCTTCCACTTTGCCCGCACTTCCCGTGGGATACATGGACCCATCTAGGTGGCTACTGTTTAGATCTCGGAGCTGCAGAGTGGACCAGACCCTCCGTCCGAGGTAAGGACAGAGTTCAAAACCCAGCACTGCAGCCTGTTGGCTGTGAAACTTCGGGTGAGTTGCTTTACCTCTCAGTGCTTGTTTTCTCATTTTTAAAAAAGGTGTGATAAGAAGTCACTTTATGGAGTCAGGGTGAGAATTCTATAAACTAACACACGTAAAGTATTCAGAATAGGGCCTGGCCTAGATCAGAGAGCTCAGAAAATGTTGCTCTTAAACCGTTAGGCAACTAAGGCTGTGGCCATCCCTGAACTCTTCTGGATGCCGGGAACGCGGACCTGCAAAGATCCAGAGCAGGACGGTGACCACCACACAGCTTATTTTTAGATTAAGTCTCCTTCCCCATCAGGAGAAGCATCCACCCTAGGGCTGGAGCTAGTAGGGTGGGGAGGTCATGAAAACAAAGGAGAGGCCTTTTTTAAAGGATTATCGCTTTTGAGAGCCCAGAGGAAGCCAAGAGCGCCGGTCGGTCTCTGCTTTGTGGTTCACGAGGGAACTGCCTGGATCAAGAGCTGGGCCACACCAGATGCACAGCAGCCAGAGAGGGAGGCAGGGCTGCTGCCCCCGCAGAGGCAGGAGCTGAGCATCCACAGGACGGTGTGCAGCCCATGGCGGCTGGGGTCCTGGAGGCGCAGAGGGAACGACTTGGACTCTGAACAGGACAGTCGGGGTCCAGAGCTCTGGGGACACGCCTAGGACTCCGTCAAGGATCAGAGAAAGCCCGTGAGCTGGGTGCGCAGAGATGCCATGGCGGCGGCTGCAGCTGGGGCTGCCACTTAGTCACGGGCACAGCAGCCACACCTCCCACTTGCGCCTCAGGTGGGCGTGACCTAGAGACCGGGGTGCGCAGACAGTAAGCCTCACAGGGGCTCACTCATCTCTGCAGCGGTCGGTCACCGTTTTGTATCATCATCTTCCACCTCTGACTCATTTGTTCATTAGCTCAAGAAGCACTGATAGAATGCAAACTGTCTGACAGTGTGCATACCTTGAACATTTGCTAAATGAACGGAGTTGTCCCCACAGCCTGAAGGGACAGGTAGGTTACATAGCGGTTAAGATCATGGACATGGACTTTGGACCCTGGAAGACTTGGGTTAGCTCAGCATTTACCGTGCAATGTTGCAAAACTCAGATTTCATATGACCTCAGTTTCTTCATCGACAAACTGGGAATATTTCACTGGCTCAGGTGAGGATTAAATAAGAGAACATGTGCTCAGTGCTTAGAAATGCCAACTGTCCAGGAAGGGGTACAGTGGCTTCTATCACTGCTGCTGCTGTTCTTACAGCTGGCACATGAATCTCACGAAGACAGCCTCAGGCGCTTGACAGCACTTGCAGGTTCACCTAGTTGAGTCATCTTGTGAAGCCAAGGCTCATTTTGGGGTCGAGTTCTGCATTTTTCTCCCCAATGGCGGTTCTCACAATGTGGGTTCCCCCGACCAGAAGTGTCGGCATCACCTCGACACTCACTGGAAACGCAAAGTTTGAGCCTCCTCTCAAAATCACTGTGTCCAAAACCTGGGACGGTGTGCAACAGAGGGCGTTTTACCAAGGCTTCCAGCGACTCCCTGAGACCCTGAAGTTTGAGAACCACTGCTCTGCAGAGAGATACCCAGGTAGAAAAGAAAGGAGAGCAGAGAGAGGCAATTACAGACTGTAAAGGGACCAAGAGAGCCAGAATCTTTAGCCAAAACAAGGATTGTTTCTGTTTTATGTCCCACACAGGGAAGGAAAGCAACCCCATGCTCTCAACTGTTTCAATGTTACGAATGCACCAGAAATCATCCTGTATTTTTAGGGTTTGGGATAAAGGAATTTAGAGTGCTGTTTAGAGTATAAATGAATCTGGTTCTATTGTTCAAAGTGTAATATAACACAACAGTGTCCTATGTTTGGAGAGTAAAAGGATCTGGTGTTAATCTATGCACTGATGACTCAAGCTCATTCTTATTAACGTTCCTGCCCTGGGCGACTTCAAATAATCATTTCTATAAGATGATGGAGCACTTCCTCTCTTTATCCTGTGTGTGCATGCGCACATGTGTGGGTTACTAGGGACTGAACCTAGGGTCGGTCTCAAACACGCTAGGCAAGGAGTCGGCCACCGTGCTACATCCCCAGTCTTTTTTAAAATTTTGAGATAGGGTCTTGCAAGGTTGCTCAAGCTGGCCTTGGCCTCCTGCCTCAGCCTGCTGTCGTAGCTGGGATTACAGGTGTGTACCACCATGGGGAAAAGTATTGGTATAGAATGAGGATGGCGCTTGTTGGTGGCTTTAAACCTGGCCTCCAGTTCCGTGACACTTACTCTGCTAAAAAAAGGAGTCTGTGTCCTGTGACTGCTGGGACGGATGCGGTGTAACGGAAATGGTGTTCTGCGACTGTCGACAACAGGCTGGACCCCATCTTGGGGCTCTCAGAAGGCTCACTCCCCAGACCTTCCCGCTGGGAGCCCAGCCGTCTCACTGTCAGAAGCTCAAGTCACCTACCTAACGCAGGCGCAGGGGGCTCCCATCACCAGTCTCAGCCCCACCCAGGGGCAGGCTAGCGAGCCTAATCTCTCAGTCACCGTTGGGACCACTCCCAGCTCTTCAGGACTTTCCCCCCAAGGAGTCTGTAGACACCGCAGAGATGGGAGGAGCTGGCCCTGCTGTGGCCTGCCCCAACTCCTCACCACAGACTCGGTGGCTGTGACAGAACTGTCCACTGTATGCCACTCAGTTCGGGCTGGTTGCATGCAGCAAGAGATAAAAGAATGAATAATCCGCATGCCTGCTATGCCCAGAGCACCGACCATGCACCTGACACTGTATTTATTATGTTTTCTGTCCTAACCCCATCCTTCCTTCTGCTCTGCAAAGTCTATTATCCAGATTACGAAAATGAAAAAATGAAAGCTCCAACAACATGGGCATCTTGCAAGGCCACACATCTTGTAAATGACTACTATATGTCAAAATTCAGTGCAGAAAAACTGCCAAAATACCAGTCCCTGGTCACCTAAAGATGAGAATTAAGAAAGGGCAGGCATTAAAAATTAACAATGGCATATTTATATTGCCTTTTTTTCTTTAAAAATGTTACTTTAAAAGTGCCTTTTCTACAGAAGTACAAAAGCCATTAATTTATTACTAATTGTAGTTCGTTCTTATATCATTGCACTATATAATCCCAGCATTAATTACTAATTTGATAAATCTCTTTTGCTATGAGATTTTTCATGGAATATACAGAAATTTATGTCCTTGAATAAGCCGGCCAGGTAGGAATTCACCTGTCTACAGAATGTCACTAAGAGCTGACGAGTCAAGACCTAAGCACGGTTATGAAGCAAAGAGGGTGCCTTCCATCTTTGTGAGCATCTGATAATACTCAACAGCTCTACGTGAGTTTCTTCAACTTGTCTATGAGGGACGCTTATACATGATCTCCTATGGGTATTTTTAATAGATATGGAGGGTGAGACCCTCTTTAATTCACTTATACTTTTCTCCACACAGCTGACACAGACCAGGTCTGCAGCTGTATTGTTCAGCTTTCTCGTTGCTGTGACAAAACACTCGACACTTGAAACTCACATGAGGAGAGGTTTACTCTGGCTCAGAGTTTCAGGGGTTTCAGTCCATGGCTGGCTGGCTTCATGACAGGAGCATTATGGCAGAATGGTGTGGGGGTGCACAGTAGCTCACTTCATGGTGGCAGGAAAGCAGAGCACAGAGGAGGAGGGCCTGGGAGACTCCCATCTGCAGAAGCCACACCTCAGGAACTGCCTCCAACTCGGCCCCACCTCCTAAGAGCATGTTCAGCTGTGAACAGCAGCAGATCAATCCACTGAGGATGGTATTACCCACGATCCAGTCAACCTGACAATTAAGATTAACTGGGTCAGCAGTTACATTTTTCATTTTACTTTTACAGCTGTGAGAAAGCCCAAGTCTAGAATGGAAACAATTTTGTTTGAAAACACAGAATGCTCCAGAGCTGTTACTTTTATTTAGACCACTAAATCTAATTCTGTTTAATTCATGTACTGACAAAAAAACCCCACAGTGAACAAGGAACTTGGAATTATCCTTGATCATCATTCAAATTGTAGCAGTTTGAGCCTTGCTCTATTATCAGAAAACACATTAGGTGTGCATATGATAACTGAATGAATCAAACTTGGGTCGAATGCTATCCCAGGGACCCTGATCACACTACTGAGCCCTGCTGAGCCTCAGTTGTATCCTTTGGAAAATGGGGACAGGAAAACCTTCACACAGCTATTGTGAGTATTACGTGAACACAATAACTGTCACATACTGGTGTTTGTCTACAGGTAGATAAATTCGAAATGCACTGAAAAATTCTGGTTCCATGTTGTGGGGGTGAACATATGCTTTCTCCCAAAACTGGGTGAAATGACTCTAACAGTATGGAAAGCAAGGAACGATGTCAGTGTCCAGTAAATAATGTTCAGAGATTTCTGGGCCAGTTAAGGAGAATGAGGTGTAAGACTGAAGGACCAGAGACAAGGAAGTGACAGTTCAATGTGAGTCTACAAGAGGCTACTGGACTTAGAGCCAAGGAGCTCAGAGTCCGCACAATGGGAACCCAGGGCACTCAACTACAGGAGGAAGGATTCTTTCCAGAGCAATTCCACATAAATTCTGGGGAAAAATCATTACATACTTAAAGTACGACTACAGCTGTCGAAGGCTAAAGTCACCTTGCGTGCAAGCCAGCTGTGGTATGAGGGAACAGAGCTCCATTTTACCTCTGCTCACAGCTGAGGCCTCCAGGGTCCCGTGACGCTGTGGTGCTCAACAGCAAGAATGCATCAGCTGAAGACATCGTGGTCCTTCGAGAACCGAGTAGTAATACAAAAAGAAAAAGGTTCCACCTGGGAGGAACTAATTCCTTGTCAGACCCAACTCATCCCGCCCACCCCCATAAGAACGCTCTCTGTCCAGTCCTCCTCAGCAGAACAACCTCGTGACTTAAGATCTTCCTCAGCTCCTCAGGTACTCTGACTGGCCCTCCTAAGTCACCGGATGATGCTCCCTCCAATTATCATGTGTACCCAATAAATAGCGGCTCACTTGCTCAGAGAGTCTCTGTCTTTGCCTGCTCTGAGGCACTGACCTCCGGGCCCCCCATGTACTGCAAAATTATGCAAGTCTCTGTTGTCTTTTTTCTCTGTAACCCTTGCTGTAGTTAGAGAATTGCCAACCTCTGATAGTACTTAACATGCCTTAGGCCACTTGCCCTCTGTCTCCAGTCTGAGATCAACAAGAATCCTCATCTTAATAACAGAGAAAGCATCTCACTGGCTTCTAAGGGGGCTTTGAGCCTCCAAACCACGTAGGCCAGTGTCCAGGAAGCCCGGGACCCTGTGACAGGCAGGCACATCCCAGTGCACAGCCATCCGGTCAGTCAATCCCCCAATCAGAAGAAAATGGGAAGAGAAACCTACATTGCATTGAAATGCACTCAGCACCCCAGGGCTCCACTTCCAGCCCACAAATTTGCTGGTGTCCCCAAACAGCACTGGACAAGGGCTGAGGCTCGTGTGTGATCATTTTCCACGCGCGAGGGGGTGCTGTCTGTCTGCAAACCCCTGCACTCACTGACACAGTCCTGCAGTCAGCTCTTAATCGAGAAGGAAGCTCGCGACAGGTGCCAGGGCAACCTGCTCCAGCTTCCTCAATTATTCTAAAACTTCAAGCCAGGTGCTGGTGTGCACTTGTAATTTCAGCACTTGGGAGGCTGAGACAGGAGGGTCACCATGAGTTCCAGGCCAGCCTGGACTACATAGTGAGTTCAAGGCCAGCATGAAGCGAGACCCTGACTCAATAAACCAAACAAACACTTCAAAAACCAAAAATGTGCTTCAATTAAAATTATGAAACAACAACCAAATGATGTCAAATATTTGCGGAAAAAAGAACATGGGAGCACTGAGACTTAAAACTACAATATTGACCCCTGAAGAAAAAAGAGTTGATGAAAGAAACGGAGGAGACTGTTCAAAATTCTATTTGATATCTTCAGAAGACTGAAGAGGACATACACCAAGAATAATTGTTGTTAAAAACAGGAATCAGAAAATAAGGAAACAAATCAATATTCCTTACAAATTTATGTGCAAATGTCCTAAATACAATTTTGGAAAGTTGATTCCAGAAATATACTAAGAGGATAATACATAATAACAGGAATATGACAACAGTTCACCAGTGAAAAATATAGTACCTCTCTAATTTAAAATATTCAGTGACATATTACAGGATCTTCTCAATGCATGGTAGATAGGCAGCTGGTACAATCTAATACCTATTTCTATTTTTAAAAAATCTCTTAGTAAGATTGAAATAGTCAGTATTTTCCTTAACTTGTAAAGGATACCTACTAAAAAACAACGAAAAACATTATTCTAATTCCAAAACACCAAGTGTTCCTACGTCAAAGTCAGGGAGTCCCCCTACTATTAATACTCTTTGCTTTTGTATTGGTAGTCTTAAACAGTAACAATCCAGAAAAATGACCTTAAATTTACAAATACTCTATGGCAGGATTTGGTCAACTTTCTGTATAAAAGGTCAGATGGTAAATATTTTAGGTATTGCCTGACAAATGTTCTTGTTGACATTATGAATGTGCTTTTGTAGGGGAAAAGCTACTTTGAGACAATACATAACTAAATAAGCATGTCTAGTGCCAAGAGAACTTAAAAAACAAAACAAAACAAAAACAGCCACCAGTGGATTTGGTCCAATCCCAAGGTAAAACACAAAACTAATATCATATGGACATAATATGATCATCTAGTTTGAAAATTCAAAAGAATCAAGTGAAAAGTTGAATTAGTAAGGTGGCTGATGGATAAGAGGTATATGAGCATTCTGATATATTCAGAAATAAAAATTAGAAAATGATAGGGTAGAAAGATCAAATTTACAGTACCAAAAAACTATGAAAGCCAGAAATAAATAATAAGCAATTTGCCAGTTTTACATAGAATTATAAAATTATATGACACATTAGGAGAGTTGAAAAAATGGAAAAAACTACCACGTTAAGGGAACATTAAACATAGTAAAGACATCACTTTTCCCTAAACGAATAGAAACCGTCTTGTAATTCTAGTTGAACCTCTCATGAGTGTACAACCTTTTGTCTTACCTGGACCCTACTGAGTCAAGAGAATTGTCTTGGGTCACTTTAAAAATATATAATGTAGTTAATCTGTATAAGTAACAAAACTTCTTTAATCTTAAAATATTTTTTAGTATAACATTTTTAAAAAGAGGCCCACGGGATATGTGTTAGACATGCCTGCAAGGATAGGAAACATGAAAGAAAGAAAGAAAGAACAAAAAGAAAGAAAAAAGAAAGAAAGAAAGAAAGAATTAACTTGTTGGATTTCCTTTCTCTTTCTTTCAAGTTAATTCTAAACTGTGAGGAAAAATTAGATTATTTTTAAGTAATAACAAGAACTGTATTTTAAAGAAAAATAAAAATATTTTGTTACTTCAAGATTTATTTATACAAATAAACCAATGAAAAAGAATAGAAATTACAGGATTCAAATTTAACGTATGAAAAACTTGGCAGTTAATAATCAGTGGAAAAAATGATAGACTATTCAATAGATGTTACTGAAATGAATGGATACCCACTTAGAAAAATAAAGCTCTCCTACCACTATACATAGAGAAATGAGTTTTCAGCCAGGACAGAACTGAGGGTCTGCCTGGGTATTTCTCCTGGGGACAGTTATTCCTGACTATTAACAGCAACCTTAACTTCCTGGCCCTCCCGCTTGTGAGTGCACGGTATGCTTTATAATAAACAACTGCCAGCTTAATCTAGAGCAGATGCTATTTTCTGATTATTACAGGTGATGAGGTATTTCCCAAGCATACATCAAATGCAGGAGATTTAAAGGCTGCCAGATTTTATCATGTTTGTTCATCCATCAACAAATATTTATTAATTATCTAAATATGAAAATATTCATTCTCTTTGGTTCCCTAATTAAGTCACTTGGAATTTAATTCAAAGAAATTTTATAATACGTGAAAGAACCCTATACGCCCAAAGATGAAAAGTGTAGCATTATTGGAAATTTAAAACAATCTATTCAGTGAATATGAGAAGAGTTAATTAATTCAATAGTTTTTTGTTATCATTAAAAATGATCAGTAAAATAAGTAGGATAAAAGAATTTATACTTGTAGTATTGTAGTAAGGTAAGAAAACCAGGGACATTGAAAAATACTGGAAGATAATATAGTAACATGTGAAAGTGTTTGCATAAGGGTGCTGATCTCTTTTCCTCTACTTAAAAAATTTTCCATAATTTTGAATTAATTTAAAACAGAGTTAAAATTATAATCACCATACAATCAACACTTGGTGCCATGCCTGTAGAAGTGACAGCCATAGTGTGAATATGATTTGTCCCCAGGACTCATGAAGGAGTGTAAAGCCCCAGGTTGTAAATTACTAGTGTGAAGAAGGTGGAAACTTAGTCTGACTATGCTGTTGGAGGCAGGGCCTCTGGGAAGGGTGTAGATTAGGTTAGATTATTAGGGCAGAGCTCCCAGAAGTGAACCCTGGTGGTCTTATAAGGAGAGGGAGAAAGTGCACACCTGAGACAGGCACGGAGTCAGATGTGTTCACGAGCTCTCATGGCTCTACGTCGTGCTGTGTGACTGTGAACCTCCAGCACCATGAGAGTACTTTTACTTTATAAAGCCATCTGCTTCAAGTATTTCATTACAGTAGCAAAACGCTGACTAATACAGCAACGTGGAGGTCATGTTAGCAAACCCAGAGGGTAAGACACATAAAATTCTATTTTTTTTGGTGTATGGTACCGGAGATTGAACCCAGGGCTTTAGGACTGAGCTATATCCCAGGATCTTAAAAACATTTTTATTTTCAATTTTGAGACAGGGCCTTGCTAAGTTGCTAAGTGGGCCAGGCTGGGCTCCAGTTTGCAATGCTCCTGACTCAGACTCCCAGAGTGCTGGGACTACCGGCATGCTAAAACCCCAGTCTGAAGGCTGTTCACAAAGCGGGGCAAAGACTTCACTGGCCTACCCTATTGCGGCTTTATTCTTCTATGCACTGCTGAGGAATCAAGGCAAGGAGGGCAGTTCCAAGAGGACAAGTGCACTGCAATAGTTTCTGGTCTTTCTGGACTCTAAAAACTTCTAGTGAAAAGATCATGCAAGCTCGAATGCACCCTTCATATAAGGTATCTGAGGGCAGTTTTACGGTGGTTATTTCTAAGAAGGGTGTTTTATTTGTTTACTTTTGTTACTATGCTCAGTCACTTTCCAGGAAGTGTTTTTCTTGTCATCAGCTAATTATTTTCTTTATTTTTCTGGAGGCAACAACTGCAATTAAGAATTCAGCATTATTTGTCTTGGTTCAGAAAGATTCATCATTAAAATTTCCAGCCAAGAATATTTTGTTTATACAAATTATTTGAAGACTAAATCAAGTTTTATAGAAAAGAATACTAAATAGTTGGCTTACAAAATTATAACCTTTGTAATGATCACACATTTCCTCTCTAGTATTTGGCAGATTAGTGGGGCAAAGAAAAAAAGATGTTTTGTAGGATTTGAGTAAAAATTAGGTTTAGTTTTACTGTCTGAAAACTAGTCATATATCAGAAAATTTCAATAAGTCCCCTAAAGGAAAATTGTACAGCTGCACTACCCAATCTAAATGATAATAATAATAATAATAATAATAGAAATTAGCAATAAAGGGTTAGACAAATAAAAACTCTTTAAGTAGCATTTTCCTAGCAAAAAGAAAATAGAGAAGAAAATTTCAAAAAGACAATTTCAAACTCTCCAGAAAATATCCAAAGCAAAAATACATATATATTCAGTCAAATTTGGAGGACATTTTGGAGAAAAAACAATGATACCAGAAAATAATTAAAGCAAAGTAGTAACAGGATAGGAATAAAATAGATAATAAATCATAAGGATACAGAAGTATATTAAGGAATATCAAAGAATTTTGTGCTTTATAATTTTATTAGCATCTAAAATGTACAGTAAAATACCATTTTAATTTTTAGGGAATAGCATATTTGTTTTATATCTACTTTATCACTGACAGTCTACCTCAACATTTCAGCTCCAGTGATGTTCTGATTTCATAGATTAAGCTACAGCTGTTGTGTTATTATATGCACGCTGAGGGGAAAATGTGATATTGGAAAATGGGCTGGTTACATTTTTTTTGGACACGTGTTCATGACTTTTCCAGATAAAATCTCAGTAAAAAATTTAAGCAATATCTATTACATCCTTTGGTTCCATTCATCTTCTGTGTTGTCTAAGAGGGCCATCAGTAAAAATGTGCAAATGTCCTAAATATGCATAAAGACGCAACTTTAACCACTTTCTAAAGTTAAAGTAGAAACAAGTTTGCCTCCCTCTCCCCAAAAAAGCAGAAGAAGACAGATTTAGTCATGTTATCTGTGATCCAGATTGTGTGCAGGTAAATCCTCCCGGTTTCTGTTTTACATTGTTTCTGTTATCCCATATTGCTGCAAAGAGGAGCAGAAAGATCTTACTGCATGTCTCCCTTCCTCTCTTGCCTCCTTCTGAAGTCCTGCAATTATCTTTCCCATTGCTTGCAGGACATGCTTACCGGCTGGCTGTTCCACCAAAGGCTCAAATGCAACATGGTCCCTTCCAACTCTGCTTCACCCTACCCAGAATCCCGAGATTTGCCAGTACAAGCTGTAGTACAGTGAGACGCAAGCTAGAGGTTACCTCAGAAGTGGGGAGGAAGTCAAACCAGAGAGGAATCGGGTGAAAATCAGATCCCAGGGCAAGAGTGGTAAAGGGCAGGGAGGCTGAGCCTGTGCCTGAGTATCTGGGCACAAGGCACCAAAGTCAGATGAGACCATTACTGGAAATGTGGAACTGAAACAAAAACTCCACCAGCTTGTGAGAAAGCCGATGGGACGAACAGAAGAAATGTCCCAGAGAAGAAACACAGGTGGGCTCGCTCTATAGCTGTAGAGTTCGCATGGGCCAGGGGAAACCCAGCTATCTGTACTGCGAGCATCTAAAAGGACAGAAGCACTTGCCCAGACAAAAACAAAACACACAAGCAGCCTGCTTCACTCATCCTGACCGAAGCTCAGACCTACAGTCTGTTTTAAACCCGCTTCTAGGATGCCAATGGAGTGTTTTTCCTAAAACCCCAATCTACTCATATCCTTTCAGTTAGCAAACCATTTTGGGAGCAGGAATTACTCACAGTCCAATCCTCCTAACTCTCCATTTTCATCTTTCAAACATCCACTCTGATTTCTCCAGGAACCTACTCTGCTGTGATGACTACCATTCTATCTTGCCCTGGTGCACCAAATGCTTTCACTTAATGCACTGAATCCTGAGCACAGATTATTTTTCAGAATCTTTCCATTTTCCCAGTGGCTCCTGGAACACAACTGAGATAGGAAAATTCACCCATATACAGTGCATAATTCAATGGTTTTTGGCATATTCACAGGGTTGTGCAATCATTAACATGATCTAATTCTAGAACATTTTCTTCTCCTTTAAAAGAAACCCTGTACCCATTTTCCCCATCTCTCCACCAAACATCTCTCCCCACCCTAAGCAGCTACCAATCTACATTTTCTCTCTATAAATTTGCCTATTCTAGACATTTCATATAAATGGAATCATACAATCTCTGCTCTTTTGTGTATGGCTCCTTTTACCTGACATAATGTATTCAGAGTTCAAACTATAATTATATCAGATCTTCATTTTTTTCTATCAGTTAATAGACAATCATTACAAAATATGCTGCTGTGAACATTTATGTATGAACATTTGCATGGACATATGCTTTAGTTTCTCTTGGAAGTCCCAGGAGTGGAAGTGCTGAGTTATATGGTAATTCTGCATTGAACCTTTTGAGGAACTGCCAGTCCAATTTCCAAAGCTGGGGCACAATTTCATATTACACCACTAGTATATGAAGATTTCAGTTTCTCCACAGCCTCATCAGCAGTAGCTATTACTGGTCTTTCTAATGAAGACACCCTAATGGTGTGGAGTGGTATTTTTGCCTGGCATGTCCCTTAGGACTAATGGTGCTGAGCAGATTTTCACACACTCATATTGGTCGTTTCTAAGTCTTCTTTGGAAAACGTCTCCTCAGAGCCTTTGCTAGGTTTTAAAACAGACTCTGTGTCTGTTGCAAGAGTTCTCTGAATATTCTAGACACAAGTCTCTTGTCAGATACATGCTTTCCCTGCTCTGTGCATTATCTTTATGGTTCTTTTGATGACATCGTTGCAATGGGAAAGTTTTAAATTTGGACATAGCCCAGTTTATCCATTATTTTTGCTAATGGTGTTTTTCATATTATATATAAGAAACCATCCCTTCTTCCAAGAACTGGAAGATCTTGTCCTACATTTTCTTTCAGAGTTTTATTAATTTTTATAATTTTATCCTTATATTTAGGTCTTTGACGCTTTTTGAGTGAGTTTTTGTGTAGAATGAGTCATTATTTTTCAACAGATGCTATTGAAAGCAGTTTTTTATACCTTAAAAAGTACAAAAGTGCTCTTTCTCTTTCTGTGATGTGATAACTTACAGTTCACTGAACTTTCAAATAAAAAATACTGAATCTTTTATTCAAACCAAGTCTCTACGATAAACTTAAAAGGAACTATAGTAGTAAGTATGACACTACTATAATTCAGGATCAATGAAAATGAATTTAGGGTAAGTTTATGATAATGCCTTCAAAGAACCAGGCTCTAGTAAATCTGGTTTAGATTGAGTCTATCCATTGAAAGATTATGTATTAACCTGGCATGGAAACGTCTTCTTGCTTTAAAACACACACACACACACACACACACACACACACACACACACACAAGCATGCAGGCACAGATGCACACATGTGTGCTCCCACAAATCAGAAATTCCCAAGCTCAGCTGGGGATGCAGCTCAGTGGTAGAGCATGTGCCCACCATGCACAAGGTCCTAGGTTCAATCTCTAGTACACAAAATCCCCCAAGTTCCCAAACAACTGAATCAGCAGATGTAGAATAAAATTCAACTTCCCGAAGGATATGCATCTGTATGTATTTCACACAACAGTTACTATGTGATTTTATCAGGTTACACTGAAAACACTCACAACAATACTTCTTTTGCATGATATATTCACAGGGCTTAGCTGGTTGGCCCATGTGAATATTTCAATGTGCTAGGTGAAGATTGGTTTTCTTGGCATCTCTCTTGTTTGCCTATTGGTAAAGAATCTGATAAAATGGAGTACTACTCAGCCATAAAAAATGAGAAATTAGAGACATTTATAGCTAAGTGGATGCACATTGAGGCAATACTCTTAAGTGAAATAAATAGGACACACATGTGTAAATACTGAATAGTTTCTCTGGTGTGAGAAACTGAAAGTGTAAATAAGGACTAAATGTATAATAGGTCATGTGAAATAGGAACAAAAGGGGCAAAGGGGAAGGAAGTGGGAGGGCCAGGGGAAAGGATAGAAGGGAATGGGATTAATATGAGAAAATGGAAAAATAGGAACAAAATTTTTGTAAATAGGGAGGAATGGAGGGGTTGAAGGGAGGGCTGGGCAAGGGTGAAAAATAAGAACCAAGAGAGACTGTAAAGGTGCAAATTTCCAATGATGAATGTCATTATATTGTATACCTAAAATGTACCAATGATTAGAATGAATAATCGATAATGCAAAATAGGAAGAAAAGGTCCAAAGGGGTACGGGTAGTGGGAGGGGCAGGGGAAAGGCAAGAAGGGAAAGGAAAAATGATGAGAAATGGAAAAAAATGGAAATATAGTGTTTGTAAATAGGGAAGGGTGGAAGGCGTGAAGGGAGGGCTAGGAATGGGGAAAAAATAAGAACCAAGATGCATCATCTAAAGGTACAATTCCCAATGAGAAATGTAATTGTGTTGTATACCTACAATGTACCGATAAAAAAATTTAATAAAATGCAAAAAAAAAAAAATGCATCTGAGCCACCCTAAACATTCAGCTCACTGGCTCAGCAGGTTCTCAAGCAGCACAAAAGAAGTTCTGCAGCAGAGAGGGACAGTCAAAAACGGCAATCATCTCCCATGGCTTCATAATGTGGCGTCAGATCGCGGAGGACGCTGCGGTCCCCCAGGGTCCACACCCTTAAATGGCAGCTGCTCCATGAGGCCCTTTTCTGGAGTGGTCAGAATCTGCACTGCAGTCTGCAGGAAATTAAGCAGTCCCCGCAGCCAGGTCCGTGAGGTGCCTGAGTCCTCTAGGTCCGAAGAGGACAAACCCCGAATCTGGTGAGTACATATTCACCAGAAAACGGCGGGCTGAAGGTGAAGGAGTGGCCGCAGAGTGAGGCCAGTCCTTCTGTTAAGGAGCAGAGGCCTGGAGGAGAAGCTGGCCTCAGCCCGCACTGCCCCTGGTGGGTTCAGAGGTCCGCATGTCCTCCCCGCTAGCTTGGAGAGCTGCCGGAGGAAACATCTCGGGGATCAGAGGATGGGCTGCCACAGTCCACCCCCAGCTTCGGATTCAGCCCCATCCTCCTCCACTCGCTGAATCTCAGCTTAAAGTGCTGAGGGGGTTCAATCCCAGACTCCCCTGGATGTCTGAAGCTGTGGCTTGTCTGAGCTCTGTGCCTTTTCCTATACAGACAAACCTATGATAAAGTTTAATTCATTCAATTGGGCACAGAAAGATATTAACAATAATAATATGGAAAACAATTATAACAATATACTATAATAAAATTGCTAGCATCGCTGCTTTTGAGTTTTGAAGTCACTACTCAGTAAAATACGGTTGTTGGATACAAGCACTGTGGTATCACAGCCATCGATTTTAATACCTAGACAGCAGCCAGCCGGTGGGGAGGTGGAGGATGCAGCGAAGACACTCTAGACAGAGAAATGATTTATATCCAGGTGGGATGGGGTGAGGTTGCATCCACCTTCTCAGAACTATGTGCAGTTTAAAGCTTACAAATGCTTATTTCTGGAATTTTCCATTTAATATTTTCAGATGGCAGTTGACCCTGGGAAACTGACACTGTGGAAAGTGAAACTGTTACAAGGGGACTACTGTAGTTCATTTCTCTTCCCCCAAATCTCCTGTATGACTGTGGTGTTTCTCCCGTTTTTCTCCACTGACATGAGTTCTAGCTGCCACACAAGCCCAGTTCAAGGTTCATGGTTACAGCCTAGAGATCTGCACTGGTCTCAAACTCCAAGGCAGCAGAGTTGGGATTATGAATCTGTCAGCTGATGATCTGACTTAGGTTTATCTCTTTATACACATTATACCCATATATATGTCTCTTTATTTTATATATGTTTTTCAACTATATTACAGGGGAAAACTTTATACCTCAACTCTCTCAGTAGTGCCATAGTACTACCACTGGCACTTAAAGATGCTAGCTCATAGTAATAACACTTTCAGAATAGTAGGAGTTATGAACATATGGAACTATCGCTGCAAGTCAAACCCTAAAGCACCTCAGTTCTCCCACAATATCCTACAAAGTAGTGAGAAATTAATCTGTGTTAGGCCCCAGAGGCAGCGTACAGTGGAGCTGGAGCCTGACTCCGAAGTGCACATTCACCATGGCCACACCACAGTGCTTCTGCAACAGGCACTGTGGCCATCAAGAGGCAGAAGCTGTGAATGCCTTGCTCTGACCTGTTACCGTGTGTGTGTGTGTGTGTGTGTGTGTGTGTCTTTCATAACACATCGTGAGTCCAAGCAGAGAATCTTACATTTTTATCTAAGTAACACACACCTTGTATTCAGTACTTTTGGAGAAGTTATTTAATTCTCTGTTGGTTTAGTTTCCTTATCTGTAAAGTGACAATGAAAACAGCTTCTACCTTAGAACACTCTTTAAATTTTATGTTTTAAAATAAGATATAAACATGTTTTCTTTATTTTTGTGTAATATGTTAGATATAGTCCATAGAACATTAAAAATTGCTAGTTATTTAGAAAGTTTCTGAAATTGAAGTGCATAATTGATGAATCTGATGTCCCACAGGACCATAGCTATGGCACCAAATATATCTCACTCCAGGCCATATGTTTATTAACTCAACCTGAGAGCCAAATAAATCTGAGATGTGTTTACAGTTGAGACCTTCAAATATATTGACTTCACTCAATGGTTTTAAGTCAACTGCTTTATGCTCTTACATAGGAAGACTCCACTTATACTACTTATTCTTTTTATGTTTACATTGGTCCATGTCTGTGATACATAATGTGGGGAATCAGTATATATACATACTGCATCTTGATCCTTTTTGCTTTCTTTCCACTTCTCCTGCTTGTGTCTCCCCACCTCCACATCCCCTTCCCATCTCCTTCTTTCCTATCAACTATCTTTTATTTTGTTCTTTAAATCATTTATAATTTGGGTTTCTCATGTCTATTACTTCTAAGTACTGACTGAATTAAACTATTCTTCATTTTTGGGCAATCTTGCCTTTGTTCATATAAGGTACAGCATTAGAACTAGGAGAAAATATCTTAGTTTAACTTCATCCAAGCTTTTCATTTTATAATTGGGGAAGATAAACAATTTCTTATAGTCTTTATTAGTTATTCATTCCATATATCCTGAAAATGGATTTAAGATAATTCTTAGATATAAAACAAGAGAACAGGAAATAGATTAAGATTTAAACAGTGGCTGAATTGGCCATAAATACGGTTCTGGGTGCCCAAGGGGCAAAATCAAAGATGCCTCCGAGCTACACCACATCAATAACTTCAGTAAAGCGCTGAGTTCCCACAGTGGGCTGAGAACGACGCTTCAATCCACTGCCTTCTTGGAAGCAGCAACTGGTTTCCAGCCTGATCTTTCTTCTATCCCCCAAGTCAGTTTTGCACTGCGCATGAAAAGATCAGGTAAAGCGAAACGGCCCTCCCATTTCTTACAACTTCTCTTTCTTGAGAACCGGTCGGTCATTTTGTTACTCACGGTCCCTGTGACATCCCTGCCCGTCTGCGAGCACTCTTCCACACCCGCATCTCATCCCTTCAACCACCACCCGGGAGGGCAGGCAACACCCACACCCATCGGCTCCTCATCCGCGGATCTGACCAAACTAGGGCATTTAAAAAAACACATCCACACTGAACATAGACAGACTCTTCTGTCATTATTCCCTAAACAATATAGTATAGCAATTATTTATACAGCACTTGCACTGTATTAGGGGTTTTAAGTAATCTAATATGATTTAAGGTATATGGAGGATGCACATAGATTACGCAAGTACCAAAGCATTTTATGTAAGGGACTTGAGCCAGCATTTGTGCCTTTGGGACCCACAGGGCTCCTGGAACCAGCATCTCCCATGGACAATGAGGGATAACTATACTCGTTTTTCGGGCCATGGCACAATGTCCCATGAATAATAATTGTCAAAAAATGCTCAACAAAGAGGAGGAGAATAAAATGAAAGAACAGCAATATTGCTGTGTATTCTTATTACCTATCTCTAGGCCATTTAACTGAACACCCATGGCTATGCAACTGGGTTCCATCTACAGCACTTCAGGCCTCTAAAGGCGGGTGATAATACAAGCTTATTTAAAAGTTTAAATACAAGGAGAAAATACTTGACTTTTTCCAAGAGGAATTCCTAGGGGAATGTATTTTCATTTTCCCCCAAATGTTTGAAATAACATATTCCAACATCTTTTGAGGACTTTAGCACAATGCAGGTGCTGCTCTAACTGCTCTGCTCACTTCCTGTGTAGGTCTTCATTGGGCTTCATTCAGCTTCCTGTTGATCTTCTGCAAAGCAGTCTGGAGTTTAACCCATCTTTCCTTCCTCTGATGCTATAACCTTCCTCCATATTTCCCTTTTCCTTACTACTGCCTGCACCGTCTCTGAGGGTGCTGCTGACTTCTAACACCTCTCGTGACTTTTGATGAGAAAATCTGACAGCGATATTTGTGACTAAGGAGTCATGTCTGTGGTAGTAATTTGATACCTGACCTCTTCAGTGAGCAGCAATTAGCCTGATGTCCCACTGAAACAAATGCAAAGATTTATGTTCTACTGGAATTCAGGAAGAAACTAAGAAAGGCCCCTCCCAACAGCCTCTACCTCAAGAATCAGAAACACCTGCAAAGTGCTTATTATAGTGCCTGATGCATATAAAATGCTTAGCATCCGCTATTATGGTTACCATCATTATTTTTATCCCTATACTCTTCCTCTATTACGACCCATGGAAACAAGTATCGGTCACTTATTCATACACATAAACACACAAGCACACACATTCCCACGTTCACAACAGAAGCGACTTCTGCCCACTGCAGCTTGTGTGCAGGAAAGTGAGTTGGACTGCCATTTCTCCATCGGCCCAGACACACATTTAAAAGGCAGCTATGGGGAGGGAGTTCTGTCAGTGCAATTTCTCGGGCAGACTCCACCATTCTGAGCAGGGGAGGGCCACCCTTGACCCTTCCCAAGGCTTTTCCAGATCTCTCCCTGGGTACCGCCAGCTCCTCAATCTAAATCTTACCACTCCTGCCCCTCCTGAAAGGGAGATGTGCTTTGTAGTGAGAACCTCTACACAGAGAGGTGCAACTGGGGAGAGTCGGTTTGCTTGTGAGTTAGCAGGTGGAAACAAAAAAGAAGAAAGAGTTGCTAGCCACGGTTGCCTAGGGCACAGATCACACTTCCGGATGTCAGTGTAGGGCAACCTGCTTTGCCGTTTATTTCCTGTTATGCTTTAGACCCTGTTGCCATTAAGCAGAATCCATGAACTGTAAAATGCCAGGATGTTGGTGGAGAGAAAGGATAAAAATAGAAAAAGCACTGATGATTTGAGGTTGTGTTCATGGCTAGAGACTTAAAGCACTCTAGGGTAGGCTTAGACTGGAATTAACACCAGGTGCCAAGGACAGGACCATATCAATAGCAAATGCCACTCCTTCCTTTCCCCTTAGCTTGCTTCAGAATCCACCCAATGTCCTCCATTCAGCTTTGTGGTTAACATACAGTACTGGGCGCGACGCTGTGCGTGTATCTCAGGCTGCTCTCTCCAAACCTGCAGCCCCTCACCACACAGCTGTTTTACCCTTGAACTGCGGCTAAAGGGGGGTGTGCGGTAAAAAAGAATAAAGCACTGCACAAAATGACACTGGATATGAGAAAAATAGCTCATTGATAATTTTACTATTCAATTTCAAATAGTACTCATTAGATGACAATTTTTGAATGTATCATTAAAATATATGGAAAAATTTATGCCACTAGTTTCTTTTTGCCATTCCTAATGTGGCTTCTAGAAAATTTACAGTTCCTCGGGTGATTTGCATTGCATTTCTGTTGGACAGCGCTGGTCTGCAGGGCTCCAGTTCTGTTATTAGGGCTGCCTCAGCCTGGGACTCATGTAGTCTGAATATTACTCACCAAGGGTTAAACCAGAGCCAGCCCACTTCCTTTCCCACTGTACTCTGTGCTGCAGCACTGCCCAACTGCCCCGTACACCTGGGGTCCGGGCTGGCCTCCTCTACCTTGGCCCACAACGTGCATCACTCCCACCCAGTGTCTTCCCTATCATCACTGCCTTTCCTGAACTGTTGCTCACCAATCACTGTGCATTATGCACTCTGACGTGTTATGTACAGCCCAGTCCCTCCTACTAGACTGGAAGCTGCTTGAGATGCAATACCATATTTTATTTTATTTTCTATTCCACCTCCCACTGACATGTGGGTGGCCCTCAATAGCTGTGCATTGGAATTAGAAGAAAAAACAATGCTCCAATTACGTTATGCTGAGAGGATGTATTAAGGAGCGTCTCCACCCTAGGCCAGGCTTTCAGGGTAGGGAGTGTGGTGAGCTTCAATGTCCAACAGCAGTCTCACAGCCATCTTCTTACCATAATGCACTGCATCTATCCATATCTATGGCCCAAGAAACTTCATTTCTGTTTGTTGCTGATGACAGAAAATATATTGCTACAGAATTATGAAGTCATTGAGAAATAGTCCTGGTGTGCTGAGCCATATCCTTTACAGAACTGAATCAGAAGGAAGTCTGATAAATAATGAGGCTGGGTGTACAGCTCAGGGGTAGAATGTCCTCTCCCCAGAAGAAGGAAGACATTACCCTAAACAAACAACAGTAGATCCCAAACCTAATCAGTTCATCAACTGAGAATGTCATCAGCAGAGATAAACGCGTGTTATTTCTAAAAATACAATAGCCTTTGATAAACTTAATCAGCAACTTGATTGTGATAATGCACTGTAACGTGATGTGAAATCACCTGAAAAAATATTTTGCGGGGTCATCTCCCTCTGCCTGCCCTGCTGCCTCATGGTTACTAATTCATTCTTTTCTTTATGACATGAAATCCAAACAATGTTCTCAAAGCCTGGAATTGGCTCTGTGAAAAACATAATCTATGAAATGATAATCAGTGGCTTTTAAGGACATTCACCAAGTTCAGTGTATCATAATTATACTGCCTTGATACCTATTAATGACCAAAGGAAATGTCTGTTGTCTCAGTCTCTTTTAGGATCTACCTCCTAACCACTTCAGCTTTCCAAAGCTCTTACCAGTGATCAGTACCATCTGACATTCTGCAGCTCCTAGTACTTTTTTTTTTGGAATCGGGGGTCAAAATTGGGTCCTTCTGCTTGCTAGGTAAGCAGCAGAACCACTGAGCTGAATCCCCGGCCCCTAATACTTTTGTTTTTAGTGCTGAGAAGGGAACCCAGTCAATACCACCAAGCCCATCCCCAGCCCCTCTAGTGAAATTTTAGCCTCTAACACTTGAATCAATTTGAAATCCAGCTATGTAATGAGGAAGCTTCTTTCTCTTCCAAATCTGCTCTTAGATTTTGAAAACAGAAACATCTTTCACCTCTGGGCACAAAAAACTTTTCATGGAAAAGGCCTCTCACTTGCCTCCGGCAGTCTCGTTTTTAAGCCACATAGTCATAGAAGCCGGCTAAGAATTATGGGCGAAAAGGGGGCTTTGTGGTATTCACTTCTTGCTTCTCCACTTACTAAAAATAATTTTCATTGTTAATAATTACAGAAGTGGAATATTATCAATTAGCTGATTATACCTTCTATTAGCTACATACTAAAGATTGGTTCCCCAAATTTTCAAAGAAAAGTTAGACTTTAGGGTCCCAAAGATCTGATTTTTGGTTCTCTTTCTTAAGTAGTGTAACCTTGGGCAAATTCCTTACACTCTCTGAACTGTCATTTCCAATTCGTAAAACAGGAATGACAAGTGTCTTCCTAAGCACAGGCTGACTGCAGCCCCACGCACCGCACTGCACTGTGAGGACATCATCACCATCTAGAGCTGAACGCCAGGCCAGCCCCCTCCAGTTCCCCACTGGAGCTGATAATCCCACCCGCCTACACGTGGGCCAAAAGCCTTGGAGTCGACTCCCACATCCCACATCCACTCTGTTAGGAAATCCTGTTGGCACCAACTTCAAAGTACGCGAGGAATCTAAGGCTTCCTACGGGCTTCTCCTTCCACCTTGCTCCTGTCTTACGCTCAGCAGTCGGATGAGGCTGACTCCCTCATTCCTTTCCCCAAGGTCCTTTATAGTGGCCCGAGGCCTCCTGAGCTGCCACCTCCCTGGCCTCCTCTGCCTCTACTGCACCCCCGACTCCGCCCTACCCATTTGCCCACAGCCACGCGGGCCCGGGTCCACAGGCACAGCACGCCCTGGCCCACTGCTCCCCTCAGAGCCCTGGCTGAGTCTGCCGCCTCCCTCACACCGGGCTCAGGTCTTCTCTTCTCCGTGAGGAGGCCACGCCCGGCCATCTTACTTAATTCCGCAACTCCACCTTGCTTGACTTCGTTTTTTTCTACCGTGTTTTTCACTTACAAATACCTACACACACCACTTCCTTATTAATTATGCTTGCTGACTGGCATCTGTCTGCCATGAGAATATAATGCCACAAATGCAGGCATGACAGATTAGAGTATAATAGAGAGAAGAAGGGAAACATGGTTGTTGTCAAAGCAGATGATTTTTTTAAGGCCCATATAAAGCTAACACCTTCAAAACTTGTGGTAGTATCCCGTCTCCTCCCTGTAACAAGCCAAGCTGCTCGTCCTCCTTCGCTGACCCGTGTGGCGTAGGGACCTGGATGTGCTGACTGCTCCCTCCTTCCAACTCCAGCGACTCCAGCGTGCAGAACTGTAACTGCTGTGTCGCCTGCCTTCTAAACTGTAAGCTCCCAGGAAAGTCCTCCGGCCTGCTTCACCAGTGCACTCCACCCCTGTGCAGTCCTGGGGGCTGGTGTCAACTTCAGCTCTGCACCTGCTCCCTCTCTAACCTTTCTGCGCTTTCATTTCCTCAGTGGTGCAAAGGAATCGTAGTAATAGTATAAACCAATATGTGAGGATCAATGGAACTACACATCCACATTACTTAGCACCTCTGATACCTCACACAGGTTGAGAATCCCTTACCAAATGCTCCAAATCCACCATACTCCAAATCTGAAACATTTCTGAGTGCAACACCACATCACAAATTCAACTGACTTCATGGGTTGGGGGTAAAACACGGACACACAACATGCAGCTTAGTCGCGGATGTAAAGGGCAGCAAGTATTCACAGTTTGAGGCTGGCGTCAGGTGCAGACCCTCCGTGACACGGAGCAGACCGGAAGCCCCCAGGACGGGACCCCCCGCCGCGGCTTGTTTGCGAGGCCCAGGGACCCGGGCGGCGCTCTGGTTCCTTCCCAGGTTTTTTTCCTGAAACTCCACTCGGAGTCCTAGGTGTAAAGCCAGGGCCGCCCCTGCCTCCAGCGTACATCGCCCGGGTCCCCTCGCCTGTTCCCTCGCCTGTCCCATCTCGCTGGGCCCCGAGGCGCGGTCCCTGCGAGCCCCGCGGCCAGCCGGCTCCCGGAGAGAAGCAGACCCCGGCCGACCTGGGGGCAAGGGCGCCCCGAGGCCCCGCTCTCCGTCCGCGCCGGATCACAACGAGCGCGTCGGGCGTCCGAGTGGCTCCCGAGCTTTAGACGCACACGCGCGGGGGCTTACGGTCAGGCAGCAGCCGCGGCCTCGGTTCTGAGACGGAGAAGGGCCTGTCTGCCGCGCCCGCTCGGCCTCTCGCGACGCCACTCGCCTGGGCCTGCAGCGCCGAGCCGTCAGGCCGGGGGCGGCGGGAGGAGGCGCGAGGCGGAGGGGGAGGCGGAGGCGGCGCCCTTCCCGCCCCGCGCCCCGCGCCCCGCGCCCGCTCTCCGTGCGCAGGCGTCGCCCTGTCCGCCCCGCGAGACGCCCGCTCGGCCTCCCGCCGCCGCCGCCGCCTTTCCCGCGCTTCCTCTGGGTGGCCGCTCCGGCCGGCGGTGCAGGGGCGCTGGGCCTCGGGCTGCGGAGCGGGCCGAACACGCCGAAGCTAAATCAGTCGCAGCTGGAAAGTGCGGCCGAGTTAGGCTCGGCTTCCGCCCGAAGGCTGGCGGCGGGGAGGCACGACACGGGCGTAGGTGAGGCGGCCGCGGGCGGTGCGTTGACTGAATGAGACAAGACTGCACCGCAGGGTGAAGAAAACAGTTCCCGCTGTGGAAGCGCTGTTTTCTAGATGGCAAAGAACAGACCAGAAGCAAATTAATAGCACGTCCAGTAACGTGCTGGGTGGGAATTAAAGGCCAAAGGCCGAGAACGACGGGCGTGCAATAAGGCGGTTTCGGGAGCCGGGCCCCCGAGACAAAGCGACCTGGAAGCCACACCTGACCCTCCTCGGCGGGCGACTCAGACCAAGGCTGGGTGCCGCGCAGAGCCCCGGCGCTTTCCAAGGCCCTGAGTTAGCTGAGCCCTGAGCTGGCGCGGACAGCAGGAAACCAGTAGTCTGGAGCGGCCTGAGGGTGCGGTGAAGACGAGGACAAGGAGAGGCGGCCAGACGACGCGTGGCGTGGATGGGAGCGGGAAGGAGCCAAGGAAGGCCTGAGCCGAGCCCGGGGTGCTGCACTAAGGCCTCGCGAACAGTGGGATGCAGAGCGGCTTTCTTGGAGGAGGGAAAGTGTGGTCGAAGAACACCCCTTGGAAAAGCAAAGGCAGGAGACATGAAGAAGCATTCCTCAAGAAGAAAGACCAAGACAAATTTTGAAGTAGGAACATTGAAGGTTAGAAAGAAGGCAGGCCAGTGTGAGTGGAGTTTAGGGAAACAGCAGTATGGAGGAAGACGGTGAGACAGCCAGGTGAGCAGGGAACAGACCGAGCAGGGCCGTGCGCCTAGCGTTCAGGACTTTGGGCTGCCTTCAAATCCCAGTGGGGAGCTACGAAAGTGTCTAGCAAGTGGGTGCGTGATTGGGCTTACCTGATAGGACTGCCTAGTGATTCTTCCCAAAGCCAGTTGCATGGGGCAAGAGAATAAGGAGGGGTGGAGGGGAGAGCTCAGCAGGCTCTCTCTGGCGATAGTCCAGGTGAAGAGATGGTGACTCTGACCCATGTCCCAGTGGTGGGGATAGAGGCCGAGGGTGGAGTCAAGGCGGAGTTTTCAAAGCAGAACCAGCAGTATTGCTGATGGGGTGGAGCAGCAGAAGGGTTAGGAATGGAATATAAACGGGCGCGATTGCTCTCATGGAAACTGGTTCCTGTTAGACCCAGCGAGAGAGAACCAACCAGACACTGATATTAAATCCACACAGGAGTTTATTACCGGCCGGTACTCGAGCTGAGGATCGGACTCGAGCCCCGACTAGGGGGAGACAAACATGTTTTATACATCTTTGAGGCCTGCAGTTTCTAGGCACCCCCATGGGACAGAACTAGCAAAGCAAGCAAAAGGTACCGAAGTGGAAAAGGGGAGGAGGTTTCTAAGCTTCCTCCTTCTGAGTTCATCTAAAGGACAGGCAGGTGAGTCAAGCAGCAATATGGAGTCTGTCTTGCTAACCAGGGCCCTTCAGTTCCAGGCAAGCCTCACTTGGAAGGTAGGGACAAGCCATGTAGGGTCACGTGGACCATGCCTAGGATGATTTTCGCACCTCAAGAACAATCAGAACAGGTTAAATAATACTTTAGGTTGACAGGTGGAAGGATTCACGCTTTAGAAAAGTAACTCTGACTGTAATTTGGGGAATTGATCAGAAGAATAAAAGCTAAGCTGGGAAAGAGGCAAGACATAGTTTCAACTAGGCTGATGGCAGTGGAAGTTCAAAGAAATAGTTGGAATGGAGAAGTATTGGCGAGACTGCAGGCAGGAGACCATGATGACTGAATATGGGCATAAAGCGGAAGGGGGAGTTGTCAAGGCGCCACATCAGCCTTGGGTCATGATGGCTGATCACTGAGATGGTTACTGAACAACCGGGTCATGCTCTGTGGTCATGAAGAATGAAATGGGAGGGAGGAGCTGGGTGTAAGCAAATTTATTTAAAAGATATAAAGGCAAGAAAGTAAAAGATGTAAGAGAAACCGCGAACAGACAACCCACAAGGTGGGAAAAAAAATCTTCACCTGCTTTTCCTCAGGTAAAGGCCTACTGTCTAGAATCTATAAAGAACTGAAAAAAATCAGACCTCCCAAATTTAAAGACCCAATCCAAAAATGGGCATCTGAAATGAACAGGCATTTCTCAGACAAAGAAGTAGCAACAGCAAATAAACATGAAAAAATGTTCAACATCACTGGTCATTCTAGAGATGCAAATGAAAACAACGCTGGGATTCCACCTCACTCCAGAAAGAATGGCTGCTATCAAATCAAGGGAAAAAGGAACCCTTCTCCACTGTTGGTGGGAGTGTAGACTGGTGCAACCACTATGGAAATCAGTATGGAGATAGCTGAAAATACTAGGATTAGAGGTCCCATTTGACCCAGCTATTCCCCTGCTAGGTATCTTCCCAAAAGAATTAAAAGAATCATACCACAGCGATATATGTGCACCCATGTTCATAGCAACACAGTTTGTAATACCTAAAACTTGGAAACAATCCAAGTGCCCATCAACTGTAAACTGGATAAAGAAGATGTGGTTTTTTTATAAAATGGAGTACTGCTCATCCATAAAGAATGATAAACTAGAGACATTTATAGCTAAATGGATGCATACTGAGGCCATACTCTTAAGTGAAATAAATAGGACACACATGTGTAAATACTGAATAGTTTCTCTAGTGTGAGAAACTGAAAGTGTAAATAAGGGTCAAAATGTATAATAGATAATGTGAAATAGGAAGAAAAGGTCCAAAGGGAAAGGGGAAGTGGGAGGGGCAGGGGAAAGGAAAGAACGGAAAGGAATAAATATGAGAAAGGAAAAAACAATCTTTGTATATAGGGAGGGGTGGAGGGGTCGAAGGGAGGGCAGGGGAAGGGGAAAAATAACCAAGATAGATCACGTAAAGGTACAAATTCCCAATAGTGAGTGTCATTGTATACCTAAAATGTACCAATAAACTTAATTTAAAAGAACATATGAGGGCAAGGAAGTAAAGCTCCTGCTGGCTGGGAGGGGTTCTGAGTAGGATACTCAGGAGGGCTTTTTGTCAAGGGCAGTGGGGCAAACCTATGGCAATGGGCTGCTCATATCATTGAAAGCTCTAAAACGTTCACGTCACTGGTCTAGGGGCCCTTAAAGGATTAAGAGGGAGCTGAGTTCTTGTGTAAGCAATATAATCTCTACCCCAGAGGAGACTACATATTTTTTAGGGTCCAATATATGATGTGTTTATGCGGTATCCATGCAGGGCCCATGTGCTCTTGAGCCCCACAGCCTGCTGGATCAAGCTCTAGGGAGGTCCCCCACCGCCCCCCGGCTGAAGGACCCCTGGCAGATGTCTTTGTAAGATCCCTGGAGGGTCGAGACTCAGCAGACTCCACATTGGTTTTGCCAACTCTATTTGGGAGCCTCTGTCCTCAGTGCCCAATAGAATCCTAGCTCCCAGCTCACTGATTTCTGTTACAAGACGAGGAACTCTGGAAGAAGACCACTAGGGCAAGGGAAGATAATGGGTTTTATTTTGAGCAAGTCGAGTTTGACAAGCCCTTAAGACATGTAAGTGGAAACCTCTGCAATAAGATTAACTACTGACATACACAGCATACATGCATCTCAAAATAATTATGGGGCCGGGGATTTAGCTCAGTGGTTTTGCTGCCTGCTGCACAAGCGCAAGGACCCAAGTTCGATCCCTGGTACCAAAAAAAATAAATAAATAAAAAATTATGCCGCATAAAAAAATCCAGGTACAATAGTATCTAGTATTATATGATGGTATTTATATTAAAATTCTTAAGAATTCCAACTATTCTGTAGTTGCAAAAAGCTCAGAAAGAAGAGGGAGGAGGGAAAAGTAAAGATTACCAAGGGGAACAGTAGAATGTAGAAGTGATGAAATGTTTGTTGCTTTGATTTTGGTGATAGCCACAATGGGTATGTCCATAGGTCAACAGTGATCAAATGGTAAATTTTAAATATGTGCAGTTTACCTTGGCATTTGTGCCTCCATAAAGCCATGAAAAAAACTGTACAATTCATGATTTCAAAAATATATTGTTAAATTTAGAAACTAATTTTAGTTATAATCTTACTTATCAACAATAAAAGAACACTTAAAGGTCTGTAATATTACATTTTAAATAAACATTGATAAATAAGGATTTCTGCTTTAGATTTTTTTCATAATGTAACATTTTGTTGTTGGAAAATGATCTGGAATTAAGGCTTATTTATATTAATATGAGAGAGATTCAAAATTGTACAGAACAAAATATGAATTCAAATTTTCCTAATTATCCAGAAGCTCTGACAATACCATAGACTACAACACATTATTTAATATTTCAGAGCCCTAGTACCAAGGGGGAGGTAATGAAATAATTGTGCTACTACAGCAAAGAGGGTTTTGTATCAAGGCTGAACCTATTTTAAAAATACAGAATTTAAGAAATGTTATTGTTACATATATTAGAAGTTTAGAACACAAACTTTATTAGAGATCTTTTTCATACAACTTACAGTGTTTGTATTTACTTATTTATTTTTGCTAGATCCCTGTGACTTCTGATAAGCATGCCTAAAACACACCAGTGCCTCAGGCTAGCTGGTGAAATTCTCTTAGGGAGAGAAGAGTAAAAGTCAGTTCCAGTTTTGATTGTTAGTTTTCTGTATGTGTGTATCCATGACAATGTTATAGCAGTTAGATTGATTAAAGTGTTAAAAAAGTGCCTGAAAATTTGTTCCAGTATTGCCCTGTTCAATATCTTAGAACCTCAAATTAAGATTTGGGAGCTTTTGTTTTTTGTTTCTTTTTTGCTACTGGGGATTGAACTCTAGTCTTTGTACTTGCACGGCAGGTGGCGAAACCACTGAGCTACATCCCCAGCCCATGATTTGGGAGCTTTTAATGAGCAGTCATTTTTGAATGTTGTCTATGAACACTGACCAGCTGGATGTAAACAACACAAATTATTTCCCTGAGGGATTTGTGTTACGAACAAGGTCTCAGTCAGTTGAAACATTTAAATTATGGTTAACATTAAATTAAATAATTTTTTTTCTTAGAGATGAAAGAAAAGTAACATAACAAAATTCCTGCACTTTCAAATAATCTTGATTTCATTGAGCAGCCTATAAAAGAAAATATTAGCATTGTAAGTTGATATAATTTTGTCTGTGCATATACTAATAACTTGTTTAATTATCTATGCACTATTACAATTTTTTTCATTTTTACAACGTATCTTTTTCTGTATTGAAAATTTTTAATTTACATACAGAGATGTCCAGAGTTTTTTGAGTGTATAATTTAATGAAAGTTTTCTCCCCTTGATGTTTTTAATTTTGATGAACTCTGATGTATCAATATTTTTCTTTTATAAGTGGTTTTTGTGTGTACATGTCCTATCTATGAAATCTTTGCTTACCTCAAGACCATAAATTTTTTCCTATATTTTCTTCTAGAAATTTTACAGTTTTGTTGTAGTTTTTTATATAATCAATCTTAAATTAATTTTTATGGTGGTATAATAGAAGTTGAGATTCAACTATTCCCATGCATGTGTCCAGTTGTCCAAGCAACATTTGTTAAACAGACTTTTTAGGGGCGGGTTAGCAATGTTATGATTTGTGTGGGTGATTCAGCATAATTCTGGGGTTCAGTGACAGTCCATTTAGGTCTCATACTGACCTACATCCTTCAGCCAGTCTTTTATCTTTACAAAGGTAATATTTGGTCTCCAATAATCATTCATTTATCTCTTTGTTCAATGTTTTCAGGATGTAGATGGGGAAGAGAAATGTTATTAATAAGTCTCTTCCATCAAAGAGGTGCAGATTCAGTTGTTCGCTGCTTGCTGTTTGCTTCCTTGGTACTTTGAAGCTTTGCTACCTTCCTGCCTTCTGCCCACCATAGGCTGTTTCTCCTCTGCCATGTGCCACCTTGCCTTGGAACCAGCCAACTATGAACTCTACAAACTGTGAGCTAAATAAACATTTCCTCCTTTAAAACAAAAAAACAAAGAGGTCCAAGTTCAAAGTCAGAGGCAGGATTGTTCTGGGTCTAGTGCGCATGGCTTTTTCTGTTGCCTTTTTCCTCCTCAGATAACTAACTACATATATTCCATAGTTCTAGGTAGTGTTGTTTGAGCTATTTTTTCTCTTTATTTTATTTTTATTGGAAAGTGTACTTGAATCTTGTTAAATTATACTTTTTAAAAGCTAAAAATCATGATTCTCAAAAAAATTATGATTCTCATAAAAATAGAAAATCAACACTTGCCAAGGATTTTACTTAATTCATTAATTAGCGAGGGACCTTGTAAGATATTACAACTGTTTCAAAGAAACACATGTTTACAAGCAATAAAGCAATGTTGGAATGAATTTATAAGTAGGTAAAAGACTAATGTATCCCCAGAGCGAGGCAATTGTTCACCAGACACAAGTAATTTGCATTTTTGTGGGCAAGAATCATTTATATTATTACCAGTTTTCTACAGTTCAGAGCTACAAAACCACCCAAAGACAATTCAAGATGAAGATAACAGGATGATTAAGTTAGACAGGACATCCACTGATCTTTTTGCTCATTTCAAAGTCACCATTTTCCCCGACATTTCCTGTCTTCACCCCATTTCACACGGTGAGCCTGCTTCTGTTTCTGCCACAGAGTCTTAACTAGGTTTGGATACAGTTATTGAGTTTTACCTAGTTGTCTTCTTCTTCTTTCCTCTTGGGTGTTTAACAAATACTTCAACTCCATACATTCAGATAAAACAAAATTCTAATGCTCCCTTAAGCCAGTTCTCCTAGTTTTTTCTAATCTCATCAGAAGGGATTGATTCCCCCTGATCTCTTGCTCAGTGCGAACCGTAGGAGTCACAATTAGTTCTTCTATTTCTTCATCCTCATTTAATGCATAGGCACAGTGGTGGCAAACCTGTGGCACTCACGCTATCTGTTTTTCTTTTAAGACAAAAGATGTTACTGCATGAGTTCTTTTTTTCCCACACGGAACCCTCAGCATTCAGGTGTAATTGCAGTGTTGGTACTTTGCAAGGAAAAGTGGGTTTTGGCTTGGAGTTTGGACATTTGTCTCTGAAGGTTTCGCCGTCACTGCATTAGCAGATCCCTTGGTTCTGCTCCCTACGTATACGCACTTCTTTCTATCTTTATTCCCAACTACTGTGTATCCTGCCTCTGACCATTCTTTGCTTACATGAAATCTAAACTTGCCCTTGTCCTTAGGATAAAATTTGAGCTCCTTGCCATGCAGTCTGATGCTGAGCCAACCTCCTGACCTTACTTATCTCATAGTTGTTTCTCCCATAGCAAACTAAGTCCAAGACATCCTGGGTTTTTCTTTTCTGTTTCTGAGTACTGAGAAGCCCCTTGTTGCGTGGAATGTGGATCTTCTAGCTTTTTGCATATGATGTCTCCCATCCTTTCAGTCTCTGGCCCCTGCTAGGTAAGCGTCATGAAGACATGGAGGTGGAGCAGCAGTAGAGTGGAGGAGTGTGTGGAAAATCCAGGGTGGAGAGGACTTAAGGAGTCTTCATTTTCTTGATTGCATCTTCCTAAACTGGTGCCTCTTCTAAGAGCTATAGTGTGAAATACAATATTTAAACATCCATGATCATAAGGCGAGGGAAGCCAGAGATGACTGATGACTCATGTTCTCACTCCTTTCCCCAACTGCAGAATGAGGCCAATGATAATGTCTTTCTACACCAATCATGGGGTGGTTGTGTAGATAACATCTGTAAGATTGTTTTGCAAACTGTGAACAGCAACAGATGTTAGTAACTTCAGGCCATTGTGGTCCTCACACTAGGGTGGTGCTTTCCCCTGTGAAATGTGCCAAGGACCAGGGAGCGAGGTCCACAGACTTAGAGTAGACTCCGATAAGCTATTCACTGCCCTACTCTGCTGCATGACAGCAATATTCAGATACTAAGTAATATTATGTTTATTTTATTCTTTCAATGAACATGGCAAAGAATGTTATTTTTAGTTTTGGTGGTAACGGGGATTGAACCCAGGGCTGCATTGTGCACACTCTATCATGGAAGTATACCCACCCCCAGCCCCAAGAAATATACTTTGGGGGGGGGGTCCCAGGTATCGAACTCAGGACCTTGTGCTTGCGACTGAGCTACATCCCTGGCCCAGAAATATGCTTTTAAAAAAATTTATAGTAAGTCTTTATTATAGGGAGCTACATTAAAAATTATAATCTATTGCAAGAAATATACTTTAAAGAGGAAATTTTCCTAGTACTTCATTCTAAATTTTCTACTACCTTTTATCCTTCACTCTCTCTTTCTCATACTTCTTTCCTCCTTCTCCCCTTCCTCCAACTCTTTCCTTCCTCCTCCTCCCTCCCTCCTTGCTTCTTTCCTTCACTCCTTCCTTCCTTTCTCATCTTTGCCAAAATAGAAGAAGGAATCTGGTCAAAACGGAAATCAATATGAACAAGTGAATTTCAGGTATGGTAAAATACATGATAGTATTTTCAGTGTTGACAACTAATGATATTAAAGGATTTTGGTGTAGTCAGTTGACCAATTGAGTCCCAAAACCACATCAGCTCTTTCTAGTTTGTTTTGCTTTATTCAGTTTTATATCTAATGACCTCAGGTAAAAGGGCAAAATAATTTATTACTAAAAATTTAAATTCCCAATTAGAACAGTAAAAGATTTCTTCCCTTTTTCATTGTAATTTCTTCTCCAGAAGAGAAAAACACCATTATTTTTCTTTCCTGGAGCCATGTACCTTACAGTTAGTTAATGAAATAGTATTCGGTAAAATTACCATTTTTGTTCATCAGTTCCTCATTATTTTAGCTTCCTTCCTTGTCTCAACTGATTCTGTTATTTTTATTATTATTTTAAAAAGAATCTTACTCAAAAATTTTGCGAACTATCTTTCATGATGTATGATCCTCTTTCATCTGGGTTTGGTGAAGTGGATTCCCTGCCTGTCTCCCTGATCTACAGGACCTCCACCATTTAAGCTTTCAACATCTAGTTTTCAGCATTCTGGGCCACAGGGAAACGTTTGGATCCAGCCTGCATCATGCTGTGGTTAGAGACCGTGTGTGACCTTTTCCTACCCATCTGCTTCAACTTTCCGGGGAGCTGTCCTTACTCCTCCAGCTGTGGGGTGTCGGGGACTCTGGCTGCCCACAAGGGCAATTAGAAGAGAACCAGGGCACATGTCCACCCGACTCAGAAGCTCATCCCTGAAGACGTGGCTGAAAAGCTGAACAGTCCCTACCAACTTCCTCTCTATTCCTCTCTCTTAGGCTCCTCCCACTCAAGCTTAATCTAATTAAAAGTGGAAAGTGTAGATAAGAAACAATTTTGCTCAATTGCACATTATTTGAAATTTTTAACATTTCAAATTGGAGGCTATCAGTCAGCTTCAGGATCCATTTTCTTCTTCCTTAACACAGTCTTGGATGATAAGTGCATTTTGAGGGTCTGCATCCCAGCCTACCTTGCAGCTACGTAAGACCACAGGAATACATTTTGGCTCTTGACAGCTACGAGAAAGTCTTATTTGGAACTCTCAGGAAGTGCCTTTAGAATATACCTTTTTTTTTTTTTTTTTACACTTTCCTTCCTGCTACTTGGAATTACCCTCTTGGGCCAGACGTGACCTGGAATTTAGATGCTGTGTTGCAAGAACGCCAGAGCTTCAAAACGTGAGACTCTCAGGTGGTTGAGAGCGCCATGGAACAACCTCATTAGCCCTGCCTTGCCATCTTCTAGATCATTACATGTGAGGGAGTAAGCCCGCGCCCAAACAAGTCCTTGATTTTAAGACCTGTCACACATAAGCATCCTTTCTGTCCAAAATGCCCAGAGATTTTCCCTTTCAAAGCTTATGAAACAAGTATTTGACTTTGCTGCTTCCTGGTTCTTCATGATTGTATATACTCACAGAGATTTCTAGCTGACCTCTGGATCTTGGGTTCCGAAATTGCGTACAAGCCAAGGACCTGGCCCTTGGGTCTCCAGATTTCCCCTAACAGCTGCATCCTAAGCTCCCTATCCCTACCGATGTGTGTGGAGTGGGGTGGGCAGTTAAATCAGGAACGAGTCTCTAGACACATGCAGGTTCACGTGGAGGTGAAGGGACTAATTCTTGGGACAACCTACTTGATGTCCCTCAGACTTTCAGCAGAACCCACATTATTGTCAGAGTGGTGTCTGATGGTCTGAGCAGACCACCTCGCTTCCCTTTACAGTTAGGATACATCTGTGTTACAAAGACATTTCAGTTTAAGCATATTTTGATGTGGCCTAAAAAAGAAATTAAAGTTCCAGCTTTTTGATCACTAAGAGATGTGTTTTTTTAATAACAGGGCTGTACTTGGATGCGTGGTGCCTCAGGCAGTTCAGGTTGCTATAACCAAATACTATGCACTAGGTGGCTTAAAAAAAGGACATTTATCTCTCACACTTCTGGAGACTGTGAAGTCCGAGAAAAAAGTATCAGTAGATTCAGTTGATGGTAAAAATTGCCTTTCTGGCTTGCGGACTGCCATTTTTTCAGTGTGTCCTCATGATGGGGAGAAGAAGCTCTGATGACTGTTCTTCTTCACACAGGGCCACTAATTCCATCATGAGGACCACCATCTTCATGAATTCATCTCAGCATAATTGCTTCCCAAAGGCCCTACCTCCTAATGCCAGCACATTGGTGACTGGGGATTGTAGCTTCAAAATAACAGTTTTGGGAGGAAACAAAAACATTCAGCACATCACAAATGCTGTCCTCCTTACCCCCAAATTCATGTTTACCCAGAATCTCAGAATGTAACCTTATTTGGAAGTAGAGCCTTTACAGATATAATCAAATTCAGATGAGGTCGCAATGGACTGGGGTGAGCCTTAATCCAATGACTAGCATCCTTAGAAGGAAAGAAAAAATTAGAGACACACAAAATTATTTATGAGATTGTTCTTGCCCTCAAGGTTGGCAAAAACATTAGAGATTAATTCCACACAGATCATTTTGCCAATTAGTATTTGGATAGTAAATACTTTTACATGATATATAATTCAAGAAATTAGGATATAGGCTTAAATGCTATTATAGCAAACCAAAATATCAAGAACATTGTTCACTTTGGTCTATGTCAAATTAAGTCTGGTCTGTTGGTCCTGCTGTATGAGGCTGTTATAAATCCAGGATCTTTCTCCTTTGTTGCTTTGCCATGTTATTTTTTTCTACATGTCCACAAGAAATCTTCAGTAGAGACCTGTATTACTGGCCTAGGTATTTTGCAGTCACACAGTACTTCTTTTGAACATGGTTACTGGCACCAACCATGAAGCAAGAAAAGGAAGCTCTTTTGTAAGTTGATGGAGTCTCTACATGGTGTGTTAATCAGCTTTCCACCATTGTGACAAAATTACAGAAAAGGTTTATTGTGACTCATGGTTTCGGAGATTTAAGTCCTTAGTAACTTGGCTCCATTGCTTTGGGGCCTATGGCAAGGCAGTAGTAAATCATAGAGGGAACACAGGGCAGAAGAGTCTGTTGTGATGTCCGGGAAGCATAGACAGAGGAAGGAGCTATGATCCCAGTTTCTCCTCGTGTGGCCTATCCCCAGTGACCTAAAGACCTCCCACTAGGCCCCAGTGCATACTTAAAAGATCTACCAGCAGCTAACAGTGTCATAGGCTGGAGGCAAGCCTTTAACACATGGGTCTTTGGAAACACATTTATCCAAAGTAGCACATGGGGATGTTAAAGTCTCAAATTTGATTTATTATTCATTGCATTTATATGTGCCAAAGAATCTTGATTTATATCTCCAAAATAAGTGCTCCCTCTTTCTTGGTAAATGACCTTAATGCTTATAATTTGTAGTAAAAAATGACATCATTTTAAAAAGGAGTTACTTTTGTCAAATTTTTCCTCTTATGAAAGAAATATAAGATTATGGCCTCATATTGAAGCTGCATTTTATTACAGCAGAACTCTAAATTATGTGTTATTGTAACATTTCATTGAAATGGTTTATTTTGAAAACAGAACAGGAAGTCACCAGATAAAAACTAACATGTAACATTGCCCATATGAGAGTGTTATGCTATTTATATTTTCAGTATATGATTTTTATGAAGATTAGCTGAGGTAATATGTATAAAGGCTTAATAGCTACCCACATTTTTCCTACATAGCACCCCCTCAACACACAGTTAAGTCTTTTTCCAGAAGGAAGACCTATTTATTTATAGAATGAAAATTTTCATCCTTAATTATTTAATATTTTCTCTCTCCTGGGAATCCCTGGCTGCTGTCGCTCGGCAGTCATACAAATCTCGAGGCTGGAACTGACACTGAGCTATGAGGAGTCGGGTTGTGGCACCTCTTTCTGCAGTGACACATGCCAGGTTGTGTCTGATTTTCACTCTCGTCCTTCAGCTGGCTTAGAATTCAAGAGAGGAAGAGATGCGGGTTATTTATTAGCTCTGAGAACCCCAGCAATCTATTGGCTAAAAATTTTACTGGTGATTCATTTAATCTGAAGAACTAAATTATGAATAAAATTACAATTAGAATGTCAGAATTTCAAGATTATATGAAAAGTTACAAGGCCTTTGTCAATATGCCATATGAAAGGACCAGGGATGCCCTCATAGCAGTCCTATGAGATTTGTGTTCCTCTCCGCTGGGTTTCATTTGCTTTTCCTGAAAGACAAATCAGCTACAGATTAGCAGCTCTAACTGTGAAAGATTTGGGTGTGGCTAGACAAAAGCAAGAAGTGCTGCTGTCTAAACATTAAGCTAACACCTACCACCACCACCTCCGTGATTTAATGAATTTAGAGTGAAGATCACTTGAGAATGCATACACAGGTGCTAAATGGTAAACCAAGGGCAGCAATGAGTGCTAACAGAGGTGGTCTCTTGGCAGAAGGACAGGAAGGCTCACCTGGCTCAAGCTTTACTAGAGAGACAGTGAAAATTTTAAAAGAGGTGGGGGAGATTGGAGAGACGTTGATCTAAAGATATAAAATTTTATGAATACTTGATTTTTTTTTTTTTTGGTACTGAGGATCGAACTTGGGAACTTGTGCTTGCGAGGCAGGCAGAGGAATCACTGAGCTAAATCCCTGGCCCTTAAAGATATAAAATTTTAGTTGGATGGGACAAATAAGTTCGAAAGATCTATTGTACAACATGTTGACTATAATTGATAACAATGTATTTTGTACTCAAAAACCTGCTAGAGAGTACATTTTAAATGTTTTGCCACAAAAATGTATGTGAGATAATGCATTGTAACTCAGTAATTGGTAACTCTGAATTGTCAAATTTGGTTTATCTTGAAGCAGGGTCAGCTATCAAATCTCTCACAGAACTGAACTCACCTGACACCAAGCTAAGCAGCTGAAGACAGTTGTCTACCTGGTCACACATTAGAATCATCTGAGGATCTTTTTAGGGTCAACACTCTGCCCTCCACCTCCAGACCAGTTGAATCATAATTTCTCGGATGGAGGGGGATTTTGAGTATGTGTATTTTTTATTTTTTATTTTTTAAATTTTTTTGGTACCAGGGATCGATGAGTATGTGTATTTTTTAAAAAGCTCCCTAAATGACTTCCAGGGAGCCTTGTGAATGTCTGAGGGTGAGGATCATTGAACCTGATGATTTCAAAGGCAGCCTATCTCCTCAAGGTATAGAGGAGAGGGCAGAACACAGAAGACCTTGGGGCAAGATTGCCTAAAAGTAAACAAGCAGATGTGAGGAGAGCTAATCTCCTCAATGGGGGATAAGTGAAGAAATGATTCTGTGCTTTGATGTCTTTTGTCAATTTCAGAAAAATTCCTAATGTCTGTATCTAATATATATAATTTCTAATCATATCTAATTTCCTGAGTGTCTGTTTTTTCTCTTACTCATTTTGACATGTAGTGTTACTTATGGCATGCCTGGTAATTTTTGATTGAATGATAGACATTGCAAATAAAAAGCTGTAGAGGTCATATGAACCTCTAGTTGTTGTTATATTCCTTTGAGTTCTGACATTTCTAATTTACTTACTCCTAGATATGGCCCTATAAAAATCTTTAGTGTCCCACTGAAAATTCTGAATATTTCCTCAAATCACTCTTGTTTGCTGGGATCTGAACTCTAATTTGATCTCTGCTTCTCAGCAAGGGTGCCAGTGTTGCAGGCAAGTGTACAGCTATCTGAATGTCTCTGTTGGCAAAGAAGTTTAGTGGCACTCAGAGAGATGGAGGGATCCTTCATTACGCCAGTGGACTCAGAGGAGTTCATACTCCAAAGTCTAAGCCCTGAATGGCAAGGCAAGCAGTCTTATACAGACATCTTGGGGGTAGGGGGTGGGCCCACATACTGGGCAAGCATGCTCATGGAGTTAACAGAACATTCTTGAAACCTTAGGTAGAAACATAGTGCAGCACAAACAGTTACATTGCTTGAACAGAACATTTTGATACATTGGGCAGGAACATCCTGCAGTACAGTTACACTGCTTGAACAAAACATCCTATGGCAGAAACGTGGTGTGTGTGGGGGCTTGGCAACAGACAAAGGCCTGCTCTTTGTGCATTATTTCCTTATCACCAACTTTTCAGCCTCCTACCCGCAGCTTGTTATTAGCAAAATCCCTTAAGGAGAATAAATCATTCATTTATGAATAATAAATAAGCAAAGCCTACATCTTATTAGATTGGTCACTCTCTGGAGAAGAGCCTAAGTGACACACACACACATACAACACAAACGCACACACTTCTATCCTCTCATTGGCATACAAATACATGAAGAAAGATATGATCCTGTATTCCTCCTCTACAGTCTATGATTAGTCAAAAAGTTAGCATTTTCTGTGTAAGTATTCTCTCCTGTGGTTAATCCAATTTTGTGGATAGATTTGGGGAACCACAGGCTAAGTGACATAACACTGTGAACTATGGTTGTGTGTGTAAATATAGAGAGTTTTGATATCACAGTAGATTTCTTTTGATTTTAAGTTTCTTCTGCTACATTGTGATGCTAAGATGTTTGCATATGTAAATAAGTGAAGAGCCTAAAGCTTCACAGTGGTGGATAGTCAAATGTTAGAATTTCTTTAAATTTAAAGCTTCTGAAATGAGAAATTATGTTATTAAAATGCTTACTTAAAACAACATACAGCCTTTTACAGTGCTGAAGCTGGAATGGAAAGGAAGAATATTTACACAGAGACATCTTTGTTGTTCCTAGTCTGTTACAAGAGATGAAATCTGAGGATACACCAGTCCTACGACAGGAGCTTGTAAAGGACAAGCAAACTTTGTTGAAATGCTAAGTGGTCAGCACACAGTTATCACTGGTTTGCAGCAAAAATTCATAGACCATCAAACACTGAAAAGCCAGCAGCAAACTATTCTAGACCAGCAAAAGAAAACACAAATAGTGAAATCTGATGAAAGCCCACTGCGGTGTGCTCTTTGTACCAGGAAGCAGATATCTTCCTATGGCTTGCAGATGGACATTCAGGGTGGTTTTGCAATTCACCTTCAGAGACTATGGAACCAGGTCAGAAGTCATCTCCAGAGGTTGGATATACTCTGTGCAGAAAGTTGAAGCTGATGCAAAAGTGGTTAATGTTGGGAGTTCTTCCTAGAGTGCTCTGAGAAGCTGATGAATTCTGCAGTTTCCAAAAGAGTACATCATGGAATGTAAAATACAGTTTATGCCCTGCTGTTTTTTTTCTCTAAATGTCTGAATGTTCCACAAACTTGTATTGGATTAGTCTGGTGAAACATTTTTTTATCTATTATAATTAATGATTTAAAAATACACCTGTAAGTCAGTGGGCTACATTTCCTGAAGTTAAGTTCAATTTTACTTGGGTTTTTACAAAGTTAATGTAAACTATTTCAAGCTAACTTTTAGATGGTACATAATGAACAACCTGAAAATTTTTATTTGCCAAAAGTATAATGGTAAAGCAAGTGTAATGCAAATAATCTCTTACGTTCAGATTGTCAAACATAATGTATATGACCTCCACTGGTGTTTCTAAGTTGCTTTATCTGTCCATAACTTAGTGGGAAGAGGACAGATTTTCTTTAAAGTAAACTGACCAAAGAAACATTATATTGTCTTTCTATAACTTCTGTATTTGTGACTCACAATCTCATTATTATATTTTTTAGGATAGAGATACATGTATCAAATTTCCAAATATGTGTGGTAAAGGATAAAATATCTGAATACCCCAGGTAATAATTTATGATGTGTCTATATTTTATAAAAATATGAAAAAGAATACATGTATCAAAACATCACATGGTACTCAATTAAGATGTACAGTTTTAATATTTTTATGTATTAGTGAAAAAGTAAATTTAAATTTAAAAAAGATAAAAATCGCTTGAAGCTTTTTCAAACAACCATACCCTGCATGAAGTTGGTCTATTAACCCTTGCTTGACTGTATACGAATTACAATTTCTGGACTTTTTGGGGTGAGTTTCTGCCTCAGACTGCCTTCCGGTTACTTCTGAGCATTCTGTGGGAGTTCCCCTAGCATTTGTGTGAAAGTTCTCAGGAAACGCAAAGACATTTTAATGGGTGTCAGGGCAGGATGCAATGCAGAAGAAAAACTGAATGCAGAAGACATTAACAAGATATTTAAAAGCCAAGAAAGTTTGAGTTTGGTTGTTTGGGTTGCCAGTAAATTTCATTTAACTACTGCAAGTGACTGACCCAGTTCCAGCAGGAACTCTCTCTTGGTTGATGGCAGGAAGTCCTGATCAGGGCTCAGTTTGGACTGGTTTCCCAGAGAGGGGCTGTGAGAGGAGCCCACTGCGCTGACAGAGGAGAGTCCGAGCTTCCACCTTCACCTCTTCCCTCAGTGCCGGAAGTGAAGGCCTCCGACCACCTTCCTTCAACTCCCCACCCCCATTAGTTTCCCAAAGGAAGGAGAGGATTCAGGCTAGAAACGGCAAACGTGAAAGAAAAGTCTGTTTTGTTGGAGAAGAGAAGGCTGACAGAGTTCTTGATCGCCGTCTTCAAGTTGATGAGAATTTTAAATGAGATGGGTCTCGGGAAAGTTGCTGATTGAACATGAAAGCCTGAAGGTTTGAGCCTGGACCGGCTGATCCCTGAGGCTCCTGAGATTCCTGAGGTTCCCGTGAATCCTCCCATTTATCAACAAAAGTCCGGGCATTACCTGAGCAGCTTACAAGGCCTCTTTCAGAGGGGACAGCAGCACAGTTTGACACTGTTGTAAGCCATTAGGAAAATGCAACTTAATGGTCTCTTAATGATTCAGTAAATAATTAGGAGAAATACTACATGTAAAATGAACAGTCCCCATTGTCCTTGCAAGAGACCTAATCAGAAGAGTAGTTGCTTAAAATACGTACTGCATAAATCACGTAATAAACAATAATTTTAAGAGGCTGGTGTCTAATTAGGTCTGGTGGTCCAGTAGGCGGCGTCTGAAGATTCTGGAGTCTTACCTGAACTCGGTATTTGCTTTGAATAAGGATGCACTGAGAAGAGATCGTTGACACTGTGGTATGTTTAGCTTGTAAGTTTTTATATGAAAACCATTAGTATTTGTGCTTCAGAAATTTTGTTTCTGACTTTGTTTTTGTTTCGTCCCCTCTCCCTTGGAGTAGTCATTGTTTGGATTAGTTAATTGTTTTAGAATATTTTTGTTAACTATCCTGCCCCCCCCCCCCCCCCACCAAAGAAAGGCTGGATCATGGCAATTCAACTATTTTGCTTTTTTAAAAAGGTTTAGAAAGGGGTGGTTTGAGAAGTAAGGATGTGATGCTGTGTCCGATTTAGGTAGAGAAAACTATCTCTAGACTTTCAGAAGATGACTTTTGTCATTCATCTGTGAAGCCCGGGCCTACCTCCCATTGATATGAAAGGGGCCAAGAAGGAGAGAGCAGAAATAATGAATGAAATGCATACTGGGGGTGTGGAAGTCATGGACAGTCAATTGCTGAGGGTCAGTGGAAGGTTAAGAGACATCTGGTATCTTTCCCAGCTTCCAAGCAGCTTTCAAATGTTGTGCTTTTTCTTCTTTGATGAGACAGGAGAATTAAATTCTTCACAGCTATCTGGCCTGGGGTTACAGTCACACTCAGGACTTTTTATTTTTGAAGTAGGATTCTTAACCTCTGACTTTGATAGAGTGAATGATAAACACATGACTCTAACTAAATTTCTGGTTTGATTTTCCCAGAAGTATAATGACTGTAGTTAGCTCTTCTATAAAACTATGTTGAACTTGTATAGGATAATGATTAGCTACATTTTCCCGGATTTGTTTGCTTATTTTTCAATAAATTGAATTGTAATGGATCAGGTAATACTTTGGCTTTCATATACATATTTAGAAGATTTAATGTTAACTCAGAGAATTTTGACATATAACTAATGTCTCTTTATTCTATAGTATTTGAAACCATTGATTCTGTCTATTTTCTATTCTCTTCCTTGCATATGCACATATGGTGTGCTTATATATGGGGATACATGGAGCTCTTAGTCATTTGCAGAACAACATCTCACATTTAGAAAGAAACATTGAGATCATCTTCTGTTTTCTGAATTTCTACCCTAGTGCAGAAATCTTTTTTTTTTTTGTGCTACTGGGTATCGAACTCAGGATCTTGAGCTTGCGAGGCAGACGCAGTGCCCCGAGCTACATCCCTGGCGCTCAGAAATCTTACATAACATTTTTAAACAGTAGTCAAAGCAATGATTGCGAATGATGGGGAATCCGGCTGGTTAGCTCAGTGACAGAGCACTTGTCTGAAATATGCAAGGCCCTATGTTCAACCCCTAGCACCAAAAGCAACAAGCAAAGCAAAGCAAGATAAAACAAACAAAACTAAACAGTGAAAATAGGGGCAAGAGAAATACTGCCTTTCAAGGTAGCTGTGAAATTTCTGGGTGATACATTTGAGAACTAAGCTTGACACTAGTCTCTTGGGGCTGCTGTAACAAAGTATCACAGGCACGGTAATTTATACACGACAAATTTATTGCTGACGGTTTTGGAGGCTGACAAGCTCCAAAACAAAGTGTCAATGGAATTGAGAGCTCCCTCTTGGCCTCAGAGCTGTGTGCCCCCATGGTGGAAGGAAGGGAAACACAGCTCCCATGGGCCTCTCACAAGGGCATTAATCCCACTCATGAAGGCTCTGCCCCATGACATTGGCACCTCTAAGGGTTCATGTCTTATACCGTGGCACTGGGGAGTACACTCAGACCACAGCCCCTAACTTTGAGTGATATTCGGAGTATCAAAAAGGGATCATTATTTCTTGGCTGACAGCTCTAATGGATAGGGTATACCTGGACAGCGTGTTGAGGATTCTGAGACAACGTTTGGGCTCAGAGGAAAAGGACTTGGGTCGGATTAGTAATGATGGCAGAATGTCCACCAGTCACCAGCTATAGGGTGGTAACAATGTGCTTGGTCAAGATTAGCCTAGTTAGGTTCAGCTAGAATAACTCGATTGCGGCAGGAAATTCAATGAGTTCTCATGTTACTTATTTTCTGTTTTTCCTCTCTCTACAGTATAATCCACGACGGCAGCTTTTTGTCTGTTTTTGTCACTGTCAAGCCCAGTGCTCAGGCAGTGTGCGGTGTGTGGTAGATGTCGATAAATGTTTGTTCAGTATTTATGAATGGATTTTTCCTGTCTGCTAGGGTTTCAAATCTACAGTTTTTTCTTTTTTTCTTTTTGTGGCCCTGGTTATCAAACCCAGGTCCTCGTGCATGCTAGGCAAGTGCTCTACCACTGAGCTATACTCTCAGCCCCTGTTTGTTCCTTATGGTAGACTATAATTTTAATGTCACTCTCCTGATGTGACCTAGAGGAATGTCTGGATTGGGCCCAGCCAGGTCCACCAGGAGCTTTCATCATCTCCAAGAAGAAACGACAGAGAAAGAGGAGCACAAAGGGAGGTATTTGTTCTGAAATTACTCAGTATCCACTCCCTCCCAACAGAGTCTTTTTTTCTTAAATTCTTGTATTGGTACATTGTAGGTATACAACACAATTACAGTTCTCATTGGGAATTGTACCTTTACGTGATGCATCTTGGTTCTTATTTTTTCCCCATTCCTAGCCCTCCCTTCACGCCCTCCACCCTTCCCTATTTACAAAGACTTTATTTCCATTTTTTCCATTTCTCATCATTTTTCCTTTCCTTTCCCCTGCCTGTCCCACTACCCCTACCCCTTTGGACCTTTTCTTCCTATTTTGCATTATCAATTATTCATTCTAATCATTCGTACATTTTAGGTATACAATATAGTGACATTCATCATTGGAAATTTGCACCTTTACATAGTCTCTCTTGGTTCTTATTTTTCACCCTTGCCCAGCCCTCCCTTCATCCCCTCCATTCCTCCCTATTTACAAAGATTTTGTTCCCATTTTTCCATTTTCTCATATTAATCCCATTCCCTTCTATCCTTTCCCCTATCCCTCCCACTTCCTTCCCCTTTGCCTCTTTTCTTCCTATTTCACATTACGTATTATACATTTTAGTCCTCATTTACACTTTCAGTTTCTCACACCAGAGAAACTATTCAGTATTTGCACATGTGTGTCCTATTTATTTCACTTAAGAGTATCGCCTCAATGTGCATCCACTTAGCTATAAATGTCTCTAATTTCTCATTTTTTATGGCTGAGTAGTACTCCATTTTATAAAAAACCCACATTTTTCTTTATCCAGTCTCCAGTTGATGGGCAATTGGGCTGACCAAACAGAGTCTTAACCTGGAAATCCCTGTTTGTACCCTGAATTGTCAAGGCCATTTTCTATGACTAACACAGAAAAGCTTTGTGTAAATGGCCTTAAGCACACTGGGTAGCTACTCAGGATGCTGCCCTCTGTCCTTCCTACAGGTGCAGAGTGGTGAGTCCTTAGGGATTTTCGGTCAGAGCAAAGCAAGCTGTCACATCATTCCGACTTGGCATCACCATGCTTCTCAAGTGCTTTTCTCATGAAGAGGAAGAAATGCAGTTATCCACATCCTGTGTTGCCTTTAATTTTTGCTCTCTCTGTCTGTGTTTGTTTGCAAAAATATATACTCCAACTATGCCAAACTCCATGAATTATTTAAGAATTCTATTTAAACCTCTATTTCTCTAAAATTTTTAAGTACTTTCTGCAAGCAAAGTTGCCTATAGAACCATTCATTTTTCAATTTTAAATATTTCATTTCCTCCTACACAAATAACTGTAAGCCTCTCAGTCTAACTTTGAACTGTTCTCTTGAAACTCATTTAGAAGTACGGATACTAAACATATTTATTTTCTAGATAGGTGGCTTCAGGTGTCTGGGAGAGAAAAGGTGCTGTCCTGGATTGTGGTGGTTACTTCTTCAGTAATGGCGACAACGTCCGTCTTACGGGGCGTGGTTACTCAGAGGCCGGTGGATACCAGCTGTGAGACCCGGGCTGCAGCGTGGAGCTCGCTTCCACCAAGGCTCCTGCTCCCGTCTGTCTTGACTGAAACTCCAGGTGAAAGCACAGAGGACAGCAGGCAGTAAGTGGGCAACACTATTGCCTCCCTCTTACCTGTCGTTTTACTTTTTGCAGTTTCAATTACCCACGGTTAATGCTGGTCTGAAAATAGTGGAAAATCCCAGAAATAAAGAATTCCTAAGTTTCAAGTTGTGCGGTATTTTGAGCAGGGGGTGAAACTCCCTGCCATCTTGCTTTGCTCCACTGGGGACAGGAGTCTTCCCTGTACCCAGCGCATTTACATCGAGGGAACTGCCTGCTGTTGGCCTCCAGCAGTCCTCTTTCTTATCAGTCTGCCGCTGCAGCATTGCACGGCTTATGCACACGCAACTCTTATTTTACTAATCACGGCCCCTAAGCACTGGAAAGTGATGCCGGCAGTTTATCGTTATTATTGTATTTTATTTTTACTTATTGTTGCTAATCTCTTACTGCTATTGTTTATTATTTATTTAGGTACCGGATTAAACCCAGGGCATTCTCACTGAGCTATATCTCTTGCTCATTTTTTCCCCCACTAACTTTATTGGTACATTTTAGGTATAAAATACAGTTACATTCATCATTGGGATCTTGTACCATTACATGAGTCTCTTGGTTCTTATTATTTTCCCCTTCCGGGCCCTCCCTTCACCCCCTGCACCCTTCCCTATTTGCAAAGACTTTGTTTCCATTGTTTTCCTTTTCTCATATTTTTCTTTTCCCTTCTTTCCCCTACCCCTCCCACTTCCCCTGCTCCTTTAGACCTTGTCTTCCTATTACACAATATCAGTTACACATTTTAAAAATTACAATATCAAGATCTAGAACACATTACCACAGATTTTACAGAATTTTCTTGCTCATTTTTTACTGTGAGAAAAGTTCTCACTAAATTACTCAACCTGGGCTAAAACTAGCAATCCTCCCACCTCAGCCAGCCAGAGTGCCGGGATTGCAGGGTGCGCCATCATGCCAGCTCTACTGTGCTCTCATAGGCATTTATGAACAGGAAAACAGAGTATATTGGGTTAGGTACTAGCTGTGGTTTCAGGCATCCCCGGGCCCTTGGAACGTACCCCTTCAGTTAAGGAAGACTACTATATGTGGATTAATCTCAATTTTGCTGTAAAACAAAACTGCAGAATCTTCCTCTACCTCTACTTAAAGTTAGGTAACAGGGCGGCAGTCTGAGTTCAGTGGAGGTTGAGCATCGGGGAGGGAGCACTTCTGACACTGAGCAGCTGCCCCACAAGCACAGGTGTGTCCTCAAATCATGGCCCAAGTCCCTCCCTGCTTCACACAGAGCAAGGACTCTTCCTTGGGATGATGCCCCTATGCCGCTCAGCTTGTCCTGGTGGTCTGATGCCACAGTGGTGGAGCCCCTGAACGCACAGGTCCGACAGTGGTGCACCTCCACAATGGTCATCATCACCTGTGTTCAGAAGACTCAAATCCAAGCCTGACACTGTCCTGCTGGGAGGCCAGACGGTTCACTGAAGCGGGATTCTGCCTTGTACTTTGTCGGTCCCAGTGGGATTCACAAAGGGTTTTCCTGGATTTTTATATCAGCAAGAAGGGTTCCAATGTGGAACTGATACACGCATGCCATCAGGTGTTTATTTCCAACCCATGTCTCTGCACCCTTGGAGTGGCCAGGGGGCAGGCTAGAAACTGGAGGGGATTTGAGATTCTTTCGCCACTTAGGAGACAGCACTGCTTTGTTTGTTTAGCATTTGGACCCTCTGCAAGGCGGCCTTAGCAGCTGGCGTTCAAAGGTTGGACTCACCATGCCTGTTCCCTTCTGCTGAATCTGCCTATCAAATGGCACTGCTTGTTCAAAAACTCATAAAAATCATAAATTTTACCCATGCGTGGTGGTGCATGCCTGTTATCCCAGCACTTTGGGAGGCTGAGGCAGGACGATCAGAAGTTCAAGCCCAGCCTGGGCAACTTAGTGAGATCTTGTCTTCAGATAAAAAATAAGTAAAGGGCCAGGAGCATATCTTAGTGAGAAAACTGTAGATTCAATCTCTATACTAAAAAATTTTACAAACTTGTCATAAGGGTTGGGCTATGGAAAAAATTCAATATCCATCTTGGCCATGAATAAAATAAAATTATTTGAAAGAGTTGGTTACTTACTACTGATGTCTTTTGTAGTTGATTGGAAACATTCCTGTTTGCATCTACAAATTCTCAACTTGTTTATTGTTTCATTGATAGATCAGAAAAGTGCTTTTCCTCTGTCCTCTAACACTGCTAATAAGCAAAGGAAGACAGACTTCATGTCCAGAGAATAATCAAAGGAGCTCTGTATGCCAAACTAAAACATTCAGTTCCAAAGGCAAGTCAAAAACTCTTCTTGATTTTAGCCATGAATAAGCAAACTCTCAGAGCTGTTCCATGGCACTGGGGGGAGAACCAGGGCACACAAAAGGAGCCCGTGTCCTTGGTGTGGCTGTGAAATGTGGCTTTGACATGGAGCCGAGGGGCTCCTGAGAAGTCAGGCTCTGCTCTGCAGGCAGAGACTGCAGCCTCCTGCACGGGTGCACTTGGTAATTGATTGAATAGTAAATTATGCTTTGAAACATTGGGATGCTAAGTTGTGTATGTTTCGCCACTATATGAGCTCGACCCCTACATGTGAGAACTAAAAGTGCTGAAAGAACGAATAAATTTTCCCCAACATTTCTGTTTTTTTTCAGGTATATCTGATAGTTGACTAATGTCTCAGGCAGCTCCGGCCGCCATAACAAAATGTGACAGTTGGGGTGGCTTACACAAATGTATTTCCTCATGGTTATGGAGGTGAGAAAGCCCACAACCAAGGTCCTGGCTGAGCTGGTTTCAGGTGGTGACGTTCTTCCTGCTTGCTGGTGGCTTCCTTTGTGCTGGGTCCCCGCGTGGTCCTTCCTGGTGTGGGCCCAGGAAGGGAACAGAAGAGCGCAACCTCTCCGGTGTACTTCTGTAATCCTCAGGTCGACATTTTGATCTCGTTTAAGCTTAATCACTGTCTTCAAAGCCTCATTTCCAGTGTGACCAGGCTAGGGCTTCGGGCTTCAACACTTTACTGTGTGTGTATTTTTGAGGGGAAGCGGTGAGTTTGCTTTTTAGAAGTGGAGCTGGGGGGTCACAGGCATTCAGGTCACAGTAATTGGTAATCTAAAATTCACAATCCCACACACGGAAGACTAAGTACGCTTTAGGACAGCTGGATGGAACTTTCACATATAGGCGGGGAACTGACTGATGGATCTTTTCACAACTTGTGTTTGAATAATGGGCAAAGATACACCCAAATTAATATAACGTTGCTTTCATTTTTTCCTTTTTTAGCCACTCATACAAGTGTAGTAACATCAATGCCTTTCTTTCAGTATGTGAGCTGGTGAAATTTAAAAACACTGCTATGTCACTTCTTCATATCATGCTCCAATGCCCATTCGCTCAATAGTTGACATGAGCTAGGAATTGGCTACCATTTTTACATTCCTTATTTTAGTCTGTGTCATAGTAGTATTTGCCATCTTTTTGGTGGTCTGGAGGGTAAATGATTGGCCAGGTTCACAGAGCTCTTTCAGTAGACATATGACTCAAACACTGGCTGTATCAAAGCTTGTGCCTTTTTCTTAGGTCTCTTGAGAGAGTGTCAGATGTCCAGGTCACGATGGAACAAAAGGAGGCACTGCACTCGGATTCCTCTTCCCTAGGGTTTTGGGTTGCTTTGCTTTCTTTTGATTAGCTGGGCCTGGTAGCCATGTGACTACTTAACATAATCCCAGTCCTGAACCCTCTACCTATTGAAATTTGAAAGAGAAATATTTTCAAAGAACCACCTCAAGAACTATAGCCCATGTACAACTGAAATGATAGTATCAAAATAACTCAGGTAGACCTGTATTTTTGCAGGGCAATCTGAATTTAACCTGAACACCTCGATAGCCACATGCAGACAGACCAGACTGTAGCATTTTGATGCTTTCTTTTTCACTTATGTGGTTTAGGTTAATGGGATCTTAAGATGTAAGCCAGTTCTTCCTGACATCTGGCGACACTGCAGGCCTATAACGCTGTAGCAGGAGAATTCACTTCCGATTTATCAACAGCTACTCGTTCCGTAGGAAGTGCCAAGTGAACCGGTAAAAAGCATGAGGTCAGCAGAGGCCAGAGCAAATGCTGGCTGCTGAGCATGGACATGCACTCCTGACAAGATTTGGGGTGGCTCTGAGGAAGTGGCAAGATAAAAATAAGTTAGAGAAGCACTGTGTGCATTCTGTCTGGGTTTTGGCCATGCCTGCCCTGAGGGGCTGTCTACAAATCTGGCAGCACTAACCGATGGCAACACAATGCCAGTTCCTTGGTTTCTATTAAAATCAACTCAGTCGCAGAGAGGTTTCTTCAGTCCCCTTTCTTTTGTGTTATAATCTATTACTTTTATTTCATCTGTTACTTGAAGACAGATCGTTACCTTGGACTAAATATGATCAGGAAGTAGCTGTTGAGGGGACATACTGCAAATGAATGAAGCCTCCAATTCCAATTTTATTTTTGTGCTGAATTGGACACGTGTTTGCGTTTATTTCACTTGAGAGCTAATTAAAAATGGAAAGTAAAAGTCACATAAAGTTACAGTTTTTCCATTGAAATGATAGGAATTCAGCAATTTTAGAATTTCCCTTTATAGTTTTTTAAAAAATTGCTTACTAAAGTTCTTTACCTTGTGATACCACAGCAAATTTGCAAGAGTGAATTTAGACATACTGCAATGATACTTGAATACATTTGAATTTCTTCCCCCATATCCAGGAGCAAACTCAGGACCTTGTGCTTGCAAGGCAGGCACAGCACTACTGAGCTAAATCCCTGGCCACATTTAATTTCTAAAAGTAATTGACCTCATTTCAGGGTGACATAGATATGATTCATTAAAAAACAAAATACTCACTATATCTAGTAGTATTAAAAGAAGATTAATTTTGCATCATCCAGGGTCTAATCAGGTGATTTAAACAAGAGAAATTTAATATAAAGATCATTAAATCAGAAAACGTATCTAATTACTGACCAGGACAAAACTCCAAACAATACAGTGATAGCAAAGATAGGGGTCAGTTACCAGCTCTAGGACAAGGGAGATAATCTGCTATGACTTGGCTGTGATTTGCTCCCCCAAATTCACGAGCTGGAAGCTGGATCCCTGAGTGGTGAGGCTGAAGTGGTAACACCTGTAACAGGTGGGAGCTAGGCAAAGGTTTTTGGCCGCAGAGGTTCCAGCCTCATGAATGGATTAATGCTATCTCTCAGGGGTGGGTCAGATCTTGTGGGGTTTTATTGATTCCCTAGATTAATTCGTGGGTTGTTATAAAGGAAGAAGTCCATACCTCTGGGGTCTCTTGCTCCCTGTGTTTCCTGTGCCCTTCCCTCCCATCTGCACATGCCTCTGCCAGGATTCTATCCGGTCATGTTTCCACATTACAATTGTAAGATTCCTTTGAATACATTGTTGCTAGTTATAATCAAAGAAAGTATTTCCTTTCTTAAACAGGATGATCAAAACTAACCAAATTTCTGTTACATTTGGGAGGTTAACCTTTCTGAGAAGACCAGGAATTCAGAAAAAAATGATTCCTTTTAAAGAAAGAATATATATAAAAATTCACATTAAATCAAATAGAGATATATATTAAAATAATTTTATCTTTTTCTAAGTAATGTCAAATACACTAAAGTTTTAGTGTACTAATTAATGTTATCTTTTAAAACTGATTATAAGTTTTAGAATTTAAATGTCCTCCTGCAAATGGGAAACTTTCATACTATATTAATAAGAGATTCAGAAATATTAAATCATAAGTTTTGAGTGACGTCATGGCTAATATATTAAGAAGTTTTAGAAGTCAATGAAAGTATTAGACTGCCTCATTGTTTGATGTGTTTTGTTTGTTTTTTTTTTAGACAGGGAGAGTCACATTATAAAAATGAGAAGCTCCTAATTTTGGCAAAGAGGTGACAGCATGGACAGAGTCTTCTTCCACCTTATCTGAGGCCAAATCTATATCCCTCAACTAAGCATGAACTCCTGGACAGCAGGACCAGGTCGTGTGCTTTAATGCTGGATATAATGAGAGACCTAAGAAAGACTTTTTAAAATTGAATTGAACAATGAAGGCCAATTGATAAATGCTTCTAGATCTTTGGAAAATCTGGTAGAAACTTCTCTACATAGGTCTTTAAAATTCACACAGTATTTCAGAACAAAAATAAAAAGCAACCCAATAACTTTAACATATACTTGAAATAGTATAATAGGCAGTTCACATTACTTATAGATTTGGGAGCTTTTGAGTTTTAATGTAGTATGCTCAGCACTCACATCTTGATGAAGAATTTCTGCTCTTTGAACTAAACAGATAACCTAAAAGGTGAAGTTCACTAAGAGAAAGTTAAAGGTGAAACAAATTCTCACGTCCACTTTGCTACTGTTGGCATTCTTTGCTTCTCTAGTTGAAGCAGAGTGAACCCATCCTGGGCTGATAAAATAGTCCTGAGAACTCCATCTTTACAGGTTGGAATGGGAAAAGGAAAACTCGAAAGAATAACTATAGTTCCATTGTTACATTATGAGTGGGAGACCAACAGAAGTCAGAATAAAGATGTAATTTCTGCTGATGTTCATCTCACCCAGCTGCAAATATTAAGTCCTTTTGCTTACATGAATAAGATTATCTGGAGTTCCTTCCCATTTCCAGATGTTTAATTTCTCTTCTAGAGATATAGCAGCACTTAGAGATATCTGTAGAAGGATTATTTCACGCCTTTGGAAATCACCTGTGCAAGTTGTTCTCCACTTCAAAACACATACCACTCCCAATTTTTAGGGTTATTACTTTACATTTCTGGGGTAGCACCTTGCAGTTTGTATTTTTAATACTCTCTGTAGATCGTGCTGATGTACAGCCAACATTGAGAATTTATGATTGAAGCCATAACAACAAATATAGTAATTTTGTTTCCTTGCATGTTTGTTTTACTTGAGAGCTTCCTTGGACTTCACTCTGTTTTTCTGAAACCCATTTGTTGATTTATTGCCTCATCAATTCATTTATTAATTCATGTGTGATATATTGAGCACAGCAATTGCACTGAGAGAAAGGAGGTGTGGTAGGAGATGTAGGTAAAAAAAGTAATTTTGACATAAGATAAAGACTATGATAGAGTTAGACTTGGCAATGACGAAGGATCTTAATGTAAAGAACACGGTAGTGGCATGACTAAACTACAGATGGAGTGGTCAGCGCAGGCATCCCTGTCCTTGGTGCTGACCGACCTCTTCCCTTGTTAGGATAAGGACGGTCTCCTCAATGCTGGCCTCTGGTGATTCCCACTAATTCTGAACCATATGGAGTAGAGGAACAGAGAAATGGAGCAAACAGAAACAGGCAGACTCAGAAGGGTGTTAGAGAGAGAGCTGTTGACTTGGTGATGCCAGGACTTTGGAAGAGTAGGGAAGTAGAGATTTCAAATAATGATTTTGCAAGAAGAAAGTTTTCTCTTTTGCAAAAGTAAGATGGAGGCTCCAGTGCTTTCTACAATGCTATACTTAGGAGATCACAGCCTTGTCAGAAGTGTTAACAATCTAAATTGAACCCTGGGATATACCTCTGAGTAAAGGGAGGGAGAGGGGCATTGCAAGGCATTAATAATAAAAGAAAAGAAATTCTTTACTCAGGGACCTAAACAGTTTACTATGGCAAGAACATAAAATGTGATGTAAAGATAAAGCAGTGAAAATGGGGCCAGGAACTGTACAATGGAGAATCTTGTATGTGGAGCTTATGAGCAGGAGCTAGCACAGTCATTTTGATGGGATCTCAAACTCAATGGAACCTAAAATTTTTGGATAAGTAGTTAATTTGAGTAGTAGAGGACAACGAGTTTCTTTTATGTGTGTTGAACATATTATGAATATATTATTCATACGCATATGTATGATACATACAAATACACAGAGAAACAGGTAGGTTAAGAGTCAAATGGCTGGGCCAGGGATTTAGCTCAGTGGTTCCAGTACCTGCCTCATAAGTGCAAGGTCCCGAGTTCGATCTCTGGTACCAAACAAAACAAAACAAAACAAAACAACTGAATTGAAGAGTCAAATGGCTGATAGCCACAGAGATTCATAATAGTTACTTATAGTTACACAAGAAAGTGAGCTAGCAGTGAGTAACAGTGTTGCCTAGCTGTTGTGGTTTACATCTAAAATGTCCTCCAAAATTCTTATGTGTGTGGAAGGTAATTGGATCACAGGGTGCTACTCTCAGTGGGTTCCTGCACTGAAAAGTCCAGTAGCTGAACGTGCTGTTCAGAGGTGGGGCCTGGCTGGAGGTGGTCAGTGGGGCGTGACCTGGGAGGGTGTGTTCTTCTCCCTGCCTCCTCTCTTCACCCTCTGCTTCCTAGTGGCCATGGGATGAGCACTTTTTCCTCTGCCAGGCCTCTCTCCCATCTTGTTCCTGCCCTGGAGCCAGCCGACCATGGCCGAAACTGTGAGCCAAAATAAACCTCTCCTTTAAGTTGTGGGTGACAGGGAAGTGACTAAGACATCAGTCCTCGCCTGAGGACACTGAGTGTGTATCAGTGTTTCCACTCACAGAGCTGGTATGGAGCCAGTGTGAACTGGTTGGTCTCTTATGTCAAAATAATCCCATACTGTCCCATGAACAGCTATTACCCTAAGCACCTAAGTGACTCCTCCTAACATTTTGCCTCCTCAAGCCCCACCCTGGAGCCTCTGCAAGACCAATGCCTCAGGAAATGGCTGTGGTACATGTCCTTCCTGCTGCTTGGTTATTGTGCCATTGCTAATGATTCTGAACACCATCCCTGCCTGCTATACTGTGCCTCTCTTACTCCAGAGGGCACAGTGAGATACAGCACTCTTGTGTGGTTGACTATTACTACCCCTTTTGCTCCTTTTCTATTTCCCTTTTCCTCCTCCTCCTCCTCCTCCTTCCCTAGGGACTGAGCCCAAGACCTCATACACGCTAGGTGAGCATTGTACCAGTGAGCTGTACCCTCAGCCCTAACACTGTTATTTCTTTTTTTTTTGTTAAGATACTATATCATTAAGTTTACTGGTACATTTTAGGTATACAATACAGTTACATTCATCACTGAGAACTTGTACTTTTACATGGTGTATCTTGGTTCTTATTTTTTCCCCATTCCCCTGCCCTCCCTTCACCCCCTCCACCCTTCCCTATTTACAAAGATTTTGTTTCCATTTTTTCCTTTTCTCATATTTTTTCTTTCCCTTCTCTTCTTTCCCCTATCCCTCCCACTTTCCTTACCTCCTTTAGACCTTTTCTTCCTATTTCACATTATCAATTATACATTTTGGTCCTTATTTACACTTTTAATTTCTCACACCAGGGAAACTATTCGGATTTACTCGTGTGTCCTATTTATTTCACTTAAGGGTATAGCCTCAATGTGCATGCATTTAGCTATAAATGTCTCTAGTTTCTTGTTCTTTATGGCTGAGCAGTACTCCATTTTTTAAAAAACCCACATCTTCAGTTGATGGGCAAATGAGCTGTTTTCAAGCTTTAGCTATTACAAACTGTGCTGGTATAAACATGGGTGCACATATATCGCTGTGGTATGATTCTTTTAATTCTATTGGGAAGATACCTAGCAGGGGAATAGCTGGGTCAAATGGGACCTCTAATTCTAGTTTTTTGAGGTATCTCCATACTGATTTCCACAGTGGTTTCACCAGTTGACACTCCCACCCAAGTGGAGAAGGGTTCCTCTTTCTCCACAGCCCTGCCAGCATTTGTTACTGGTTGATTTCCTGATAGCAGCCATTCTTTCTAGGCTGAGGTGGAATCTCAGTGTTGTTTTCATTTGCATCTCTCAAATTACCAGTGATGTTGAGCATTTTTTCATGTGTTTATTTGCTGTTTCTACTCCTTTGTCTAAGAAATGTCTGTTCATTTCAGATGCCCATTTTTGAATTGGGTCTTTATATTTGGGGGTCTGACTTTTTCAAGTTCTTTATATAGTCTAGATAGTAGTACTTTGTCTGAGGTGCAGCTGATAAAATTTTTTCCCACATTGTAGGTTGTCTCTTAACTCTGTTGGTGGTTTCTCTTGCAGTGCAGAAGCTTTTTAATAAGATGAGATCCCAGTTATTGATTCTTTCTGCTAGTTCCTGTGCTACTGAGGTTTTGTTCATAAAGTCTTTTCCTATGCCAATGTCTTCAAGAGTTTTACCTAACTTGTCTTCCAGCAAATTTAGTGTTTCTCTTTCAATATTGAGATCGCTAATCCACTTCAATTTTAGTTTAGTGCATGGTGAGAGATAGGGGTCTAGTTTTAATCTTTTGCAGGTTGAAATCCAGTTTTTCCAACACCATTTATTAAAGAAGCTATCTTTCCTCCAGTGAGGATGGTTGGATCCTTTGTCAAAAATGAGGTGGCTGAGTGTGACTGGAGTTGTTTCTGCATCTTCTTATCTATTCCACTGATCCTTGGGTCTGTTTCTTTGCCAGTACCATGCTGTTTTTATCACAGTGGGTTTGTAGTATAGTTTCAAGTTGGGGATTGTGATACCCCCTGTTATGTCTCTTTTGCCTAGGATTGATTTTGCTATTCTAGGACTCTTCTTGTTCCAAATGAAGGTTTGGATTGTTTTCTCAAGGTCTGTGAAGTATGCTGCTGGGATTTCAATTGGGATTGTATTGAATCTACATAGCAATTTTGGAAGTATGGCCATTTTCACTATGTTGATTCTTCCTACCCAGGAGCAAGGGATATCTTTCCATTTTCTGATATCATCTTCACTTTCTCTTTTCAGAGTGTGATAGTTTTCTTTTTTTTTCCCATTAACTTTATTGGTACATTTTAGGTATAAAATACAGTTACATTCATCATTGGAATCTTGTACCATTACATGAGTCTCTTGGTTCTTATTTTTTTCCCCTTCCCTGCCCTCCCTTCACCCCCTCCACCCTTCCCTATTTGCAAAGACCTTGTTTCCATTTTTTTTCTCTTCTCGTATTTTTTCCTTTTCCTTTTTCCCCTTCCCCTACCACTCCCAATTACCCTGCTCTTTTAGACCTTTTCTTCCTGTTACACAATATCAGTTATACATTTTTTAAATTACAATATTAAGATCTAGGAGACATTACCACAGATTTTACAGAATTTAAAAGGATATAGAAAGCATATTACAAAAATGTTTTTTGAAATAAATTTGACAACTTCTAAGAAGTACCTTGGAAGACAAATTAATGAAACTAACTCTGGAGGAAATATAAAATTTGAATAGCACCTATTAAAGAAAGGATATTCCTAGCTTGAAAACCTACCTATATGACAACAGTAGGCTCATAAACATTTTAACTGATAAATTATATCAAACAAAGCAGAAAAAAGAAGGAACACTTCTCCCCTCATTTTAGGAACTCAACATTGTCCTAATCCTAAAACTGGATAAAGATAATAGAAGAAAAAGGTATGAACATAGATAGAAATTTGTTTAACAAGACAAACTATTAGAAGTCAGATCTGACAGGATGTAGAAAGTGGTTTTGTTATAGGGATGGCAGTGTGGATTCAGCATTGGAAGATCCACCCCCAAAAGTCATCGTTTTAACAGAGGAAAGGAAAAAGCCATATGATCCTGTCAGTAGTTGGAGAAAAAGTATTGGACTAAATTCTACAGATGTTCATGGTAAAAGCTATCAGGAGCCTAGAAGTAGAACAGAACCTTCTCAACAGATTAAAGACATGTACTCCATACTTCCAGCGAGAACATCTTATATGAATGGAGAAGATACAATGCTTTCTCCTTAAGGTGGGGAACAAGGGCAGATATGCTTACGGAGTGATAGTTTTCAGAGAAGAGGTCTTTGATTTCTTTCGTTAGGTTGATTCCTAGGTATTTCAGTTTTTTGGATGCTATTGTGAAAGGAATTGTTTCCCTAATTTCTCTCTCAGTGAGTCTGTTATTTGTGTATAAGAAAGCTATTATTTTTTGAGTAGTGACCTTGTATCCAGCTACTCTACTAATCTGTCGATTAAGTCTAGAAGTCTTTTGGTGGAGTTTTTTGGGTCTTCTATGTAAAGTATATTGTCAGCAAATAATGACAGTTTAACTTCTTCCTTTCCTATTTTTATTCCTTTTATTTCTTTTCTTTTTTTTATTTATTCCTTTTATTTCTTTCTCTTGTATAATTGCTCTGGCTGATGTTTCCAGAAGTATATTGAACAGGAGTGGTGATAGTGGACATCCTTGTCTTGTTCCTGATTTTAGCGTGAAGGATTTCAGTTTTTGACCATTTAGTATGACGTTGGCTGTTGGTTTTTCATAGATAGCCTTTATCAGGTTTTTATTAAGGACTTCTATTCCAAATTTATCTAGGGTTTTTGTCATGAATGGGTGTTGGATTTTGTCAAATGCTTTTTCTGCATCTATTGAGATGATGATATGGGTTTTATCCTAAAGTCTGTTGATTTTCTGTATTACGTTTATTGATTTACATATGTTGAACCATCCTTGTATCCCTGGAATAAATCCGACTTGGTCAGGGTGTATGATCTTCTTGATGACCCTCTGTATTATGTTTGGCAGTATCTTGTTGAGGATTTTTGCATCTTTGTTCATTAGGGAGATTGGCCTGTAGTTCTCTTTTTGGGGTTGGGTCTTTCCCTGGTTTTGGAATCAAAGTAAACTTGCTTTCAGGAATGAATTTGGAAGTATTACTTTCCTTTTAATTTCATTGATGAGTTTAAAGAGTAAAGGTGAAAGTTCTTCTTTAAATGTCTTGTAGAATTGAGCAGTGAAGCCATCAGGATCTGGGCTTTACTTTATTGGTAAATTTTTAATTACATTTTCAATTTCACTGATTGTAATTGGGGTGTTTAGAATTTCTATATCTTCTTCAGTTAACTTTGGCAATTCATATGTATCTAGGAATCTGTCCATTTCTTCTGTTTTCCATTTTATTAGAGTACAAGTTCTTGAAGTAGGTATTGATGATCCTCTGGATTTCTGCTGGATCTGTTTGACTTTACCTTTTTTGTTCTTAATTGCATGGATTTGAGCCTTTTCTTTCCTTTTTCTGATAAGGTTGGCTAAAGGTTTATGGATTTTATTTATTCTTTCAAAAAACCAACTCTTTGATTCATTGATGTTTTGTGTCGTTCTCTTAGTCTCCACTGCATTGATTTCTGCTTTGATCTTTATAATTTCCTCTCTTGTACAAGTTTTGCATTTGTTATACTCTTCTTTTTTTACAAGGTTGAGTTTTCACATTAGGTTGTTTATTTGAGTTCTGTCTGTTTTCCTAATATGGGCATTCACTGCTATGAATTTCCATCGTAGAACTCCTTTCATTGTGTCCCATAGATTCCTGTATGTTGTACTGGCATTATCATTTACTTGTAGAAACTGTCTAATTTCTTATTTAATTTCCTCTGTGACCCATTGGTTTTCTGGAGAGTGTTATTTAATTTCCATGTGTTTGTGGGAGTTTTACAGTTTCTTATGTAGTTGATCTCCAATTTTATTGCACTATGGTCTGATAATATACAGGGGGTAACTTCAATTTTTTTACATTTACTTAGACACGCCCTATGAGCTAGCATGTGTTCTATTTTGGAGAATGACCCTTGTGTAGCCGAGAAAAATGTGTATTCTGATTTTGTGGGGTGGAGCACTCTGTAAACATCTATTAAGTCCTTTTGTTCAATAGCTTGGCTCAGTTCTAGAATTTCATTGTTAATTTTTTGTCTAGATGATCTGTGTATTTGTGATAGTGGGGTATTGATGTCCCCCACTTCAATTGTATTTGTGCTTACTTGGTTTTTCATGTCCGTTAATATTTGTTTTATATAGTTGGGGGCATTCGTATTTGGTGCATATATATTTAGGATTGTCATCTCTTTCTCTTGGATTGGTCCCTTCACAAGGATGTAGGGACCATCTTTGTCTCTCTTAGTTTTGGTTTGAAGTCTACTTTGTCTGCAAATAAGATTGCTACCCCTGCTTTTTTTCAGGTTCCTGTCAGATGGAGAAATGTTTTTCATCCTTTTACTTTTATTCTATGAATTTATTTTTGAGTTAGGTGTGTTTCTTGTATATAGCATGTTATTGGATTTTGCTTCTGAATACATTTTGCCAGTGTATTTCTTTTGCTTGGTGATTTGAGGCCATTAACATTGATGGTTATAATTGATAGATATTGACTCATCCTTGTCATGATGTTTTACTATTGTTGGCTCTTTTATTTCTTTTTTTACCCCCTTTCCCTTTAGTTTCTTACCTTGCCTGGTGGCTTCCCTGTGTTGGGCCTCATGGAGTTGTGACCTTCATTGTCTTTTTCTAGGATATTGTTTAGAATTGTTTGGACTGCTGGTGTGGTTCATGAAATTTCTCAGGTATCCTTTTTCATGGAAGTATCTAATTTCCCCATCGATTTTGAAAGATAAATTTGCAGGATACAGCAGTCTAGGTTGGAAGTTATTTTCTTTTAGGGCTTGAAATACTTCATTCCAGGCTCTCCTTGACTTGAAGGTTTGTGTTGAGAAGTCTGCTGTGATTCTGATGGGCTTTCTTTTGTAGGTGATTTGTTTCTTTTAGCTAACTTCTTGTAGGATTTTGTTCTTCTGTTGGGTTTCTGGGATCTTGACTATTATATATTTAGGTATAGATTTTTTTTTCGATCATGGCTAGTTAGAGTTCTGTATGCATCACTTATCTGAATGTCCAATTCTCTACCTCTGTCTGGGAAGTTTTCTACTATTACTTCTGTGAAAAATTTTTTATGTCATTTGTACTTTCTCCTACTTTTTCATGGACTCCTTTCAGTCTTATGTTATTCTTCCTTGCATTATCTAGCAGCTGCTCGACTGACTTCTCATAGTCCCTTACTATTTTTAAGAAATCTCTGTTTTCATGGTCATTAACTACAATCCTGTCTTCTGTATCTGATATTCTATCTTCACATACCCTTAAACTGCTGTGAATACTTTCAATGGAGGTCTTAATCTCCTGGATATCTGTTTGAATCTGTTTTATGGATTCTATTTCTTTCTTATGTTCGGCTATCATGGTTTCCATTTCTTTCTTATACTGGACATTCATGGCTTCCAGCATGGTTCTGAGCTCATCTTTTTTTTTTTTTTTTTTAATCTGTTTCTGTTCTAGAGCCTCTAATCATGTCTTTCATTCTGGTCACCATCTCTGTAGTTATCTGGGAAATTATTTCTGTTTTGAATTTTTCTAGGGCCTCATTCATCTCTTTTGTTACTTCCTGTGCTATCAGTGCAGGGTGTCCAGGTGGTTGATTATCAGACTTTTCATTCTCTTGTCCCCCAGAATTGCCTTTGGTGGGTTGGAAGTCTGAGTTTGTGCCTAGCTTAAATGTCTTCTCATTTTTGTTTTTGATACTGTCCTTGGTTTAATTCCTGGGTTGATACTTCAAAATTGCTTATTGTAAGTATCTTTGTTGCTTGTATTTAGAACCCTTATGGAATGACTGCTTTTCAGAGGTGTCTTCCAGATATAGCTCGTCTTTAGGTTTTGAGTCTCTAATAGCTCTGAGGCTATCTCATTTTCATTCTACCAGGAAGGACAACTGGTTAGATCAATCACAACACCTTAGCCCAAGTGATACAATAAGCAACACCATGGCATCAAGCACAGCTTAGAAAATGACAATTTGTGCTAGTTATTTATCTATCACCTTTAACTGTGTGAATTAAATCAAAATCGAGGACCAGCACAAAATATGTTTATAGTGAATAAACTGTTCAACATAGCAACTTTACCCTTTGGGATGGGGAGTTAGAAGGAGTGGGGGAGGGAGGGATAGATAGGTAGACGGTAGGGGAAGGTTAGCAGTGAGACCAGAGAACACAGGCAAGAGAAGGAAAAAGAGAAGAAAAGAAAAATAAAGAAGAAATCCAAATTAGGGCCAGAACAGTAACAAAAATGGAGATGAAAAACAATGTGGGACAGTAAGAGAGTGAGTGTCAGAGAGAGAGAGAGAGAGAGAGAGAGAGAGAGAGAGAGAGAGAGAGAGAGGGAAAGAAAAAAGAATGAAAAAAAGAAGGGAAAAATGAAAAATTGAAGAGAATAGAAAAAGAAAAAATTAAAATTAAAAATAAGAGCAAAATTTTTTAAAAAAATAACAAATAAAAAATAAAAATGAAGGGCCTCCTTCAGGGTATGTCTCTGGTGTCACAATAGACAATGTGGGCAGCAGTGTGCAGATATAAGTCAATGAGTCTCAGTAAGCCAGTAGCAGACCCATGAGATTCAGTCAGATTTCTGGCTGCAAGTCCCAAGCTGAGCTCCCTGTCCTCCTGCAGGGTAGAACTCTGCAAGGCTCTACTGCAGGTTCCAGCTGCCCTTCCCCTGAAGATAGTGCAGGTTCCGATGGGAGGTGATGATCCCTCCAACTTACCAAGCACGGTGGTCTGGTATGCCTTTATTGCAGAGATTCTCTTCAGTTTTCCAGTGGGCTTCAGTTTTCATTGAGGAGCCTGAGAAAGGCCCTCTATCTGTTGTTCACTTCTGCTCTATCTTCTGGAGCACAGGACAATGGCCTTTATGACCTCCTGTGCCTCTGTAGTGTGGAACCAGGTAATGGCACACCCAGGAGGCCAGAGGTGGGGGTGGGAGGAGGTGGGGGTGGGTGGGTGGGCTGCAGGCTCCTGTGTGGCTAAGCTAGTCACTGTGGGTGTGGCGAGTGGTGAGGTGTCTTCACTGTTTGGTTGGTTGCCTGTGGGCGTGGCGTGGTTTGGACGGAGCAATGCTCCAGGCAGCCAGAGACCTCTCTCTCTGCCCGCCTCCTGCCAGTCTTTCTTTTGATTGGTGCATTGAGACCGTTAACATTGATGGTTATAACTGATACATATTGACTTATCCTTGTCATGATTTTTTTGTTGTTGGATTCTCCCCCTTTGCATTTAATTTCTTGTGGTGCCTGATGGATTAATTCTGCTGGGCTTCCTGGGGCTGTGATCCTCATTGTCTTTTCCTAGGATATTGTCTAAAATTCTTTGGAGTGCTGGTTTGGTATTCATGAAGTTCCTGAGGTGCTCTTTGTCATGAAAGTATCTTATTTCTCCATCAATTTTGAAAGATAGTTTTGCAGGGTACATCAATCTGGGTTGGAGGCTGTTTTCCTTTAGGGCTTGAAATACTTCACTCCAAGCTCTTCTTGCCTTGAGGGTTTGCATTGAGAAGTCTGCTGTGATTCTGATGGGCTTTCCTTTGTATGTGATTTGTTTCTTTTCTCTCACTGCTTGTAGAATTTTGTTCTTCTGTTGGGTTTCTGGAATCTTAAATATTACATGCCTATGTATAAATTTTTTTTGATCAAGGCTAGTTGGAGTCCTATATGCCTCACTAATCTGTATGTTAAGTTGTTTTCCCCTGCTTGGGAAGTTTTCTGCCATCATTTCTGTGAAAAGTTTTTTTTTTTTTTATGTCATCTGCACTCTCTCCTGTTTCTTTCATTGACTCTGATCAGTCTTATGTTATTCTTCTTTGCATTGTCTAGCAGCTGCTGGATTGATTTCTCATGGTCCCTTACTATTTTGAAGAAATTTTTGTTTTCCTGGTCACTAATTGCAGTCTTATCTTCTATATCTGAAATCCTGTCCTCACATTGGCTCATTCTGCTGCATAAACTTTCAGTGGAGTTTTTAATCTCCTGGAAATCTGTTTGCATCTGTTTTATGGATTCCATTTATTCCCTATGTTTAGATTCCATCATGTTCCTTGGCTCCTCTATTTTTTTTAATCTGTGTCCTCTCTAGATTTATTAATCATGTCTTGCACTACGGGCACAATCTCTGCTGTTATGTGAGAAATTATTTCTGATTTTATTTTTTCCAGATCCTCTTTTGTTGCCAGTTGAGGGAGTCCAGGTGGTTGAGTATCAGATTGTTCCATCTCATTTCCCTTTGGGGTTGCTTTAGGTGATCTGTACATCTGGTTTTGAGACTTGTTTATGTGTCTTCTCATTTCAGTGGGGTGGTGGGGGGATGTATGCTGCTGGCGCCTGTGCAGCTCATCTCCGTGGTGCTACAGCAGCCTAGAAGGTTCTCCTCCTCTGCGCTGGGGGCAGCTTTGCTTCTTGGTGCTGGAGGCAGTGGCATGGTGGCCTGGAAAATTCACCACTTTCTTCACAGTTTTGTAATTTTCATAATAGAGTTTTTTACTTCTTTCATTAGATTGATCCTAGTTATGTAAAATTTTTTGGAGCTGCAGTGGATGGAATTGTTTTCCTGCTCTATTTATTTGTGGATTCATTTTTGCTGTGCAGGAATGGTATTTATTTTTTTGTGTTGATTTTGTATCCTGTATATATACTTTTGAATCATTTCTGTGTAGATTTGGAAAATAAAACACACTATTGTATTTGTATTCTTTATCTGTGTGTATGGACAATGATGTCACAGGTATGGGTGAAAAGAAATGCTTCACATTTCAACTAGTATTAAAATCCCATATAAGGTGGTTGTGTTGGCCCATACTTGTGATCTCAGCATGCTGGGAGGCTAAGGCAGGGGGATCACAAGTTCAAGCCCAGCCTGGGCAACTTAGTGACTCAGTGACATTCTTTCCTAAACTAAAAACCAGAAAGGGCTGAGGATATAGCTCAGTATGAAGGCTCTGTGTTCAATCCCATTACCCCCCCCCCCCCAAATCCTATGTGCATATATTTTGAAGAAGCCAATAAATGAGAGATAAGTCTTCTTGAGCTGTGGGAAATGCAGTGTTTCACTGCAGTAACTTGCAATTTCAGTTTGGTATTTAAGTCTCTAAATATTACTGCAAGCAGAGTGCTGATTTTATCAGAATGAACAGAAATAGCTTCTCATTCAAATGCAAATAAACAATTTAATTTCAAGTGAGTTTTTCTGAGTTGTGATTTTTGTGACACCTTCTAAAAATGTTTCTTTTTAAAAAGGGTCATATCCTTTCAAAATAAGATATATTTTATTCCTATTTTAAAACTTTTAGGAGAATCATATATTTTGCAAGGCTCATGTGTTGAGCATAGCAATGGAATATTAAAAATCTGTGCATGTCTATGTTCATATTTTACCCTTGAGGAAATTAAAACAATATGCCACTCCTGGACAACAATTAATGTTACCATCTGTTACTATAGACAGATGCAGTTAATAATGTTGTGCTTTTGGTTTCCTGGTTTTTAAAAATGTTTTTTGTTAGCCACATATTTAAAACAGAACCTGCGCCTCCTGTCATACTATACTAGGAAGTCAAATTTCTACTTAAAATATTTTCTCAGTGATCTGAATGAATAGTGTGCCTATCAGATTCACTTTTGACTTTGATTCGTTGAAATCGAATGACTACATATAAGTTAATTTTATAATATTAGAATAAAATTTAAATAGGATTTGAGAAATTTAAACTATGATTGCCCCCAAATGACAGAATCTGAGCCAGAGAAGGTGACTAACCCTTGGTGTCTAACACCTTCTCCTCTGAGAGCCTGACGGTCCCGTGTTCTGGAGAAGATGCTCCCCTGTGTGTGTGACAGTGACCCTGTCCACAGAAGACTGGAATGAGGGTGGTCACCTGGTCCTCACAGCCACCCAGATTCTTTCTCAGGAGCACCTGGAATTGGATCATAGAGACTAGAAGAATTTTGCTTCATGCCGTATCCATGTCTATAGCAGCACAATTCATAAGAGCTAAATCTTGGAAGCAACCTATATGTTCATCAACAGATGAATGGATAAAGAAAATGTGGTGTTTGCATACAGTAGCGTACTTCTGTGCCATAAAGATAAACTTGACTTGTTTGTAGGAAAATGGATGCACCTTGGGGCCATAATTTTTTTTTTTTTTGGTATTGGGGATCGAACTCGGAACTTTGTGCTTCCAAGGCAGGCACCGGAACCACTGAGCTAAATCCCTGGCCCTAGACCATAATTTAAAAAAAAATTTTTTTTTAAATCCCAACACCAGGGGTTGAACTCAGGATCTTGAGCTTGCAAGGCAGGTGCGGCATCACTGAACTAAATCCCTGGGCCCAAGACCATAATGTTAAGTGAAATAAATCAGACACACAAGCTTAAATATCACGTGGCTTCTCTTATATGAGAAACTCAAATTTTAAAGAAAAGAGCAAAATAAAAGATAAACTAGTGGAAGCAGGAAGATAGATCTTTCTCAAAAGGGAGAGGGATCAAGAATGGAGGGAGGGAGAGAAAAAAGATGAAAAAAAGAATTAAGATGTATTGTGTACACATACCAACTCCAGATATGTATTAAGAAGAAAAATATTTCTGAGACAAATTAGGACAAAAAGTGAGTTTCTGGAGAAAATGGAGCCATGTGCAATAAAATTTCAAGGAGAAGAGTGGGAATTGGAGCCTTGCAGAGGACGTGGATCTCGAATGGATCCGATGTGCAGAAAGATACAGATGCGGGCCACCTTTCCATCCACTTTATTCCCCCATAGTGCCTCAGACATCCGTTATTCATCTGTAGGGAGGGAGAAGGTTATGAGGGGTGAAGCAGGGATATGCTGGGGCTTGAATACAGAGGCAGTGCAAGACGAGTTAAGGATTAAGTCTCAAAGTCATAGGACGACATTAATCGGAAGTGGCCTGAATAGATTTTTTCTAGGAGTAGGAAGGAGTATCTTTGACTGTAGGGCAGAGAATGTGTTGGAGAGAACGGAGAGTAGAAGCCTGTAGCCCAGAAAGACTGTGACAGTTGAGAGGTGGGGTAAAGGAGTGAGAAATTTCCTGCTGACTGTTAACTTCCACTGTGTCTCAATTTCTAGTGTCCTTAAAATAACTTCCGCCCTTGTTTATCCTCACAGCTTCTGTTCCTCTTTCTTCAGCAATGAAGCCAGTGAAAATTTCCAAGCAGAACTACTAGGTAAACATTTCCACATAGGTGTCATAAGGTCAACTCAAGGATACGACACTTACAATGGGACTCCAAGATGACTTGCTCCTCATCCTGTGGTCCTTATTTCAGTGAGTTTCATGAAACGAGGATTTATTCTTGGCTCCTTTGTCTTATTTAGCAAAGTCTACTCGCTAAATCTTACTGATTCTTCCTTTAATACCTCTTAAGCCTGTGCCCCTGCTGTTGTCTATCCTCAGCCTCATCACCTCTGTCTTAACTGTTCTCCCTTCTTCCCCCATTCTCATTTCTTCTATCCTAATATGCATTTTCCCTGAATGCCCAAAAGTTTTTCAAAATGGGAATCTGCCCATGTCACTTTGCAATGAAAAGAAGGAAGAAGGCATGAAATAAAACCAGCCCAATTTCCAAGCTCTGCACAATCTGGCCTAATTAATTACCTGCCTCTCTTGTTCACTATTCTCCAAACCAAACCTTGCAAAGTCATCAGCTTTTCGTTGAACTTGCTTTTTGTTTTCCTTTATTTATTTTGTTCCATGATGAAGTATATTTCCTATCACATGCTTGCCATCCAGTTTATCCCTTCCTTTCAAACTCAGGTACAAGAAAACTTTATTCACACCAGAGAATAGAGCAGGGGTGGTGCAGATGTAATCTGAAAACACTATTATTATTATGTCTACTGTGTGTCATTATTGAAGATTTTATGTGAGAGTTGAAAAGGAAGACAAAAGTCTAAAGAAAAAAAATATCTGGGTTTAGCAAATATGTCATAGAAGTTTTAGAAGCTAGAGCTCAGCTTCAAGACTGATCTCATAAGTAAATAGGTTCTATAAAGTGGACTTTCTAAGATTCTTCTGTCTTTATATTAAAAGATGAGTGACTGTAGCTCTTAATACCCCTGAGCTGCTTTGCAGGTTGCTGGTAGGAGACTCAAAGGTTCTGGAAAACTGACCTTTACTCTGCTTCTGGCACAAAGTTCAGAAGGAAGAGTGAGCCACACTGGGGGAGTGTGGGCAGACGGGTGGAGGGAGGGGTCTGTCCTTGAGGTTGAACTGCTGCCTGTGTAACAGGAACTGGGGCAGGGCGGGGGTGTTCCCCGCATGTGAGGTGGTCCCTCGTGTGCGCCAGACGGGCTGGCTGGAAGGGACAGGGCTTTCTAGTGTCACCGGCCGTTGTGCATGCCCTGTTCTGGGTTTTTAGAGTCCACAAGCCCGCACCTCTGGATGTGCTGGGTACTGCTGCTGATCCCCTTGACTATACTTTGTGTCCTTTCTCTTTGATTTACGAAAGTCCAGCCTCTTTGCAAACTATGGAAATCCAAGCCAACTGCTGAGATATGTCAGAATTGGTACCAGAATTACTAATTTATTTTGATCTGTTCAGGTTTTCAAAAAGCTATGCCTGAAAGGAGTACAGAGTTCCTATGTTTACCTGCATGAATGCTTTCAAATATTCCAAAGAGTGATAATTATGATGTCTTTATAACTTTACCAGAGTGAAAACCTTTTTACAAAACCGGCATATAAATTTTGACAAAATTAGCACAAAAAAGAAAATTATAGGCTAGTTTCATATGTGAATATCTACGCAAAAATCCTAAATAACAAGCCAAATAAGAATCCAACAGTAGGCTAAGAGAGTACACAAAACTAAATGAAGTTTATTCTAGGACTTCAATAAAGGCTTCATGTTAGGCTATTTATTAAGACAATACCCCATACTTACAGGTCAAGAGGTAAAAGATATAATTACTTAGATTCAGAAGAGTCAGTTGATAAGAGTCAGTGTCTGTTTCCGACTTTAAAGACGTCACAGTAAAATAGGGGTGATGATTCGGATCTCAAGTGTTCCCCAAAGCTCATGTATTAAAGGTTTAGTCTCCAGCTGATGGTGCTACTAGGGCCTGGGGGAGCCTGTTAAAGAGGTGGGGGCTGGTTGAAGGAAGTGAAGTTGCTGACACCATGGCCTTGAAAAGGACCCGGGGGCTGTGGCTCTTCCTCCTCCTCTCTGCCGCCCACTCACTATGCGCTGAGCAGCTTTGCCCTCCACATGCATCCAACATGACATTCTGCTTTGCCACCGGCTGGCAGTGATGTGGGCAAAAAGCCCTGGACTGAAAGCTCCAAAACTGAGTCCAAATAAAGCATTCTCCTGACAAGCTGATTTATTTCAGCAGTTTTATCACAGTGATAGAAAGCTGACCACCCAATAGAAGTAAACGTGTACTCCTTGAATATGATAAAAATCACACATCTCAGGTCAAAATGTAGGAGCATACTTCTGGCAAAACACTGGAAGCAGTAACAATAAAATCACAAATAAGACCGAGATGGCTGATCCCTGCTACTACTTGACATTAATATATAAAAGTTAATTGTCTTCTGGTCTTAACAACAATTAATTAAGAAATGGAATGGATGGGTCAGGTCTTGACATGATAAAAACATTTGTAAATATCCCTGCAGTTAGAGTTAAAAGAAGACCAACAGGCATATGTTACTGGAGATAGGAGGGTGCCTTAGAATCAGTACTAAATGTGTACCATTCGTAAGAAACCCATACAAATTACACTGGGGGAGAATTATCATACATAATTCTGAAGTTCATCTGGAAAAATAAACATGAAAGAATATTCAGGAAAATTTGATAGGATGCCTATGACCAGGTGATAGGATTTTTTTCAGCTTCATTATGATTTATGGGACCACCAATATATATATAGGGTTTGACTATATTAGTATATGATACACATATTCAAAAAACATTCAAAAATATAGCCTCAGGGCTGGGGATTTAGCTCAGTGGTTCTGCTGCCTGCCTCACAAACACAAGGTCCCAAGTTTGATCCCGGTACCAAAAAACAAACAAAAAATCAAAAATATAGTCTCAAACATCTATACATTTCTCAAATTTTGGCCAGGTCATTTTCCTGTATGTTCAGCACATGTGTAAATAGAGAAACACATACCTTCAACTATATATATATATACACACACCAAATTTTTCTATAACTTTATAAATTATATGTCTATACTTCTATACATTTGCACATGTGTAGAAAGACTGCAGTGTGATATACACAAAGCTATTCACAAAGGTTATCTCTCGAGAGGGAGGTATGAAAGGGCCTCCAGCTTGACCTTTCTGCATTGGATAAATTCTCCATGTTTCATTGTTTCAGAAAAAATTAGAAATGAAATAGAGTGTTTGAAAGGACTATAAAAGGTAAAATAAAGATTGAAAATATTCCCAGGTTTTACGTTTTCAACAAAATATTTGAAATGATTTTACTACCATCATGTGAGTGTTGGGTGGCTTCTTGAATTCTGGATGATGTTCTTAATAACAAGGAGTCTAAAAGAAAGTATCCTTAGATCAATAAATCTCAACAGAGTATATTTCAGCAATTATAAACAAAACAGAACAAGGCAAAACAAAACAAAAATGATTTTCAAATTGGGCAGCCCCACAACCCAAACAGTGCCGAGAAATCCACCACCAACATGATCTGACAATTCCATACAGTGTTCATCTTTTGGTGCTTGGGTCGGGAGCCTCTTCCAAACCAACAATTCTACAAGATTTCATGTAGCAGAACAAACAGAGGGGCTGGTGACCTTGTTTCCTCGGCACTGTGAAATGTTTGCAGGCTTCTGAGCCAGGGAGAGAAACGCAGTGCCAGCTTCTCTCAGGAGCGTGTTGGAGGTGTGAACAGGCCAGCTTCCTGACTCCTCTCCTTATGGTTGTTGACATCTTTAGTGTTTATTATCACTTTTGGGGGGGAAAAAGGGGCAGAAAGAGAAAAGCCCCTGATGCTCTAATACTCTCCCTCCCTCCTTCTAAGTGCACGTGCATGTGGGCATGTGTGTGTGTGTGTATTTTGTCCCTGTTTATATTGTTAGGTGTTTTTGTAATAGAATCTCAAAGAAACCATAAGTTGCTATTGTAGACTTGAACACTAGGCAGTTACATATTGCTTCATATATAGCATGTAGAGATGACAGACTACTTTTTGAAAATACTATTAATTACTATTTGCCAGCCCCAGTATCACATTCATCAGCATGCTGACACTGCGGCTTGGAATATGCTTTCTCTTGATTTAATGTGCTCAGGCCCAAGCTTTGCTTGGGAAAGGAAATTGAGGGGTTTAATTATATGTAAAGAATAGATAAATGGCAAAAGAAAAGATTTTCCTTCCCAAGAACCACAATAGAGAATTAGAATTGGAAGATGAGAATATGACAAGAATACCAAATAATACTTCTCTGTTGTCCTTAGAAACTGAGGTGAAACTGGAATAAGCCGGAAGTTTACCAATGATGAGAGCACTCACAGAAACTGCCAGTTAGATTAAAATAAAAATGTCGTTGCGCGCCATAGTTCCCGGAGTGTGAAAGAGGCAGAAGAAAATAAAAATGAGAACTCAGAAAATATAGTTTTCTTTAGACAGGATGATCCTTGAAACAGCTAAGAAAGAGAGTCCCCCCACTGCCACCTTTAAAGATCATAAATTTGAGCACAGCCTGGGCGAAATAACAATTTAGGAAGACCCTATCTCAAAATAAGAAAATAAAAAAGGGCTGTGGATGTAACTCAGTGCAAAAGTCCTGGGTTCATTCCCCAGGACTACTAAGTACATACTTAAATTAATTAATTGAAGTGAGTATTGGATGGAAAGAATGCAAATGTTAATGCTGTCTGAATCACAGGACACATGCAAAACTGGTGAGGGACATGCGATCGGGGGAAGAACTGCTCCTGCCTGCCAGTGCCACATCAGCAGGCTGCAACTGTAGAGGTGACAGTGGACCCTAGGTGCCAGGGCACAATCCTGACATAGTGATACTGGTACCAATTTCCAAGCATCAACTAAATGTCACACACGAGCCACAAAGATGCTGATGAAAGAGACAACATCAGATGACTTCATCTTTCATTACAGGGTAAACGTGGGGAGTTACTGGGACTGCTGTGTGTGCATGTCAAATTTTCAGAAGGTGATTACAGGTTGAAAGGATCAGGAAGGAAAGTCAGGTACATATGTATCAAGTTCAACGTTGAGTTCATCAGCAAGTTTTCCACCTTTTGTTATTTACTGAGGAAAAGTAAACTCACGAGGAACACTGAGTGATGAAAGTCCAAATCCCTAAATACAGTTTTATCTTCTCTTCTTTAATTTCTGAGAAGATGTAGCCATCCTAAGGACAGCCTTGGCGTATGAAGTATTGCTACCATATGGGAAGACTCCCAAGCACAGTTAAAAGATGGTGCTTTTCTTAAGTAGAGTATTTTGGAAAAAGTGAGGCTATTTGAAATTTTGAGGTAGTATCTTTAAAAGATGTCATAGAATTTTTGATATAGGAAAAAGGACTGAAGTACAAATTTAGGTGATGTTAGTCTCCAGTTATTAATGAAAATATTAGAATGTTCCAGGAAGGTCTAAAATACAGTACGTGAGGCTTGCTTTAGATAGAGTCATCCTGTTTTTCCAGCATAAGCCTCTTGGTGTCACTCTTGGACACACAATCTTGGGGAAACCAGGTGGCAGTTTTTGGGTCAGCTGGCATGTACTATGGTTTCTCCACGGTTCGGAATCCATCTAATGTCGAACAAACCAGATTTGGCAAAGCTGGGGTCATAACTGAGTAGAGGTGGGGATGGATGACAGAGATTGCAGGGAGGGGGCCAGAAAGAAAAATGTGTCGCCATTACTCAGTGGTGGAGACACTTGGCTGCTCACAGTCAACTGAGAGACATGTCTGGGGCTGGAGTCTGCTGACTGAGATTCCCCTGGAAAATCAGGAAAGAATGTTGCTTGTCACTCTTGTGTTAAAATATAGTGGAACCTCAGAGCTAAGCATCTTCTCTTCTTGTCTCCTTTGTGCCAGTTTGGAATTTGATGAACTACGATACAGCAGGAAAGGCAGCTGGTAACTGTTGGCCATAGTGGAGAATATGCATTTATCAGGCAAGACAGCAATTAGAGGAAAAGAAATCACATGAATAATATTATTTTTGTGGTGCCAGGACCAAAGTGTTATTTTAGAGTCCATTAAAATTCAGGTTGTCTTGGACTTGCTTTAGTAAGCAATACAAGTTATTTGGGGGGACAATAATGCTTTTAAGAATTAAAAAGTCTTTTCAATGAAAGAGGTTGCAAACTTGAGGAAATTCTGCCAAACTGTTGCTGATAAGTTTGTTCAGGAAAACCTGAGGGGACCAGGAGCGAATCAAGTGTCCCAGCATTTCCCAGTTGAGGAGAATCGCACACAGGGCTATGACCTCTATAAGAGGTGTTTTCTCTGATGTTCTTACCATGGAAATGTTTTTGCCCGTGGTTCTTTTCCAAGTGTTTGATCCTAAAATAAGAGTGCATGTTGTGTATATTTTCACGCCCAATTGTGACAGGTGTATTTTGTGAATTATTCTATGTAAACAGTGGGTCTTTGACATTGGTTGCTTATTCTTATTTCCTTCAGCTGTGTGTAAAAAAATATTTACTGAGCACTAGTGGTGTGTCAGGCACAGTGCGGACACAAGCATGGGAATCCTGCATAAACCCTGGCCTCCACGACCACAGAGTGGGGGAGGAACCAGCCAAATAAAGAAACGGCTCACACGCTTAGGAAGTTGCAACCATCCAGGCTGGTAAGGAGCTGCCGCTTTGACAGAGGTGCGCCCCGAATGGTTGTTGGGAGCCCCACGGAGTTGGGATGGCTGGGAAGGGCAGTGGTGGGGTTCTTGGGGCAGGGGGATGGGGACTTGGCAAGACAGTAGGCTGCAGAAACAGGAATGAACTGGGGCACGAAAGGTATGGAGGGTTGGAAATTGGGACTCAGTTTTGGGCATGTGGAAAGTGTTAGGGGGGCAATTGTAGAGCCACTTGAGAATGTGAACGATGGTACCAAGAGGAAGGTTAGGTCAGCAGGTTAGCTCTTTAATATGAGCCTCACCCTTGATGGCTAGAAAAGAGGGAAGCAGTAAGAGACTCACTTTGACACACATAGAAATACATATTCAGTTGATGTGTTTATGAGAGTTGTATATAAATTTTGGTAAGTTGGATTCTAATTTATTTTTATTTATTTATTTTTCAGAGCTAGGAATCAAACCCAGGGCCTAGCACAAGCTAGGCACGTGCTCTATCCCTGAGCTACCCTCCCTGCCCTTGGGTTATATTTTAAAGTCTCCAGTGAAACTCAGAAGAAACCAGAGTGAAACCTTTCAAAAGCACATTTTGAGTTTTTTTATAGTGTAGTTTAGTATTTAGATTAATTTTTTCTTAGGTTTTCATGAAAATCAGTTTTCCTAAAGCAGGGTTCAGGTGGGTAAAAGCGAAGTTGGAGCCCTTCAGGCCTAGAACTCCAGTGTAACTACCGTCATATCCAGTTGCCATTCAAGAAAGACACATACTTAGTGAACAAATGTGCTTGCTAAAAATACAAAACTCTGGATTTAATGTATTTTAAATTTTATTTAATTATTGTTTTAAATGTAATTTTTGAAAAGGTACTATTTCACAATTTCTTTTGCGGGGGGCGGGCATATTAAAAAAGTCTATTGTGAAAATACTTGTGACCAAAAATGGCAGAATGTTGGCTCTCTATGCCAGTGTTAAGAAGTTTAAGGGATTAAAATAATGATGCTTAACAATAAATTTTATGCTTGAAAATGCTAGTGAAATGGCTACAGGAATACTCGTATATTTTGAATTTAGGTCAATCTCTAAAGGTTAAGATTTTTGTTGCAGGAGATGTTGCTTTTCCATAACACTTCTGACAACAGAAGAGAGGGGAGAGCCGAGTGTTTGTTTAAGAAGAGAGGCCAGAGCTGGGTGTGGGGCACAGGTGACAAAAGCAGCACTGTGGGAGGCTGAGGAAGGGGGTCACAAGTCTGAGCCCAGCCTGCACAATTTAGAGGCTTAGCAAGCTCCTGTCTCAATAGCTCAGTGCAAAGCCCTGGATTCAATCCCCAGTACTGCAAAAAATGGAGCAGGGTAAAAAAAGAATATTAGATTTGGGATATTTGTTTTGGTAATACTTCCCTCCTGGACAGTCCGGATTAGAAAAGGATGGAGTGAGGCCAGTGCTGCCTCACTGCTAACTTCATATTGGGGGTGGTAGAGGAGGATGATTAGTTTCCTCCCTTCTCCTGAATCTTACTTTATCATCTGGATTGATTTTTCTTATTATTCAGGTATCTCAGTTAGTGGGGAGGCCTGAGGGTCAGAGGACTCAGAAGTCTGTTCCTGCTCATTGAGTGGCAGGACGGTGGCAGGAGAGGAGGAGTCTGCTGACACCACCCCTGTGGAATCCTCCCGGAATCCTGGCACCTGGAAGCTCCCCTCTTAGTATCAGGCCATGCCCCCTTCAGCTTTGACAGCGGACCAGACGCACCCAAATGCTTTCTACAAGTCAGCCGTGACACTATTATTCCAAAATCAGAAATGCAGTCTTCAGACAGATGTTATTTCCAAGTATTGTTTCCATAGGCAATTATGCCAAAACAGTTCCCAGAGAGAGGGAAACATTGAAGGAGATTTAGTGGTTCCTTTTAAAAGGTTAGATTTATGTTCTTTTCTCAAGAAAGGCAATTCCTTCTGTCCCTATTTGAACCAATTGAAAGCTGGATTCCAATTTGGGAAAAAGAAAAAAGAAAAAAATTAAAATAGAAGATAATAATTCTTAAGAACTTTTGAGCCTGAGTTGTGGTTTCACTCAGAAGACACGGAAGGTCATTGATGCCAGACAAAAGTTGTTTCACAGAACTAGAAATTCTTCCTGGCCTTTCACTGGATCCATTAATTAAATGCAATCATTTTGTATGCTTATGTGAGTGGATTTCTCAGTACTGTAGATGCAGAATTCATAGAAAAGTAATTACAAAAAGACAAATACTAAGAGGGCTAGCTATATTGTTTGAATTATAAAGGCTACTGTTAAATTCATTTGTTATCATTCCCTTTGAGTATTTTGTAGGAATTAGTAGGACATGGTCTAGAAGGCCTGGTTTACAATGAGGGTCTTAAAAACATACAAAAAATGGTCAATTGACTCAGTATAACTGCATAAGAGCCACACTTTTGTATGTCAGAAGCAGTGGACAATTTAGAATTTTTGTATTCAATTACTCAAAATAGCTTAACAAACATTTATGAAATAAGATATTGGACTGGGCATTAATAGAGATTTTAAAAAGGAATAAGAGTCATGGCTCTTAAATTAGCAGGAAGGAAAGAGAAAAGGAATTCCACACTTGCCAGCTCCGACTATTAACATTGCTCAGAACTAGCTGGCTGGAATATTGATATTTGACTACAGCAACATGGACACCCATTGGAGTTGTTCACTGTTCCCAATTCTGTATTCTCTTCCTCACTTCAAAAGATTTCTACAGCACTGCGATTTTGCAGGGCTCCTACTAGATTAGAGGAATGTGTTTTCTTGCCCTATTGATGTTGGACTTTGCCATGTGATTGCTCTGGCCAACAGAATGTTTAGCGGATGTGACACAAAAGGCTTTAAATGTGTTTGTAGTATATAAGTGAGCCTTTCATATTCCTGCAGTCCCTCATGACAAGAACCTTGTGGTAAACTGTCAGCCATAGGATCAGAAATAGGTGAAATAGAGCTGTCTTAATGACTTTCTCATTGCTGATATGAAATACCCAATACCAACAACTGTGTAAGAAGAAAGATTTAGTTTGGCTCACAGTTTTTAGAGGTTTCAGTCCACAGTTGGCTGGCTCCAGGGCAAGGTGGCATGGCAGAGGGCCTAGAGAAGAGAAAGAGCTCACGATATGGTGGTAGGAAATGGAGAGAGATCAAGGGAAGAGGAGGGAGATAGACCCCTCCAGGTCAGCCTGCAATGTACCTCCTCTGACCAAGTTTCACCTCCCAGCACCACATTTCACTATAAACTCACTAGTGGACCCACCCACTGATGAGCTTCCTGCCTGCACAAGTCAATCACCTTTCTGAAGCCCCACCTATGAGTGCTTGAGGCTTGGCGGGGGGGCATCTAAATACTGTAGAAGCCATAACAAGAGCTGAACCCAATCAAAAGCTCAGGGCCAAACCTAGCTAAAACCAGCCAAGCTACAGCTGACTTGCAGACCTATGAGCGAGAAATAAATTATCATGCCACATTTAATTTCGATTGTTTGCCCAGCCAGTGGCATTTGGGTTATGTTCTACAGTACTGAAGCTTTAGAATTTCATTAATCTTTATTTTGTGACATTGATCCAGACTAGCAATAAAAGAAATTTCATTTTTGCCTGCAGGTTTTCCCTAAGTCCATCTTAATGTGGTTTTTTTTTTTTTTTGTCCTGGGCATCAAACTTGGGACCTTGCGCTTGCAAGGCAGGCACTGGAACCACTGAGCTAAATCCCTGGCCCCTTAATGTGGAAATAATGGTCATCAGGTAAACACTTTGATTATCCATAATAACTGCAAAAGGAAGCTAGTCTCCTCACACTTCAGAGTCAGGTTCTAACTAGGCTGTGACATCAGAGTGCCACACGGAACCTCCTAAAAACGCACTCCTCTGGACTCCTCCCTGGAGGTCATGATTCGGTAATGCCCAAGCCTAATTCTTATGAGTCCTCTCTTAATAATAACATCATGGTTACAACTCAGGTCCCTCTATCTTAATAAAATCCAGTTGGGATTTCATGAGGCCCAGCTGGGAGAACGACCTGTGGGATGTGGTCTGAAGGGTGATTGTGTATTCATTTTCCCACGTGGTCCAAGTTCCACCCATGCTTCAAGCTACACCACCAGGGAGGCATTTTGGAAGATGTATTTTTCTTATTTCTTCTTCAAAATGTTTTCTCGGTAGTAGTCACATTTTGGATTATTTTACGAGACCTAAAACCCCATTGTTCTCACTAAGTATTACCCACTGCATCTTTCTCTCTTTCCATATTGGCCATCTGCAGGGCTGTTAAGGGAAAATTAAATATTGTCCTAAGGGAAAGGGACCTGATATAAAGAAATCAAAGTCATCATTGTTGGACAAGATTTGTCTTTAAAAATTCTCTGCTTAAATGTCGTTTTCTATTTTAAAAAATTCCATGAAACACACAAACATAAACATACATGTACAAATTTAATTTACTAATGTTTCTTATTTTTAAATTATGTCTTTATGATATAAAGTAATGTATGGTCTTTATAGTAAATTTAGAAAATGTAGAAAAAAGTATTGGGAAAACATCCATTATTTCCAACCTAAAGATTTAACATTTGATGTATTTCTTTCTAGTCCCTTTCTCTCTGTTGCCTCTCTATATAAAGAAAAGTAATTACTATATTATCATATATATGCAATACATGTGTGTTTATATAATATATAATTATATATGTAACACGTAAAATGAAGCTAGTTTTAAAAACTGGGCTCATACTTATTCACTGCTTTGGATCTTGCACTTTCCATATATATTACATGTTATTTTAATGAAAATGCTGTGTCCATTGTATAAAGGTAATTTTTTTAGCCCTTGCCTTATTGTTGGATATTTAGACTGTTTTCAGTAATTCATCATGATAAACCACTTTATGATGGACATCTATATACATAAATCTTTGTGCTTACAAAAGATTATTTCCCTAAGACGAAATTCAAGAATTTATACTCTTAAAATGTTCACATTCACATTTTTAGCAATATTGAGCAAACTGGAAGAGGCTTTCTTTTAACTGTCTTTCAAACCGGCCATCAATGTCTTATAACATTTTACTGATTGAGCACATGGTTAGTGAATTTTACCACAGAACCGATGAGCTGACAAAGGCCTAATGAGCCATACATTTGAGGAGGACCTGAGGAGTGAAGTGTTCCACTTTCTTACTGACTGTGACCTTGTTTCATGGGAGAACCTAACAGCTTTTCTTCCACTGCACTCTTTTCAAATAATCTTATATCTCCGCGTATTTACTGGTACTTCATTTCTTTGAAGAGTATAGTGGTCTGAAAACAAGTTTTTAAGAATGAAAACCAGACCATATTGTTAAATATTTTTTTCTATGAAATCTATCCCTATAAGCTAAGATTGATAAAAAGGATAGAAAATGGAGTATGATAGTCATCAGCTGAATTAAAAACAGAACAAAATTTAAGAAATGTTTCTAATATGTTTGAATATTAGTCGCGTATGTGAAACTTAAATTTTTCTGTGATTTGGAGTAACTGAAATTTCAACACCTATTTTGACTACATTATCTTACATGAAGTTTTATTTTTGTCGCTGTCTTGAGCTTCACAGATGTTTCTTATTGTCCTAGCCTTCTGGGTTCTTTGGGTTAGCTTTACCATCCTAAGTCTGAAGGAGATTCTGGGGACTTTCTAGAGGGCTTGCAAGAGCCTACGGAGTCAAAGGCTATAAGCAGGAGATAAATGAACTATACTACAGTCATCTAATAGCATATGGTCATCATAATAGTCATCTGTCCAAGTGCCATTTAACAACACACATAGCTCATGCTCTCGCTTCTTAGGTCTTCTGGAAAGCCAAACTTTCCAGCCTCCTTTTAAATTATGTTGGGACCATGTGACAGGATGGTCAAAGGTATATAGGTAGGAAGAGTATTGCCCTTAGACCTACACAAGAGGATTCTCTACCTGGGTTTGAGTCTTAGAGGCTCTGTGTATCACAAGTACACACACAGATATAGACCCATACACACACACAAATTTATTAAAGAATACGTAGGCTGCTTGGTCTCCTGGATACTGATGCTTGGAGTTGGCCCAGCACTTATAATTAAACATTTACCCTTGTGACCAATGCTATTTAGGCTCCAGAGCAATACTTCTTCTTACCTCTTGCACTCAAAAGATGACTGTGTTCAAAAGTTCAATCCTCAGAACTGAAAAAAAAGGTGGGTTATAGCATCCCTGGTGTTGGAGAAAAGCGCAGCTTCTGAGCACATGGAAGATTTGGGCTTAGGTAAGAGAAAAGACAAATGAACTCATCAAATCCTCCCAGAAACCATGAATACTATAGATTCTTGTGTAAAATGCACCACTTTCCAGTTGTGGCTCAGCGTCCATTTCCTTGCTTCACTTTGTTCCAAGAATCCAGAGATGCGGTCATTAGCTTGACATTTGCATGTGGTACATGGAGCTCCATTTGCACTCTTAACAAACGGTAGGGAAGCTGGGTGGAAGTGATGGGCCTCTTAGGGTCTTTCATATTTTCTGACTTTGTTCATTCTCAGGTAGAATGCCGACAACCAGTGAAAAACTGAAGAGACTCCAGAGAGCAGCAGAGCAACTAAATGAATGGATCCTGGCTCTTTTGATGATTGCAAAGGACAGAGACCCCCGCCAACTGCATTCGTGTTAATGAGAAACAAATCTTTATTGTGTATCCAGGGATTGAGATTTCGGGCTTCCTTTGCTATTGCAGCCTGGGCTAGCCTAGTCTATTTCATTGGAAACTTCTCACTATATAACGTTAAGACAAAAATGAATGATTAGAAACTATGGATGACCTAAGCTTGGTAAATCTCTCCCACCCCTCTTTCTCTCCCGCCAAATGCTTTTATATTTGTACTTGTGAGAGATTGCCGTTTCTTTCAATATCCATTCTCCTCTTCTTTCTTTTGGTTACAGAGCCCCCTACTGTTGGTCTGCATTATGTCCCCTCTACATTCATATGTTGAAGTCCTAACTCACAAACCTTAGGATATGACCTTATTTGGAAATAGATCATTGAGGATGTAATTAATTTAAATGAGTTATGAGGATGGGCCCTATTCCAGTATGGCTAGTGTCTCTAAAAGAGGAAATCTGGATGCACACACGCGCACACACACACACACACACACACACACACAGAATGCCAAGTAGAGATGAAGGCAGGGATTGGGGTGATTCTTCTACAAGCAATGCCAAAGATTGCCAGAAAAGTACCAGAAGCTAGGTGAGAAGCCCAGAACAGGCCCCCTTTACACCCTCCTGGCCCTCACAGGGAGCCTAGGAAACCAAGCTCTTGGACTTGCAGCCTTCAGAACTGTGAGATAATAAATGCTTGTGATGTAAGTTGCTCAGTTTGTGATATTTAGCAAAGGTTAAGTTGACCCCTGCCATTCTGGGGCATATGGCCATTTGGCAGGAGCCTACATTTCTCCCCTCTGCTGGAGCTTGGTCTGGTGGCAGGACTAGGTTCTGTCCAGTGGGACACGGGCAGGTGTGATAGGTGCAACTTCTGCTCCTTGTCTTTAGTTTCTCATCTTCAGGGCCTCTTCATCCCCTTTGTCCTGGGCTATAAAGCAGTGAAGGCAATAATCCAACCTTGAATATGCAGGTGAGCAAATAGCTCAGAGGATAGCGAGGCAGTCGTACACGAAGAATTTATATCCACAAATAATCTCATGGAGCATCTCAGTCCTGAGTAGAAGGGTGAAATAAACTTTCATGTGATGGAAGCCTCCGGGCTTAGAGTATCTTTGCTACAATTGTTTTGTTTTTATTTAACTCATACAGTACAATAATAACAGTAGCCACTAATACTTGGTGGTCCGTGCAGTATGGCCCAGGGGTGCTGTTCGAATAACATTCCATGTGAACGGAACCCCTCAACCTGAAGGGGGCAGCCCTGGGTTAATATGCCCTGGACTCTCTCCCATTGGCTTTGCGTATTAACCTACTTATTTGTCACAGTGACTCTTGGAAGTAGACACTATCATTATTCTCATCTGTAAATGAAGAAACTGTGACCGGAGAGGCTAACCCTTCCTCCCAAGGTCACCAGCTAGTAACTAAAGGAATGGGGATTAGAACCTGGGAGTCTGGCTCTGGGACCTGAGCTTTCAGCCATTCCTTTTTTTTCCACCTTTCGCAGAGGCGTGATGTGACTAGTGGTTAAGGTTAACGAGGCGCAACTATGGGTACTTTGTGCTTTTTCTTTATACTTCTCTCTGCGTTAATCCTGTCCAATGAGAAAACATTCTAATAAAAAGTAATGTATTTATCAGTTTTTAGAAGGACTTCTTTTTGAATTTGTATAAAGCAAGGTCAAGCACATTTTCACTAAGGGCCGCATCCAGCCATCACTCGCACTTGCTGAGAACTGTGTGCTATGTACCGCGCTCCGTAAGCATTTGGGAGACATAATTAAAAGACCGTAGCACCTTCAGAGAGCTTCCTGCCTAACAAACCTAGGAGTGGGGGAGGGCTCCTCTTCTGGGTCCCAGGCACCATGAAATACATCAGAGATGGGCTTTCTGCTCTTTCCCCTCCTCCCTTCTTCCTTCTTTTCTTTCCTTTGAAGCATAAAGGAAAAGTACAGATACACATGGAAAAGAGAAGTGATCACAGCAGAGTGAAGACAATGTAAGGAGAAACCTTAGCTCTGCTATCCTGAAGCTCAAGTTCTGAGGCTACGAGATACTGCAGGACTGCAAGGAATGAATAGCTAGCATCCCTCTCCTTCTTTCAAGAGAATCCATACCAACCTCCTCATAATCCTTCTCTAGGGGATGCATGTCCTCCCAGATCTTAGAAAACTCCCCTTCCTCCATTCCCTCAGCCGGTGAACAAAGGCGCACCTGGCAGATATCAGGTCAAACTTCTGGTCCAGGTGAGCCCAAGCCTCAGCCAGGGCTGCGGTGTTGCTCAGCATGCACAGAGCTCACTGTACCTTGGCCAGGTCTCCACCAGGTACCACAGTGGAAAGATGGTCATTATGCCAGCCTTGAGGCATTGAGGTACCGATCTACAAACTGGATGCTGTGCTTGGCCTTAATGATGGCAATATCAGGATTAACATCTTTGGGTGCCACATCCTCATGTATTCACCATGGTGAGGGTCACATTTCTCCATTTGGTTGGCTGGCTCCCAGCAAGAATTGGTGATCTCATAGGTAGAGGGAAGTGGATGTGGAGACAGAGGACCAGATTGGCCTGGAATTCTGTCAGATTAACATTCAGAGCTCCATCAAATCTGAGGGGAGTGGTGATGGAAGACAATTTGCTAATAAGGCAGTTAAGGTCAACATAGGTTGGGTGCTCGATATTGAGGTTTCTATGACACATGTCATAGATGGCCTTGTCGTCTACCATGAAGGTACAATAGGTGGTGACCCATGAAGGGTGGTATAAGTGGTGAGTATGGGGTTGTAGGGCTTAACTATAGCTGTGGAAATGTGAGAGTTGGGTAAGTGGAAAACTCCAGCCTGGACTTCTTGCTGTAGTCAAAAGAGTGATGTTCCATCAGCAGGGAGGTGAACCCAGAGCCAGTTTCCCCATCAAAGCTGTGGAAAGCCAGGAAGCTCTGTAGGCTTGTGCACTGCTCAGTCAGGTCATGAATTTGGTATCAGGTCAGTACCCTTTCCAATGGCGTGGGGACCGGGGGCAAAGTGACCGGTGGTCTCTTCCCCGCTCATGATGAGCTGCTCACAGTAGAAGAGCTGATGACTGGGGTGAACCCAAACTCCATGAATGACCATGGGTTCCTGGTCTATGAATTTTGCCATGGGCACATACTGGCTGGGACCAGTCTCACGGAAGAAGGTGGTGAAGGAGTCACCTTCCTCAGTTGTCTTGTCACTTGGCATCTGGTCATCAAACTAGATGCCATGTTTCCGGAAGTAGAGCTCCCAGCAGGCATTGGCAGTCTGGACACCAGCCTGACCAGTGTGGCTGGAGATGCACTCAGGCATGGTGGCTAAAGGTCATGGGGCAAAGGGGTTAGGGACAGACATCAGATCATGGTTATTGCCCTGACAAGCTGAGAGTCGAGCTAAGTAATGCACATGAGAGGCAGTGTCTCTCTTCCACGGAGATCTAAGTGCAGAGTTGGCAATGCTTCCCAGTGCAAGAAGCAGTTTTTAATGTTCCCAAAACATCACTGCTATTTTTCTAGAGGCACATATTTTCCTCAAACTTTCTTCGTGGTACAGGGGATTGATTTAGGGCCTTCTCATTGAGCTATATCCCCAGCCCTCTTCTTATCTGGAGACAGTATCTTGCTAAGCCACTAAGCTGCCCAACCTGGGTTTAATTTGCAATCTTTCCATCTTGGCCTCCCAGAGTCCTAGATTATAGGTGTGCACCACCAAGCTTGGCCTTTTCCTCAGACTTTGAAGACCATAGAGTGTATAGGAGGGAAGAGAGGTACGTGAGGAAGAAACCGTGCTGGCTGGAGATGAGCAATGGAAGCATTCTCTGAGGAAGTATCAAGGAATTTGACTGCTTGAACAAGAAAGAGAGATGATCACCATTGCCACACCCGGGTTCTAGCCTCAACTAAGACAAAAAATGTCCCTGGAAAGAGTAAAATGGTCAAATGCTTACAGAATGTTTGGTAAACCTTCAGCAACATTTTTTTCTAAGATCCTCTAGTAAGTCACTGATATCTCTTCGTTCTGATATCTGCCACATAGTCACCAATTTCCTGAGAAATTTTTCCCTTTGAAAATTTTCTTAGAGAAATGATTTACATTTTTTGGCAGCAGTTTTTGAATAGGACCAAGGAGCAATGATTGGGGTCACTTTTCCAGTTACTGAACTATTGACTGGGGCCCTTCCAGATTGTTTACTCAGAGCTATAAAGTTTAGCTGTCACGGACAAGGGCCATATTAAAGGGCCAAACTCTTCCAAACTGTGGCAAATTGCCCTAAATAAAATTTACATACAGATTTCTTTCATTGCAGATATGTGTGTTTTGGACTATTTTCAAAAGTCCAAAGCCAAATATTCTCTGAAAAGAGGAACTTTTGCTGCCACAGTGAACCAGCCAACATGTCGCACATCACTCATGGAAAGGGAGAGGGAAAGACACAGGGCCTGGGTGTGCAGGTGTCAAGATTTGAATATAGTGATAGATAGAATTATTGGACCTCAAAGAACAAACTTATGAGTCATCAACATGTTTTTTAAGTACATTTGAGAAAAGGCATAATTAAAGGCTTGTTAGTCTGTTTTCTGTTGCTATAACAAAGTAGCAGGTAATGGGTAACTTATGAAGAATAGTAGTTTACTTGGCTCAAGGTTCTGGAGGCTAAGAAATCTAAGAGGATGGTGCCAGCATCTTCTCAGCAAATGGGCAGGGTCTTGTGTTGCTTGAGAACATGGTAGAAGGCATCACATGGCAAGACAGCAAGCTTGGGTCCTCTTCCTCTTCTTATGAAGCCACTAACACCATCTGGGGATGTACCCTCCTGACTGCCTCCAGTCCCAATCAACTTCAAAAGTCCTCACTTCCAAATACCACTAACATCTGACTTTCCAACACGTGCGTTCTGGAGGACACACTCAGATCACAGGCAGGGCACGAGCAAACAGCTGCCGAGGGGCACAGAACACTTCTCCTGGGGTGACATTCACGGAGAACGGGATGTGGGCGGCACCCTCTGGAATTATGCAAAACGTCCACTCTGAAGTCTTTAAATTCTCAGTGGCTGGTGAACTACGGGTATGTGCTAAGTCTTTGTTAGATCAGTCAGGAATTTTGTTTGGCTTTTAAATTTCCTAACAGCATTGTCAGCTACTTTCTCCCACAAACATTTGGTCCCTTCAAGGAGTTTTAACAGAGACACAATCTTACTGGGACATTGTAAGCTCTAAAAAACTGACATACCTAACAGAAAATAAGTGGATATTTAGCATTCAGTCAATAGATGTTTATTAGATGTTTACCATCTTCCAGGATTGTTCTTTGTGCTAAGTATTGGAGCAAGGAAAAAAATGGCTGTGTTCTAGTAAGCAGAGAGGACTGAAATAGAAAAATTTATAATTAGGTTGAATCTACATGTGTATGTATGTGTGTGTATATATATATATATATATATATATATATATATATATATATTTTTTTTTTTTTTTTTTACCGGGAATTGAACTTGGGTCCTTGAGCTTGCACAGCAGGGAATGAAACCACTGAGCTAAATCCCCGGCCCCATGTGTGTATATATTACATATAACATACACTTACAAAGCTTAGAAATTTTGTATATAAATGGGAATTTTATACACACATAAATATGTACATATATGTGTGTATACATGCACACAAAAATTTTTATCCACATACAAGTGACCACTAAATATTTACAAAACACAACTCATAATAAGGAAATCTTGGAAGCAGCCTATATATCCATCAATGGATGAATGAATAAAGAAAATGTGGTATTTATACACAATGGAGTACTACTCTGCCATAAAGAAAGATAAGATATTTGTAGGAAAATGGATGCACCTTGAGACCATAATGTTAACTAAATTAGACAGACAAGCTTCAATATCACATGGTTTCTATTCTATGAGAAACTCAAATTATAAATAAAAACCTAAATAAAAGATAGATAATAGGAAGTAAGGAGATAGATCTTTCTCAAATGGGAAGGGGCTGGAGAGACCCAGAGATCAAGAGATCAAAGGGGGAGGAGGGCAGGGAAAGGAGATGAAAAAAGGAACTATGATGTGTTTTGTACATGTGGCAACACCACACAAGAAATACAAATATTACATACTGCAGACATGGACTAATAGAAAAATTAATCATAGATAACCATCTCTCCCTATCTGCAGGGTCTGCATCCATAGATTCAACCAACCACAGATCCAAAATATTTGAAAAAAATTGTGTCTGAACTGAATATATACAGACTTTTTTGGGGTCATTATTCCCTAAAAATGCATTAAAACAACTTTATTGTCTTAGGTATTGTAAATAATCTAGAGATGATTTAAAGTATATGGGAACATGTGCATAAGTTCTATGCAAATACTTTGTAATGTTATAAAGGAACTTCAGTGTACATGGGTTTAGGTATCCAAGGAGGGGTCCTAGGACCAATCCCCTGTCCATATTGAGGAAAAAACAGTATGTAGAGAGACAGTAATTCACTAAATTCCATTGCATTGGCTATATTTTCAAATATGTTTAACTACAACTACAAAATAAAAACAAGAAGGCAGACAAAAATATTGCATCACATAAAAATTAAAAATGTTGTTCTATATGCTTTGTGTATTAAAGAGAAAATAAAAACTAAATGATAGACAAGAAATAAATTATCTATCTATCTATCTATCTATCTATCTATCTATCTATCTATCTATCTCTATTTATTCCATTTTCCCTAAAATAAAAGTAACCGGGATACATTCTTGCTTGGGTATACATTTTTTTTTTTTTGGTACTGGCGATCGGCAGGCAGTGGAACCACTGAGCTAAATCCTCGGCCCTGGATATACATTTTTAACTCGGGTATATTATGAAGAGTGAGTGATATTGGAGCCCTTTGTCAAGTGCTTTCTTCTGAACTTTTGTCCTGGCTGTGTCTCTTTTCTTTTATAATTTTCATCTCTCTATTTCCACCTTAGACTTTCTAGGACAGTGCCTCGACCAGATCTTCCATATCACTGGTTGGTTCTTCATCTGTAACCACCTAGCTCTTTAATTCCTTCTGTTGAAGGCATTTTTGTGATGATTATTGTTCACATCCATTGTTACCAGCTGGTTTCTTGTTTATGACTCTCCTCTTCATGTTTCAGTGTCCTTCCTTATCTCTTTGAGGGTAGTTCTTAGACTTATTTTTATCTTATTCTGTCTGAGGTATTGATTCTTCTTCTAGTAGAGATTGCCCCATTTAGTCATTCTTTTCTAACGCCTATGCTAACTCAAATATCTCACTCATTTTTCTCAAGAATTGATAGCTTTAATCAGCCACTGTCCCTTGTCAAATGTACCATGACCTGGGCTTTTCCAGCATGGGTCTTTCATATTACATGAATAATAAATGGGTGTTTCCCTGAACGAAATACATGAAGTGACTATAAAAGCAATAGGATAAGGCAAGAAATTGAGAAGCAAGGCAATTTCAAACTCTGGTTAGGTGAATGTAAATTGATACAAACTTTATGTAGGAGCATTTGGCTGTAAGTAGTAAAAACTTTAAAGATGCACCAACCCTTTGATTAAAAATGTCTGCTTCAAGAATTCCCATTAAGAAATAATTAGTCAAGGGTGCAAATATGGGAGGCAAGGATATTCGTTGCATAGTTAGTTGCCATTCACGAGGATTGCTTAACTGAATTTAAGATGGGAATAGAAGGCCTCATTGATTCTCCAATGAGCTCCATCTACTCTTTGAAAAGTGAGGTGGTTCTGGGAAAGCAAGAGGTCTTTCTTTCTAAACTTGAGCTTTTTGGTAGTTCCAAAACTTATCCCATTATCAGAAGTTCTAAACCTGCGGTCCAATGACTCCTCTACAATTGTTGACTCAGCTTCTGGGACTCTGTGAACTGGGAACAGAAATAATTTAAAAATTTTTATTATTGAGTTTTGGGAAAAAACAGTATCTGGTGCATTAAAATATTTTCTTTGCAAAATCTTTTGTTTATATGCATTGTCCTACGCAGGGGTCTCACAGGTCTACTCTCAGTGTCAGAGCAGTTTATGAAAGAAAACAAAATAATTAAGGATAAGAAATTCTAACATAGAACTGAGACACTGCAAGAGGATTTCACTCACCTCTGCTAAAGGGTCAGTCAGAATGTCCCAGTGGTAGACTCAGAGAGACAGCTGAAGTCAGGCCAACCCTCAACATCGCTCAGTGAGAGCCCCCATTAACTAATCAATCAGAGCAGGCTTGTGATTGAGGGTTTCTGCTCACCAATGAACAGCCTCAAAAATAACTACTGTGGAAATCTCCTTTTTAAAAATGAACAAACAAATCCAAAACCCAAAACCTCTTCTACATTTGCCTCACAAAACACTTCAGGACTACCCTGGTACAGTATGCTCAAATTGCAACTGTTGCCCAAATAAGTGCTATTTCCTTTGACCTTTGTTTGTGTCGATCTTCTTTTTAGGTAACAAGTTTGTAAGTCAAAGAAATTCGAAATTATTGCCATATCCCACTATGCTATATCCACTCATTTACTTATCTCTAGTGAAAACTCCCTAGTGAATACCTTTGAGATATTATTAAGACACTTTTTTTTTGAGGCAGAAAGTAAAACAAAGGACAACCAACAAATTGTTGTGTTTGAGCAGATTGATTTACATTTTCATTAACTGCGTTCCTGTGTCTTATTTTTACTTTCTATCTGGATTTGCCACTCTCATTTCTCAGAAAATACTCTCACTGTCTACATTGAGATAAACATACCAGATCTTCTGTGCTGAGAAACATGACCCGTGTACACAAGGACTGAGGTGAATTCTGGTGAATGGCCTTAGATTTGTTTACATCCTTTTCATTTCTTCACTTGAACCATGTATAAGTGAACCTTTCAGATTCCCATTGTTAACACTTTAGTGATGAAGACACTTCCCCAAAAGTTGATGTTTCCCATCCAGTGAAGCCCAGAAAAGTGTTTAGTGCTCCCTTGGATAACCCTTGAGTATGACACAGCCCAGCTCTTACTTACACAAAACACCCTTAATTTTTGCTGTTGCTTCCTTTCCATTTCATAGTTTTGTACACAGAATCAAAGGGCGGTAGCAAGAGAGGCGCAGATAAACCAGTTCAAGAACTTGAAGTTCTATGGGAATAATTAGAATAATAAAACATCATTTGTTCTTCCTTTGTCTAGAATTCACTCCAACCCTGTGCCTTTTACCTATGTATCTTTTCAGCAGTCATTTCTTTTTCTCTCGAGGAGTCTTATTGTTTTTCTGACATATACACTTTAGTTCCTCTTTGAGAATGCATCTCATTTCTTCAAAATCAGATTTACCATTTACTTACAGAGACCAAGTATGACTTCAGCTTAATTTTGAATAGAAAAGTCACAGAAATTTGTTGGATGAGGTTCCTTTAGAAAATGGCTGGATATTTACGCTATCATAACCCAAGGCTTAAGTTAGAATCCCAAATTAACTTATAGTTTTCACAAGAGACCTTTGCAGTAGGTTCCAACCTCCTGCTCTGTGTTACAGAGCAAGGCTTAGAAAAAAACTAAAAGAACTAAAGAGAGAAATGGGGGACCCAGGACAAACAATGCTGGTGCAAGGAGCAAAGGCACTGGTCGATTGGGGTAAAGGCGAGCTAGGTGCAAGGACGGGACTACGTGCAAGGATGTGCAGTTGTGCAGTTTCTATGGAAACTAATGCAGGCAAGCCCTGTAAAGGAAAAAGACAAAGCACTCTCAAATTAGGAACAGAACAGACAAAATACATGGTTGTGATTAGAACACTGTCTTTCTAGTTAAGAAGGTTTTAGTTGTGAGAATGGAATTGGGATGCGAGCTACTCTGACCTCGGCATGTAGACTTCAGCCAGACTCACTACTCAGAACAAGCCCGTTGTGGTATTAGCTCTTCACAGCCTGCTCTTCAGCAGTCAATACTGTAGTCCCCTGTATGATCTAGTTACTGAAAGGCAGAAAACCTCTTGTTAACCGTCTTGAAATAATGACGACTGCTTATAAACTTACTGAGTTTTATAGATGAGATGATAATTATTTTTGAATTTTTATATGTCTCCATTAGAGGAAGTGGGAAAAATTGGGGGGGGTAATTTATTTTTATCAGTAGAGTGATTACACCCTGTTAGATACTAGCAAGCTATTTATTGCGTGCCTATTGCAGGACATCAGCATCTGCCTTAGGGAGTATGGGGCTAACACCCTCACACCCTTTCTCTCTGTGTCCTCCTCAAGAAGTCTTGGCTCCCAGCCCATTGGTCTCTACCCATATCCAACTCCCATAGGGCTTTGTGGGCTCTCACCTCATCCCATCTTCTACTCCCTAGCCATTCCTCTGTGTGGTCATTGCCTCAGATCCCCACATCTGCTGTCTCTCTTCTGCAAAGATACTTGTATTCACTGAAACCTGGCTTGTCTTCAGAACTCTGCCTCCTCAGAAGTCTGCCTAACAAGTGGCTGGCTGGTTTCACTCCCACACACCTGAACCACTAAGTTTCAGAGTAGAAGTGCCTACTTCCTTCCTCCTTCTGCCTTGAATCCAGTCCTCCCCCTCCCTAGATTTCCCTGTGAATCTCATGCCATTGGCCATGCAGCCCTCTCGCCTTCCTGTTTATAGGCACTAGCAGGCACTTTCAGACTCTTAGTTCTTCTCACTTCCTACTGATGGTCTGGTTCATCAGCATTCTCTCCAACACTACTCCTGCCTTATTCACGATAATTTTGTGGCTAGGTGATTGGTACTTCCAAAGCCCACACTGAAGTTATAGCCCTTTGAGGTCTCAGCTTTATGGAGGAGAGTCTCATACTCAGTCTTGAGTAGACACTGAGCTTGGCCTCTTTTCTCAGAACGAGGAAGCCATGAATCCAAACCTTAAATTCACAAAGTCTGACAAATAAGCTCAAGGCAAAAACTGGTTTAGTCCTAGGTTTAGTCCTTTCTGCATTTCTCCTTTACCAAGCTCCTGGCCTGAGTATTTTTTTTATTAATATATTTAACACATTATCTAACAAGTTGTATTCTTGTCAGAAAGTAAATATGAGAATCTATCCTACTATACTACTAAAAACGTTTCTTTATATTTTTGCTTCTTTTTTTCTAACCTCCAGTTTTCTTGGAACTGTTGGCTTGATTCTATAACTGAATTTTGTCTTGGGTTGTCTCTTTGTCCATTGTTTTTTATTCTTTAAAATCTCCTCTGTTTTACTGTCTATAGTTTTATCTTTAAATTTCAACAATCATTATCTCCATATTAGTTTTTTATTTTATTAATGAAATATGCTCTCTCTCTGGTATGATGACCTCTTAAGTTGCTCTGATGGCACTAGTTAGAATTTTGTGTGTTCCTTTCTCATTTCTGAATTGTCTGTACTATTTGTTTATGATAGACTTTTCTATGCTTTTGGTTTTTATTGGTTGAGTAGCATTCCTTTTTGTTCGTATATACACGTGAAGATTACATTAATTAAGCAGCTAGTACAGATTCTGTGTTGGCTTTTTGTGCTCATCTCATGGGAGCCAGGAAGCAGAGAGAGCATGCACTAGTGGGCTTCCTCCTTCTCCTGGTTTCATTCCATCTGGTCCCTCACCCTGTCAGGGGGGCGGTGCCATCCATCCACATTCAGGGCAGGTCTCCCCTCTCAGTTTGCTGTCCACAGGCCAATTGTCTCCAGAAACACACCAGACACACCCAGAAGTGCGCTTTGCTAGTTTCCTAGATGTCTCTCAGTCTGATTGAGTGGACAGTCAAGATTAACCTTAACGTTGCTTTGCATTTCGGTAAAAACGTTATCTCAAAAGAGCTCTCCCTTCACTGGGAGGCTGGCTGAGAGTTGCGCAGGGAGGCTGTGTCAACTGTGGCCTCTGCATGTGCACAAGCAGAGCCCTCCACATGACAAAATGATGTCCGCTTGGGGTGATAATAGGTTAATTTCTCTGAAAGACAAACTGCGTTAGAAAGTTAACCAGGAAGGTACCTGTGGGGTAGTGAGTGGCAAAGGGCACCTGCATGGCTGTTTTGGTGACATGAACTCAATGAATTACCCAGATGGCTGACCCTTCTCACTTTTCTCCATAGCTGCCAAGTTGGAGCTTAGGTCTTATTGAGATTCTTCCAGAAAGACTGGGGACTTCCTCTGCTCTGTCGTCTCATGGGCTAGCTCTAGATTTTTGCTTTCTTCTGCACTGTTTTGACCCCTCTGCTTTTCTTCTTCAGGATATCGACAACCTTCTCCTGTTCAAAAACTGTTGTGAGTTAATTCTTCATCTCTACTTTCAGTGGAATTTGGCTAAGACAGAACAGGAAATACATGTATTCATTCTACTGTCTCATATTAGACCTTAAACAAAAGGTTTTTTTCCATTTTGGAAAAGGAAAAATACTACTTTTTCTCTGCCTTCTTCACAGTTTTCCCCTACTTGACACAGGGTGTGTTGGTGGTGGTTGAATGTGAGTCCACGGGCCCCGAATAACAAGACGGAGCATGATGGAATGGAGGAGGAAAGGACATCCTCTGGAGATGAGAGGCTTTGGGAAGAGTGGACTCACGGCACTTTCCATGTCTGCTGCCACTGCCCTGGTCCACAGTGCTGCCATGCTCCTCCGGACTATTGTAATAGTCTCCCGTGGTACTGCTCCTACTGTGAACGCTCTCTAGTCATCACTGCATGTTAGAAACAGTTGTCCCTTTAACATGTGAATCGTCCCCTGCTCAGCTTCCTGTTAGGACAGACATAGCTCCCTAACATACTCTTCAAGGCCCCACAGGGCCTGGCCCGTGCCCCCTCTCCAGCCTGCCGTGGCACAAGTTCTTCCTGCTCTCTACTCCGCTAGGGCAGGAGTTGGGTGATGAGACTGTCTGTGGCCAGTTAGGGACCTGGCCATGCAGCAGGAAGTGAGCAATGGGTTAGGGAGCAAGGGAAGCTTCATCTGTATTCACAGCTGCTCCCCACGGCTCTCCTGAGCTCGGCCTCTGTCAGATGGTGCTGGCACTAGAGTCCCACAGCAGCAACGTCCCTCCTTCGAGCTGCGCCTGAGGGGATCTAGGTTGCACACTGCTTTGAACCATCCTGAGCATCCCCTTCCCCGCCATCTGTGGAAAAAGGGTCTTCCACAAAACTGGTCCCTGGTGCCAAAAAGGTTGGTGATTACTGCTCTGGAAGACCTCACGGCTAGTGCTGTGCCCTGCTCCAGACCCTGGGAGCAGCAATGGGACAGGCAAGGCTGTTGCTCTCCAGGGCCTTGAGACCAGAAATTTCACGTCTGTCTCACTAGGCGTCTCTGGTGCCCAGCCAGGATGTTTACACAAGCAGGTTTTGTTCCTGGGACCCCAGTCCTCTCCCTTTTACCTGGGTCACTGTTTCTCACCCTTCCGATCGCAGCTCATGTTAATTTCTCAGGAAAGGCATTCTTCATTCTAGGCACTCATTCATCACGCCCCACTCCTTCCATAAGGTGGAGTTTTACATTTGTTTCATTGTCTCTTCCCCACTTAAAAATACCTATGTGACAATGGGAACCGTGTCTGTTTTTATTTCTTCTAATGATACAATAATATCTCCAGGGGCAAATACCATGGGGCATTGAGTATTAATATTTGTTGGCTAGAATCATTGAGAGAATAAATGACATTGTCTGTGTGTGTGTGTGTGTGTGTGTGTGTGTGTGTGTGCACGCGCATGTACATATTCAGTGATACTTACTGGGATGCCTGCCAGGCCTGTGAAGCCCATGAGCTGCCCCTCTTTTCCTGACACATGTTCTGCATTGATAGGGGCAGGTTCTGGGCACCAGATTTGTACTGTGACACTATCATCTCAGACAGGGACACCTTGACCAGAGCTGACCTTTGCCTCAAAGATCAGACCCTGAGATTTTTCTTAAGAACAAGACAGAGACTGGGAATGGGAAATGGAATCATTTTACTGATGGCAAGGCGGAGAAAACAAACAGAAACTCTTGTGGCCAACGTCTCTGGAGCACCCTGAATACCACCTTTTCTAAATTCTGAGTTCTAGAGTTCCTTACTTGGAGTCCATGAACTTTTCCAGTATTCTACCGATTTTTCTTTTCCTAAGCTAGTGAAACTTGGTTTTTATGACTTGCAACCAACAAACCTCATCTTAGTATTGCTATTGTAACATTCCAAGTTAGAAATGGGAGCCACAACTAAGATAACGGCAATAGTAATAGAGAAGTGATGAGTTTGAAGAAAGAAATAATATTGTTACAAGTTGGTGTCCAATTGGGCAGGATTCAATATTTTTATGTCTGCAAGGAAACAGACAAGTTTTACTATGCTTGTGGGACAGGAAACCAGGAGGTAGACCAGGTGCCTGAACATTCATGGTGTCCAATCAAGTAGATGAAACATTCAAAAACAATTTCACTAGACTTCTTTTTACTTCGTTAGTGCATAGTAGGTTGAGTAAGGTTTCCCCTTACTTTATTAAACTGGTAGCTACCTCTAAAAGTGAGCTTATTCTGATATCTGTCTGTGAGAAAACAGTTTCTGTAGAAGCAAAGGCTTTCATGGTAGACTTCTCTTTGTCTGCAGAATCACTGTTCCAGCCTCTGAAGGCCAAGGGTCGAGCCTTCTAGGGTTAAGTGAAGGTGCTGCAGGACTCTCACAGGGGCAGCCTGAGTCCCAGGCCTGATGTAGCCACGCCTAAACCAAGTAACATGCATTCGCCCTCTCCCCTTGGACCACCCCCTTTGCTCATAGATGCTTCCCGGACCAGAACCATTTAGGTTCAGGGTTTTTTTTAGTGCCTTTTAGTCAATCGTCAAATGCATATTTGGACCTCTCTAGGACCTCTCTAGGACCACTGAGGCAGAGTAGAGTAGGGCTGGCCCCATGATCTCCTGAGCTGTGAGGTTGCATGCTCATGGAGCAAGGCTCCATGGAAGGAACTTCACATTTTTTCACACACACCAGGAGACCTGGCATGCCTTTCTCTCTTTGGTTCTTTTGGAACATAGTTTCCAAGACCCAGCCATCTCTGTGCTCCTGCTGACAACAATGGTAATGACTGCAATGTTCTGTATTGATTTACTTCTAGTCTCTCCTTCTACATTGTAAACTCCTTGAAGCCTGACATTGTAACATTTCATCTCTGTCTCCCATCAACTAACACGTGCAAATATTCAGCATTTATTCTGGCTTACTTTTTCAGTTGCTAGGGCATGAGTCCCAGAAGGGGAGGGCTGGAGAGCGAAAGCAGAGCTATAGGAATAGGAAGAACATATATGTGTGGACACATACATCTATAATTGGGCATCAGTACATTTTGTTTCATTCTTGAAGCAAGTTCATAAAGAAACAATGATTAAGGACTTTTCTGTTCCCTTCATTTCCCTTTGTTTTTCCCTTGTTGAGCACAGGGAGGCTGAGATAATTATAGTTTCTGTGCCCGGCCGAAGCTGAGAGGACCTGGTCCCTCTTTGGGTCGTTCTTGACTGACAGAGGGCCTCGAGTTTGCTCCTGTTAAGGTCCAGGGGTGTGACAGGCAGACCAGCCCTCCACCTGCTTGTGCTGAGGTGCATCTCATTGCTGCTTGGCAGCAGCTGCATGGTGTGGGCCGTGGAGATGCAGCCTCATTCGTTCTGTTTCTCATGGACTGAGGCCTCCACGGCCCACGTGACTCTTCTCTTTGCAGCACAGGCAGCTGCAGTGGCCTCTGTCAACCCAGAGTCCTCTGTCTCAGATGGCTGCTGCTCACCAGCTGATAGGTGATTATCTGCTCTGTTCCTGAGGGCCGCTGCCTATGTAGAATCCAGTAAAGTCCTTGTAAATGAGTTTGCTAGAATAAAACCTGCTCCCAATATGCTCAAACCCATGGCTGTTTTTCTTTCTTTGTGGATTTCTAAAAGCCAAATTTAATAAATTAATTAATGCATGCCAGATAAAAATACAAAATTACAACTAAAAACCAAATAATTTAACAGAAAATGCTCTGTGCTGTACATTTTATTGGTAGGATAACTTGTTAAAGTAACAATCTGAAAGCACATTTTGCTTTTGCTGGAAAGAAAGTACTGTTAGAGAAGAGCTTGAGACAAACTGGAAATCGTTTGTGAAAAGTCAGCATATGGCATTGCCCGTGGCAACGCAACAACCAGGGGTGCAGTTTATCCATGTGCATGTGTTTGTACAAGCAGCAGAAACCAATGGCATGGACCCCAAAAGCAAAGTCACAGCAGGTTTACCCCCGTGAAACACGCTGGATCACAACCACAGACCACCCAGGATGGAGGCGGAGCAGGTGCAGGTCTCCGTTTGTTGCAAAACCCATGGCTGTTTTTGCAGAAACACCTGCTCCCAGTTGATATTTTACTTAAAGCAAAACAACAACACCCCCCCCCCCCCTTTACATGGAGAGCCACTCTGGAAGTTAACAGCGACAGCCACAGAGTATTGGTGACTTACCGCTTGAGTCACCAGCAGCAGTTCATTAGCGGGCAACTCAACAGCAAAGGAAGGAAGGGTGACCCCAGGGCAGAAGAGGGCTAGGGAGGGGAGAGAGAGGGCAGCTCACTGTTGCAAGGACCTCCTGGCATTTGGATCGTTACAACCCTGTCCATAAGTTATCACTAATCCAGCTTTCCAAATGGAGAAAAGATGCACAGGATCCATTAAAAAGAAGAGACAATATGTTATTGAGGTGTAGAGAATTTTGTCATTAATCTAGGAAGTGTCAAACTGGTTTCAGAAGTTTGGAGTAGCTGCCTTAGATTCAGGGTGCGGAGAAGGCAAAAAACTTTGGCTATAACTTTTCAGGTTCCTCCATTTTTCAGTGCCCTTTATTAAATATTGCTATAATTACTAGATTGATTATATCAATGGCTTGAGGTCCCCCTGCATTGAATCTACTAAAAGACTAAATACTTTCTTAAAATAAATTACTATTTATTGTAATCATTATGACAGGAGCAGAGGTGAAATCTCTCAATTTTAGCATTTAATTTTTCCCCAATTCCTAACTTCCTTCCATCCTTTCCAAAGAATGAAGTAAAGGGATGTTTTGTCTTTATAAATTTAACAAGCACATCCATGTAAAACAAAACCCATAAATTTTTCTCTACATTGTGACTGCTAAGTAATAATTGGAGCCATCTGTTCATCCCTGATCATAAACCAACCCCACCTCAGCCAGCTGTGGAGATACATTTCGAGGGATGGTTTTTCCACTAGAATATCTCTATAGTAGAGAGTGAGTATGAACCTTACTCAAAAATTGAAATAAAATAAACAATAAAAAACCTATTATTTGCTATCATAAGCTCCATAATCCTAAAGCAGACATATAAGGAAATAGAGAGAAGGCAGAAGATTTAGTGACAAGATTCCCTTTTGATTAGCTAAAATATGAATTGGAGGAAAGTCTTCAATTCTCTCCTTTTTTTCAAGTTAATGATATGTAAGTTTCCCACGACAAAATACCTGAAATAGACAACTTATTAGGAGGAAAGACTTATTTTACTTCATGGTTTCAGTCCATGGTCACTTGGCCCTGTGGTGGCACAGCACATCATGGCAGGAGCTCATGTGTTAGGGACCAGCCATGAGATGTGTAGACTGGTGAGGGCCAGGAAACAGGCTCCACAGTCCAAGGTCGATGTAAACTCGCCTCAGGAACAGAGAGGTATGCAAAAGCCCATAGACTTCCTCGCTATGTGGGAAAGCCATAATCATAGCACTCCTAAGGTGAGATAATGTCTACTGGGGACGTTAAAAAATGCAGGCATCAAGGTATGGGGAAGAACCTTGACTTGTTCCCTTTGAGATGCTAAACTTGGTCCCTATCTTACTACTCTAATCTTACTGCAGTCGTTGTTCCTAGAATAGTATACTATCCCTTCCTCTGTGCTTCTGGTTGATTAATAAAAGTGGATCCACTGTGGAGTTCATTGAAGCCTGTCCACTAGAGGCAGATTCCTCCTGGTCCCCTCTTGCATACTGAATATTGTCTCTGTCTCTTTCTTTTATTCCCTGTTGTCCTCCCTACAGGTATTTGGGGGTCTTAGCAGCTCCCAACACTCATGACAGAGGCTTATCCACCTCATGGCCACCAAGAGGCAGAGGGGGTGGGACACACCCTGGTTCCAATATTCCCTGCAATGCCATGGCCTCACTGACCTAATTTCTTCCCAATAGACCCTACCTCTCTTTCACCACCCCCCAGCAGTGCCACAGGCTGGTGACCAAGGTTTTAACATATGAACCTTCAGGGCACATTTGAAATCCAAACTATAGCAGTATCATTGAATTTTATCAGAATTCACAAAGTTCCTGTGTTTAAATAAATTGAAATTTCTCTTGAAAATCATCGTCTTGCCAACCGCAGTAAGCTTTTAATTACTTTCCCACAGCTGGAAGCTTCAGTTCTGACACTTTAATCGGGACTACAAGCATTTTTTCCCAAAGTGGAAACAGAATTCCAGCAGAGAGGAGCCTGTTTAACACACTTGAGTCTGTAGTTTGTATTTATTCATGCACTTGCTCAAGGAAAAGACCAGCCCTGGGGGAGGATAACCCTCCATTCGGAACTTTTTATGTTCCCTTACTGCTTGTTTCTTGAGGTGTTGGAAAGTCTTTAACAGCCTGAGGGAGAAAAAGTCACTTTTCCTTCATGGTGTGTCCCACATTGTCTTAGCTCAGGCTGCTATTAAAATACTGTAGAAAAATGCCAAAATTAAACCCATTATTCTGGAAAATTAATCTGCACTAATAATAAAAGTAAATGTATTGAAGGAAAAAGAAGCAAACAAAATACCACAGATGAAGTGCCCTGTAAGCAAGGGAAGGCTCCTTCTCACAGCTCTGGAGGCTGGAGGTTGAGATCAGCGCCCACAGGGTCAGGCCCGGTGAGGGTTCTCTTCTGGGGTGTGGACTGCTGACTTCCAGTTGCGCTTCCTTTAGCAGAGGCTGAGGGATCTCTCTGGGGGCTCTGTATGAGGACACGAATCCTGTTCGTGAGCACTTCAGCTTCATGAAGTAAACTCCTCCCTGGGGCTGCATTTCCTAATACCATCTCAGCGGGTAGTCACAGGTCTCTACTTATGAGATTTGGGGGATGCAAACAGTGATTAGTTTGCACCAGTGATTAATTCTCATGGTGTAAATAGAACCAGTCACCATAATGCACGTGACCATATTAGCAATTCCAGTGAAGCCAAAGCCTGCCTTCTGCATCACTTCACTCTGTCTGTCTGAGCAAGGACACACCTGGGGAAGGAGTTCCACATAGGTACCAGATAATCATTCCAGCTGAACTGCTCATCTCCCCTTGCTCTCTTTTCTCCTCAACTGTCCTGCCTATCCCTCTGGGTCGATTCCAGTCACCATGGAGGCTGAGACTGTGGCCTCAGGCACCAGCCTGCTGTCCTTATTAACAGGCAACCCATGGGAGATGCCTCTGCCTAAGACCTTTATGTCTCGTGGAGGAGAACACAATCCCCTCTACAAGAGCTCACATGGGACAGAGAATCTGCATCCAAGCCCAGTCCATACAGGCAGCAGCACAGAATAAAAAGGAGATTGACCTGAGGTGAATATTCACTATGTCCCAAGCATTGCGTTTTTTTCTCTCTCATTTGAATCTCACCATCACCTGTGAGGCAAGTGTTATTTTTGTCCTCGTGTTACAGATGACAGAATTAAGGTTCAGAGAGGTTAAGTGATCTGCTCAGGGCCACAAAGCTAATAAATAGCAGTGCCAGCATCTGAGGCCAGACAGTCTGACTCCAGCTGCTCCTCAGGCTGCTGGCTTATGAAAGGAATGAAAACACGGGCACACAGATCTGACCTCTCATGGAAGGAGCCTGGATTTCCAAGCTGTCGCAAACTCTGTCCTTTCAAGTGCTGGCTCCCATGAAACCCTAATACTCACAAAGCACACTAGGTCAGATTTGTGTTCACTGGCCATGACGTCCACGGGAAGGAAGTTCATAGAACACCATGTCTCTAGGCAAAAACGACAAGAGGAGGAACCCCCAGCTTCCAGAATTAATATCTAGGATTTGTTGTTTAATCACCAACACTGAGCAGGTAATTCAAATGATGATAACATGGTAAGCAGAATTCCTTTACTTTTATACATAAAAAATCAGGCAAGAAGCATCTGGAGAGTCTCATATATGCAGGGCATGATGGTGCACACCTGTAACCCCAGCACTCCAGGAGGCCCAGGCAGGAAGTGTACAAGTTCCAGCCTAGCCTGGGCAACTCGGTGAGACCCTATCTCAAAGTAAAGGTAACGAAGGGCTGGGTATGTAGCTCAGCGTGAAGGCCCTGGGTTCAATCCCTAATGCAGGGGAAAAACAAGAAATAAGAAAAGAAAAAAGAAACCAAACTAAAACAAAACCTCACGTACGTTGGCATAATACATTTTACAAGAAAAACAAAGGTGGATAAGGACACACTAGGACAAGCCTGTCACAAGCTTGGCAGGATTTCTGTTGAATGGCACTCAGCAGTAGAACTAACCACATTTTTGATCACCCTGCATAAAGACAGAAAGGAGGATTCCCTGCAATGCTTCAGAAAGTGGCAAGAATGATGGGACAAGTGTCTTCAAAGTGAGGGGAAGTATTTCTCAGGGGGATTAATGGCAATATGTCCTACTGAAATAAATTTATTTAAACACACACCATATTTTGGATCACCCCTTAGATATATACATACATATACCGTGTTTGTGGGCAAATAAATTAAAAGAGCAAGACTGCTTTGCCAGCCCTGTTCATGTAAATTCTGGCAGGGTTGTCTGAGATGGTAAAAATGGAGTTAAATAGAACATTTCTTTGAGTCGAAGTTTAGAGCTAGGTGTAGTTATCTAATTGGAGCGTTCTTTAAGCCAGCTCAAATGGCAAAATTAAAAAACCTAATTCAAAGAAATGGAACATAAGAAGCTCAAGTTAAAGTGAAGCTTAAATCACTTCTCGGTCTTTTGGCTAAGATCAAGTGTAAAGTGAAGCTTAAAAATGTTAAGCTCTAATTGAGTTGGAGGTGATCAGAGAGTTAGTTTAGAGGACACTATTGAAAGACCTTTAGTGATTGCATACGAGGTTGTAACAAAGGGGGAGGCTGTTCTTATGCCTACATAGGGCAGATTTCTCACCTATTGCAAGTTTTATGGCTGAGGTACCTATAATGAGAGACAAATTAGCAAGAGAAAAATGTATGAATTTATTTTTAATTAAAGTTCTATGGGAGTTTTCGGAAATGACCCCCCTAAGTTGTATTTTGATGGACATCACGCAGAAGTCTGATTGGAGAACTGAAGAGTGTGATCTAACGGTGATGATGAGGGGCCTAGCAAGTCTGCTTGTTCGGGTTCTTCTGAGCACCTATGTCCTCAGAGAGGAGGATGTCCCTTCCTTCTGGCTCATAAAGAGAGTGCTTCTAGAATAAGACTCTTACGACTCACTGCAGGGGAAGGTCAGCTTAGCTTTATGGCTCAGCACAAAGAAGTGATGAGGGGAAGCCTTCTGGTTTCTACGATCTGCTTCAGGAGGAAAGGTGGGAAGAGTGTCAGAAAGACTTTTCCTGCGTCTCCTGTTTCTTCAAATGTCAAGGTGCCGTATTTGGGGACGGCGAGTCCTGAACTCTGTCATAAACTCGCGTGAATTTTCTTACTGTGATAATTGTAGAGGAAATTTACTGATTTTAATCATCACAGCTTTTACAGATGGGCAAATGTTTGGATTGTCATCTAAACAATTGTGGCATCATAGAATTTGTGAAAAATAAATTATGAAAAAGTTACTATTATCAAAACAAAATGTGTTGGTATGAGAGACATGAAGCTATCTCCCAGACACCAGGTCATCGGGGAAGGTCTCAGCAAGGTGGGGGCAGAGGGTCCAGGCCCAGGTGGGATGAAGAGGCAGTGCAGGAAATTCTGGGGCAGCAAGGCTAAAGGCCCACATGGTGCTGGACCTGGGGAAGAGTTGTCACAGAGGAGGTGGAAGGCATATATGAGGGAGACTAGATGAAGCCAGAAAGCCTGGAATGGTTAGACAGGGTGCCAAAGCATTACCATACATATTAACTTATCAAAAAGTGCTGTTTGCACTATGTATTCACTGGTTGACTTTAGAAGATGACTCAGCATAGAGCCTCAGTTTTCCCATCTTTAAAGTGGAAGTGATAGATGAATACATGAAAGCATCTGGCTTGAGGTAACCCTGCGTAAGTGTTAGTGGAATTAATTACTGTGCCTAAGGGCCCTTCCAGGTTATAATCTCTGGCCATCATCTACCTACATTACGCTTCGGAGCCGGGGATCCACCCCTTCATCCTCATCTGAGGAAGCCGAGGGGCGTTAGTGGATGTGGCCAGCAGCACACCAGCCACGGGGGAAGACCCACTGACAGCACGGCGCACATTCTTCCTGTAGGCCAGCACTAAAGGCCACAGAGAGCCCTGCTGGGGCCTCGTGTTGGAGGGGAGGAGTGGGGAGGGTCGTAGAGATGGGAGGGTAAGATGACTTTTCCCGTCTGTTGCGAGGTAGGCGCACAGCAGGCGCTACTGACCGCGAGGAGGAGTCCGGGAGTTCAGCGACGGCGAGTGTTTCAGGCGCAACTTGAAACTTACGTATGCTTGGTATCAACACTGCAAAAATAAGATTTCTTGAGCTCTCACTGGGTGCCAAGAGCCACAACGAGTGCTCTACATACATTTCATTTAATTCACCCAAAAAACTCCTCGGAACTTGACTGTTTTAACCCTGGAGAACAGAGTCCAGGAGGCAGGCTGCGTGCTCCGCCTCTCCCGGCTGCCCAGCGGTGGGACTGGGATTTGAGCCCGGGAATCCATACCTCTAGAGTTAGTGCTCTTATCACTCATGAGATGCTGCTTCCCAAGTCAGAGAGGGACTGGAAGTTCTCCGGAGGCCCAGGGAATAATGTGAACAAACGCAGGCATTTGCAGCAAAGTCTCTTCATTTGGCAATTGTGCTGGTTCTGCCTAAGCAGTGGTACTGGAATTAGCTTGTCATCTTTCCCCTTGTTGTCCTTCCCTCCTCCCACATCTGCTAAACAGTATCTCTCTTCTCCAGAATGACAATGATTTTAAGGGCACATCAGACCTTTCGGGGATGCCTGGGTCTGAAGAGCATCTCAGCTAACTCTATTCTGTCTCTTTGTTGATATTTATAGGTTAACCTGTTGAATTCCAATGCTTTCATATTTTTAACCTGGCCATCCGTCTTAGGCCTGCTTTTAGCAGCTTAGGAAAAAAGCCCTTGAAATACAAGGGCTCCCAAACTTGCACCCCACAGGGCCTGAACCACACGCTCACCACAGTGAAAACACACAGCAGCGTACACGTAGCCCAGGTGTGCACCGCATGTACTGTGTCTGAGTCGGATCCCCAGCTGCCAAGGCAAGCTGCTTCCCTGGCACAGGCCATGAGCCACGGGTTGTGCGACGGCACCGACAATGAAGGAAATGAGACCCCCAACTGGGCATCTGATACCCGTATGGCTTCACCTCTGGCACTGGTACTGAGAATAAGCTGTAGGAGTTCTTGTCTTTCACAGGTTCATATAGAGATGATGTGGTGCCAGGGAGGAAGTGGGTGAAACAAAGTTCAGGCTCCAAGTCAGTAAGTGTTGAAGCTGGGTGAAAGCAACATGGTTTATTCTATTTCCCCACTTTTTATGTATTTGGAATTTTCCTTAATAAATGAAAAAGAGAGATTCGATCGGAGTGAAGGAGAAACCAGAGTGACACAACATCTTCCACCAGAAGAGGGCAACTGCGGAAGACCAAAGTCACTCTGAGCTCTGAGACCAGGAAAGGGCCTGGAACTCAGGCCACTCCTTGAAAATGAGTTCTGTCACATGCCAGGCCCAGAAATAAGCACCCACAGCCCGAGATCTGTCCACATTCACACGTTTATTTGGGTTTAGAGACAACACACAAAAAATACTTTGATCATACACAAGTTTATATTTGGTAAGAACAGGCTGACACACACTTGTATATTTCATTTAATGTTTTTCTGTCTTTAGTAATGGAGTGATGCTGGGACAATGTTGACACTGTTCAGAAACACCAGTTGGGAAGAGTATTCGGCACACACAACTGATAATCACACGGTGTTTGCATTTAGCACTTGGAAACAGGAGAGCGCATGCAAGATGACACCCAGTTTGAGGGCCCTTGATTTATGTCCTGCCACTGTATTTACACCTGTGCATTCGCTGTCCATATTCTAAGGCGTGGCACCTACTCCAGGGCCCAGCAGAGCCAACACCTGCAATGTTGGCAATTTATAACACTCCAAAATTGGTTTCTCAGAGACAAAGTAGCGGTCACCTTGTATTTTGTGAAATCACACAATTCTCAAAGGCAACTGTCAGGAGGGGGTTAGCTGAGAGCATGTTCTCTACTAGAGCTGATGTGGAGGGCATAGTTTGGAGGAGAGAGAGAGACAGAGAGAGAGAGAGAGAGAGGCAAATGAAGTTCTCAAAACATCAAAGTTCAATAGAGCTACCACAGAGAAGACATACCAATAATACATTGTACAAGCTGTTACAGCAACACACGTTCATTGCAACACTGTACAGTTCAGATGTAAAGTGCACAATCCCAATTTGAGGTGACAAGACAGTACTATCAACATAATAATGGCAAAACAGTCACACACAAAATTGTTTTCCTTATCTTCCCTCACATCCTATGACACTACACTAAGTATATATCATTTATAGTTCTCAGATAAAGATATACTATACTTTGTTCAAGTATTACAAATAATAAACATGATATTGCTGCATAAATGAAAATGGCCATGTTAGTTCTGATTAAAGCTAAAACCAAACGTTCCTAAAATGCATAAAGAATGGTCTCACATAAAGACCCTTGGCATTGGGAATTTGGGCTGATGTTCAAAACCGTCTCCCTCTCTTTTCCTTCTTTCTTTGGTTCCTTTTCCCCTCCCTCTCTCCCTCCCTCCCTCCCTTCTTCTCTAGAGTGAATTACAGATCCACCTTAAAGAATATTTATTAAACTACTGGGACCTGCTGGGATTCTGTTTGCCTCTTTCTCTGGGCTGCGGTTGGTGAGGATTTTCCTAGGTTCCCAGCAAATGGTTGGAGGCTCAGGATGGATGGCAACTGTGTGCTTAATTCTCAGCGGCCCTTTCCAGAAAGGAAAGGGTTGCCTCTGTTAGAGAAAGCCTAAAATGGGAGGCTGTTCCTTCATGAAAGTCTGCAGCCTAACCCTCTTCCTAATTGCCAAAGGGAACCCATTACTTCCCAGACAAAGAGTCCAAAGCCACATTTACATCGATGATAGTGTTTTTGTATATAACCTGGGAGAAATAAGGTAGAGGCAAAATCATGATTTCAGGTGGTTGCATCCTATGCTTATATTACGGGACATTTTTATCTGCTAAAGGACAAAGTCTTCCTTCTTCTGTACCTGGAGTCTTTCTGCCTACTGAACTGTCCTGTCCATAGAAAAGGTAGAATGTTTCAGGATATGTATCTGGGGTCTGCACATAAAACACTGCAGCTCTCTTGTTAGCATTTAGAGTCTGACAATGTGTGGCCCCATAAATATCTGCAGTAGCTTCTGTTACTTCATGCCTCTCCATCAGGTTTGCAGGGAAGGAAAGATGATTTTAAAATAGTGTCTTGGATTCTAAACATTGCTGTATATTCTGGTCACTCAGAGCCTTGGTGGGAGATAGATCAAAGAAGGTCTTAGGATATCTCAAAACTAGAGTGAGGAGGCTCACTTCATGAAGGAAGGGGATATTAGTTAATTTTTGGCATCCCAGTGACAGAGAGTCTGCCAGGAGAGGCTTTTGTGTGGAGAAATGGTGAGGGAAGGGGGCAAGCAGTCATCCAGGAAGTAAATGACTCCTTTCTGGACAGTAGCAATATGGTACCCAGGGCGATGTCATCATTGTCACACAGAGATCCCATCTCACATAGGTGAGTTTAACATTCTGGGCTGGTCACATTCTGGGGATGTGTTTCATTCTTCTTTGCTCGGGCTGATTAGGTTTTATTTTTATTTTTTCTAATTAATCCAAATGACCCAGTAAAGGAATACTGTTTGGGAAGATGCCTCAAAAGCCAGCACCAGCCTTCTGTTCCAAACAGGTCAAACTGGAGAGCAGAATACAGACGCTTCCCTAATCTAATCTAAGACAAAGCCTGGCCTCTTATGCTCCCAGGGTGGGCCTGCTAGGGAGAAATGAGGACGAAAATTTTAATGGGAAGGGACTATTAATTGTAGTTCTGGTAAATCATTTTTACCAATCTGCAGTATTCTTTTGTGTTCATTTTGAAATAATAACTTTAGAGATGTGATTAAGCCATAACAGGTACTGAAAGAAGGAATTATACCTTAAGAAATTTTGTGGGCTTATGTGTCAAAATAACTTTGCTAAGTGTTTTATTGTGCCTCCAGTAAAAGAAAGAGAAACAAAACTGGCTTAGGTTTTATTTCGGCCCCTGCAGTTTGCATAACCCATATAAAATAAAAATCTATATGTTACAAAATAGGATTTCTTTTTAATATATATATTTTCCTTTTGTAAAATTATATGTATTTAAATAGCTTTGAAATGTTACTATAGGTAAATTAGAAATTTTTCTAATACTATGAAAAAGGCAAGAGTTTTTACTGTCAACATATATTTTCTATTTACTTTTCCCTTTTCACGGCACCCAAAGAAGCTTTCATGATTCAGGGGCACTTTGGCACTGTTCAGTCCTACTACTCTGAGAAGAAAATAAAGTTTGACTTGCACACTATATTAAAAGTAAAGGAAGTATTTATAACAATTTTAAGCTTTTCCTTATTGACTAGAACACAGGTGGTTGTCACGAATTTCTAGAGAGGTATTCTAAACTTAAGAAAGGAATTTTAAAAGGAGCAATTTTTTTTTTTCTGATTTTTAAACAGTATTCTACTCTGACACCACAATATGGAAATAGATTCACTTTGGAACAAACTACAGATACACTCACACAGCTCAGGACAGCTTAACTGTCTACCTAGGGAATCGAAGTGGCTTGGTGACCTAGGTTATGACAAATCTTGTCCAAGGCGCTCTATTTCTTCAATCAGGAAATCAATGTCTTGGTGGGTAGCTGCAGGGTTTGAGACGACCATGCGGAAGAAGTTGACCTTGTCTCCTAATGGCTGGTAGCTGACCATCGTGGTCCCGAACTCCATCATTCTGGCTTTAATCACGGGGGCGACCTGTGGGGAGACTTATCAGAGCTGTTTCTCTCGGGGCCACCGACCTAGCGACAGTGAGCAGCATTTTCAGTTTTTAACCGAACAGAGCTATATTTATTTGCCACTGAAGGAACTGCCTTCCAGTTTTCATGGGATAAAAGGAGCAGAAAAGTTCAAAATATTCAAGACCAGAAAGGTGGTAAGAAGAGTAATGGTGAGCTATTAGGCATTTGCTATCTTGGCACTGATTTTCTAGATAGTGTTCTGGGAAAATGAGAAGAATCTACTATTGGTCCCAAGGCTAAATGACTTAGCAATACAACTACTGGAGTTTTTCTTCCAGAAAATATAGAATTATTGGAAATAAAACATAGTTTACAGAATTGTTACCCAGGCAAGCCTCAGTATCACGTGACGAATGAAGATAATAGACTTTTGGCAACTTTGTTAAGACCCTAAACTTTTCCAGTTTCTTTTTATTCTCCTTTTGCATTGCCTCTGTTTATAATACATTTTGAAAGATCCTGCTTAATAAGATGAAGAATCGGCTGGAGTAAAAATCTGAACTCACAAGAACCTGACATACAGAAGTGTACAATAGACAAGATTCTCAGGCCTGATGCGACTGCTCACTGGAGCCTTAGCAGTTACTCATGGGGTATGAAGTTAAGCTTAAGCTCTCCAGCTCGGCACAAAGGGCTCTGTCGTCCAGCTTTGAGGACCCGTCTTCACTGCTCACCAACATCAGTCTTCAGCTCTGACAAGACTAACTTATTAAACGCCCTTGGATATCCCGTGCCATCCGTGTTTTCAGCCCTTCACACTTGTCACCCATCTCACCACGTCACACTGGTTCTCTTTGCTTAGAATCCTTTCTCCTCCAGTTCACATCTGCACACTACAGGACTTTGCCACACTCCCACAGCTGCTGTAAAGCTTTTTCTGCTTTCTCCAAATCATTAGTGTCTTTCTTCTGAGCTGTAATGACATGATCCTGACCCACAGATTCTGCTTAGATGTGAATTTCCTGTTGGCCTCTTATTGAGGAGTAAATGCATTTTCTCTCTCTAACTCAACTGTAAGGTCCTGGAGGGCATATTTGGTGTCTTTTACTTTTTATGCTTCCCAGCACAGTGCCAGGTACATGTTGACGGCTTTCTTAGTTCTAATCGACTATGAAGAGTAGAATAATAGCAGCAGCTACCTAGGAAGTGGCACGCATGTACATTGTATCTAACTCAATACATGATCTGTTCACATATATTTACCATTGGAGTTTGCACATATAACATGTGATTTTCTTGTTGTTGTTGTTTTCAGTGCTGGAGATTGAACACAGGGCCTTGGGTTTGCTAGGCAAGCACACCAGCACTGAGCTATCTCCTTAGTCCTCTATAAAAATTTTCAAAATTTTCAGACAGGGTTTTGCTAAGTTGCCCAAGCAGGTCTCAAACCTGTGATCCTCCCCAGCCACCCCTGCACTGCACACCCCAGTAGCTAGAGCTACAGACATATACATGCCACAGGGTCTTGTCACCATCTGATCTTTCAGGTTCACTGCTGCAAATACATAGCAAGGAATGACAGAAGTCAGAGAAACTTTAGAGTTACTTGAGGTGTACATGGTCAGAAACTTAGCTGATGATGGGGACCATGCCTTAGATCACAACTGGATTCAGCTTAACGAAGGACAGTTGGATCGAAATGAATGGCAGTTAGATTCACGTTATGAACAGGTGACTTCTGAATATGAACTAATTAATATTAATACTAAGTAAGTATTACTTCACAATGTGGTTTTAATCTTCAGAGTAGTCAATGCACAAAATCAGTAAGTTCCAAATGAGGTCCAAGCACTTGCTGGTTACCAGACAAAGCCAACGCACTTTATCTCCACTTTACATTTGGAGGATAGTTTCCTCACCTAAAAGTGAAGGTGGTGAGGATTCCAGTGCTGAGATGATCTCACTCTAGATCGTTGAGTTTTATGTTCTTCCTGCCCCTTCCTTGTCCCATGGGGAGTTGGTGTAAAGAGAAATGCTTCTGTTGGGTGAAATCTTCTTTCACTTGAAGGATTAAGGAAGTATGCAGGACACTGGGTCCATCCCAGGGAATAAATATAAAAAAATTCAAGTATCCTGAGTTTGGGACTAGGTTCTGAAAATAGATCTACAGAGTATTCTAGCCAAAGGACATGGAATTTATTGCTTTGTGCTACAAGGCATGGCAAGTCAGTGTGTTTCTGGGCATAAATTAGCAAAAGAATTTTATTTCCACATGGCTGCAGAGATTTAGGGGAAAATGATATAACCTTTCCTTACTTTTATTTGTACAAGTCACCCTTGATCACTGTACTGATAAAACAATAATAATGATTTACTTAAGTGACTTGAAGTCTGAGTTCATTTTCAGGGCAAGCAAGCAAACCCACATACGTATGAGTGACACTAGTTATTAAGGACAACCATCTCTAACTTTTTGGATGGATGGAAATCAAAGGTCAAAAGATTAGGGTTAACAGCTACATCCCAAACAGATTTTGACATGAAGTGAAACCCAATCCCCCTATTCCGGAAGCCAGCTGAAATGCCAGGAGTCACAGCTGTCTAAGTATGTATGACTTTTGGTTCCTTCCAGAAAATGCTGATGAACAAAAATTATAATATCTACTTCACTGTTATTCACTTGTGGTAAGTTTAAAAGGAAAATAAAATTCTGTCTATTCTGATAAATAGGCATAGAGTTTTCTTCTGTTACTAGATTTCTGGGGGTTCATTTCTTGGTTTTCTGAATAACAAAAGCCAGTTTAGAAAGAAGGGCTGCATGTTGAAGAAATCACTAAAGATCTAATCAATATGAGATCTTTGGGGCTGCCTTAAAAGATTTAGGGGATTATTTTCTCCTTTGTGCCATTTGCTTTTCAATCCCTTAGAAAAAAATAACCAAGAAAGTATTCCTAAATTCAAATCCATATTTGTTTCCCTAGAAAGGCTCACAGTCATTATGAAACCACCTTAGAAGCTATCATAGAAATTTTTGTTGTGTGTTAAAAAGCCTTTTCGTTTCTGTATCTTGGAAACCTGAGAAGTGTTTGAAAAATGAGAACACAAAATAGGCATAAATAAGGCATCTTGAAATGGTAAAGTCTCACTAATTAAATTCCCCATTGACTCAGCAGATTTTAAATATGAGGCCACACTACTTCCTTATCAATTTACTATTAAATCCGTCACTAACCTTTTGAAAGTTGTCAATCTATGCAGAATTATAAAAGCTGAGTGAAGAGATGCAGATAGTGATCAAGAATAGTTAAAATTAAAATAACAGGGCGGGGCTGGGAGTGTAGCTCAGTGGTACAGTGCTTGCCTACTACTGGTGAGACGCTGGGGTTCAATCCTAGCATTAAAAAACAACCAAACCAACCAACCAACCAAACAACAGAAGAGGAAGAAGATGAAGAGAAGAACCGGAGACACAGAGGTGATGAGACATCAGCCTTTTGATCCTCGTTTGAGAAACACCTGCCCAGATCCTACCTGCCGCCCTTCCCTGTCTGAGGTGTGTCCTGTAGCCTTGTCCCGACAGGGCCTGAGGCGTCTGTCATCTACTCTGCCCAATGGCAGTGTATCACCTGCAAACTCACAGCTCTGCCTGGGCAGCAGGAAACTCACCCACCAGACTGTCATCTTTATCTCCTGAAGATGTCACTGCTTGATTAGTAATGACCATTTCTGTACTCTGGATGTCCAACCCCAAGCCAGTGCATGCTGCGAAAAGGCCCACTACTGGCTTTCCTAAATGTTGTTTCCCCTCCTTACTGTGGAGTATGCAAAAAACACCTGCTATAGACTGCATGTTGGTGTCTCCTCAAATTCACTCTCGGTATGATGGCGTTTGAAGTTGGGGTCTTTGGAAAGCTACATCTTCATAAATGGCATTACTGCCTCAAGATCAGACCCCAGAGAGCTCCTGGGCCCTCCTTCTGCCATATGGAGACACAGTGAGTAAAATGTCCATCTACTGATGTCAGGGACATGGACTCTGCCAGCATCTTGATCTGGGACTTCCTGGCCTCCAGAACGGTGACAAATAAATTTCTGCTGTTTATAACACTCAATCTTTAGTAGTTTGTCATGGTAGCCTGTAAACACTATGATAGTACTTTAGCTTAAAAAAGATTTTGAGTGCCTGATGTATCCCAAATCCCATTCCCAGGCATGAATTCTCTTGCTTCCCACACACTGCCCAGAAGCCTCTGCATCGCCTCTCATTCAGGACCTGTGTCAGCACTAAGAGAGTAGCAGGGATGATGCTTCTGTTCCAGCCGTTTGGAATCATGGCTGGGTTCTTGTAATATGGTGAGTGTGGCTGAAGAACTGAAATTTTAGTTGAATTTAATTCTGATTGATTTAAATTTAAATGCAAATAGCCACAGACAGCATTTATTATTGTAACAGACAGTGGAGATCATTGTAGCTCAGCTCTTATCTCTCTGGAAGTATGTCATACTTAATAAGGAACTTTACTGAAACTCAGAAATACTATGGACCCAGACAAGTGAAAGGTAACCTTGATAGTTCATTTGGTTTGATTTTCATGTTCAGATCTACACTGAATTCTCTATAGTACAGTAATGAAAACACAGTCAGAGAAAAGAGAAAGATCAGACTTCATTTTGCAATCCTCAGAGACTTTCAATTTGAATTACCAACAGCAGAAACATAGTCTACAGTTACACATTCTAACTGCTGTCCTCGGGAAATAATCTCCATCACCAGCACAGGTTATGTGATGTGCTCAAATCTAAGAAGCATTTGAGAAATTGTATTTAAATGCAGGGACCTCGGAATTGGACTTTTTCTCAGAAACAAAGATACTTTTTCTGTATATTCCCATCTTGGCCCATCCCTCAGCCCAGTGACAGTGAGCTGATTTAACAAATGAAACAAGTCTCACTCCTCTGTGAGTCTGCCTGCTTAGCAGGTGGATTCAAGAACTGAAGAGCAGTAAGAATGGAGACATTTAATTTGTAACTAAATAAATAAAGTCAGTCATTATTAAGACAATTTACACTATGCAGAAGCAGCTCCATACAGTTTCCGGGTGAAAAATGAGCGTTTTTCTCTCAAATGACTGTTAGACCCCCAACTTTTTTTTTTTTTTTTGTAACTTGCTGCTATCTGTTGTCCAATGTGACCCCTACTTCTTCTCTCTCACCTCCTGGGCTTGATATACTGGAAAGAACCAATTTACCCAAATTTCAGACACAACCACTCCCACTCCCACCCCAGACATGTGCAACACAGATCCAGGTTCTAGAAATTTCCTTCCATTTGTTCTCAGGTTGGGGCTTCTCAGCCTGCACTGCACACTGCAGGAACCTGCAGAGCTTTCAGAAGTATTCCCAGATCCATCCAAGAGCAGTCAGATCAGACTGTCAGGGTAAGATACGGTCACCCTGTTTACATAAAATTTCAGATGGCCCTACAGCACAACCAGGGTTGTGAACCACTCTTCTAGTTAGGAGACCTGGCTTAGAAGACCTTAGCTAGGCATTAAGTTTCCTCCTGAGGAGGAGTTTGAGTCTGGGCTGCTTACAGGCAGGTACTAATATTTATCAGCTTGTTTGGAGGGCTTTCAATCTATATAAAATCTTATTCTTGCCTTTGTACAGATGGGAATAAAGTCTGAAAGGTCGGCGAATATCCCTGGCTCCTCGGTAGTGGGGAAGACGGCCGGCCCTGCTCCCAGCAGTTACTGGCAGTGACTGGACAAGGATCTGTCTTTTACGGTATGTGAAGACACCCCAAACCAAACCCCAACCCCTTGAGATCCAATTCATCATCACCCCTAGTTTTCCTTTCCTATAGCACGTAGAGAGACGGACCCTGCATTTACAGTATCTCCCTTTGCTGTGTGTCGTAAGCCGTGGTTTACCCATGTTGAATGTGGGGAGCTGCCAAGGATTACAGATAAAAAGTGTCTTACTGACAGGGGTAGAATTTAAAGCTCACTCTCTCAGGCTCTGCAGTCAGACTTTCGGCCTAGTTTTGGGAAAGCTGCTCTTCCCCTGTTCATCACCCCAATCAGGCACCGAGGGAATTTAAATGATCTAAAAGCCATTGAAAGTTTAGCCTGGCACAGAGCACCCTCTACATGGCAGCTGTTATTATGGTGGCCCCTTGCCCTGCTATCTTCTAGGGTTGCTTGGTTCTAAAGACCCACAGCAGCTTTGCCCCTGCATCTCGAGAGGGTCAGCAACAGCTCTGCTTTCTAACCCTTCCTGACACTTGGAGTCTGTTTTGTGCTTGCACCAAAATTGAGCACCAGTTTTGCTTGGAGAATTGGCCAACTTCCAACAAAAGTTCTAGCTGCTTTCTGAATACCAGTAAGTAAAGATCATTGTCTAACTCTAATTTTAAGACACCATAAAGTCTCTCAAAAAGTGAGCAAGTAGAGCTGCAAGAAGCCTGGCTTTATTGGCTCTGTATTTCCTGCTCTGTTGTCATCCACAGTGGGGAGTGGGCTGAGAAGCCAAGGTGGATTTCTCCTAAGACATGTATATATCATACGAAGAGTACGCATGTGAAAGGCCCGAAGGAGCTGGCAGCACCCACCTTTGAGAGGCGACTCATTCTCTCCTCATTGTCCTCCAGAGCACGCAGACTGGGTGGTACATACCAGAAGCAGACATTTGTGTGCTGAGGCTGCACAGAGGAGAGTAAGATTCAGAACCAGCTTGAACTGCCAAGGTTGAAAATTTCAAGGACATTTAAAATCTATTAATTCCTCAGGTTCAGAATGCAACTTGTGTTTTTAAATCAGCAATTGCCTTTGGAGTGCCTGGCTTTCCCGACTGCTAGACTTACATGCGGATTTCAACTTCACTCTAACTTAGAAGTGCTACCCTGTCATCCACTGCTTCCCCTCTGCTGTGGTCCCACTCAGCTGGACAGCATCTTATTTACACCAGAAAACAGCAGTGGTAAGGACTGGAAGTGACTCAGCTTTTGAGGACTGCAGAAACCTGAGTACGTACCTTCCCATCGAACACCATCTCATATCCTTCTCGGTTTTTTATGATGTTGTATAAATACTCTGCCAGCTCCAGACACTTATCAATATGTGCTTCGAACCCAGTAGTGCCCTGTGGAGGGAAGAACACAGGTCATCAGCTGGGCTGAGGTGTGGGCAGGACCCTTGGCGCGGCAGTGAGCCCTATGGGCACCAGTGGCCACTCTGCCCTTCTCTGTCCACGCGGTCCTGGGACTTTCCCCACCCGAGTCTGTTGCCAGAGGCTTTTCTGGCACTATTTCCCCTTTAATGCTCTTCCCCTCAGGTGCTTTTGCTCCCTTTCATTACTGTTCTCCACAGCTGACTCCTTTTCTTCCTAAGCCTCCACTCCTCAGGCAATCATTTTGATTACTCAAGGGGAAAATTTGCCTCTGCAGTTCACAGACGTAATCATGGAGTCGTTAATAGCAGGAAGGCCGAGCGATAGGAAACCTAGTCAGGGCCCCCCAGGAGGTCTGTTTGGGCCCTGCCCATCTTATAATTTTCCCCTCCCAGACCCCACTGTTGTTCAGAACAAATGGGGAAAGTAAACCTGGGTGTCAGCTGACAGGCGAATGAACTCAGGCAGCACAAGAGCTTTGTGAGCTGTCACTCTGCCAGGCTCCTCAGCCTCCTTCTTAGGTGACCGACACAGGACTCATGTCTGACGGTTGACTATGGACACAGAGGTCTTTTAGTTTCCAGCTTTGGAAGCCCTGGCTCTGTACTTATGAAAAACAACACAGCAGCCTTAGGCCAGAGCCGTGGGACTGATTTCAGGACTCACTTCTCAAAATGGCTCTCCTCTGCTCTCCTTCAGCATTTACCGAATTCTGATGAGAGCTTGGGAAAACAGCTATGCTCATCCAGGGAGTGCTGAGAACTTGCCTACCAGTAGCCACTGCAGCATAGGAACATGATGGCCACTTCTCCTGTTCACTCATCCTGGTCACCTCACAGAATGGGGCATCCCCCCTGGGGCCGGGTCCCTAACATCTGAAGCATGTTTAAGCTGCACTGGAGAACTCTAGTGGGTCCCGAAATTCATTTCTTTGATGACTGCTGTCCCAGCTGATTGGCTCAAGGAAGCTGATGACTCCTACCAAGGGCTTGGGCTGCAGCTGAAAACTCAGGCCAGCAGCAAGGCCACAGCCCTGTCAGCATTTGGGTGCTAAGGGGTTCGTTTGGCCTGACCTGGCAGCTCGGGTCCACTGAAAATAGGCTCTGGGTGTGAAGAATCCCACAGGAGGGAGTGGCTCATGTACCAAGGATCCACTTTTCCTACAGACCAATGCACCTGTCCTAAGATGCTGCTTCTCACGTAGCTGCTGGCTGCCCTGCTGCTACCTCCGTTTCACTGCTGCCACCCTAGCTCAGGTCCCTGCTCTCCACATGGACTGGAGTTCCCTCCTCGCCCCGGTCAGCGTAGGCTCTGCATCTGCTCAGGCTGTGCTCCTGAGCGCCCGCCTGCCCTCTTTCTGCAATGCCCTTCTCCCAGCTCTACTGCTTGAGACCCTATTTATTCTACTGTCCTGTCTAAGCCCCATCTCAGAGGTCCTCTCTGGATAAAGCTTTCTTGATCCTCAAACTATGAATGAGCTCTCTCATTCTCCATCTTGCATCTGCATCTTTTTATGACCAGTTAGTCTATCTCAGATGACAGGGATTTATTTCTGCATTTATCTTATCCTGGCTGGAAAGCTGTAGCATTCTTATCACATCCCGCTCAGCACTAGGCACAATAACAGATACACAATAGCTACCTATTAAAATTCATTAATATTTTAGAGAGAAAGTGAACAGTCACTCTGCAAAAGATGCCAAACATCAATTTCTCTTCATAATTTTTCCTGTTTTTCTTGTCCTCAACCATTTGCCAGTCTCTTTGTTACCAATTAGAGAGGCCAATCACAGGAAATTACAAGAAAACCTGCCAATTTGTATAACCACATACAAACATGAAGATTTACCATGACATTTTAATCCCTTGTTGCAGACCTAAAAATGGGGGAATAATTTTAAGGCTTGTTTATTTACTATGTCTGCTGCTGAGTTTTTACCACTGAGAAAATTTGTCAACATGGAAAATCAACTCCTTGGATTCTATAATAAGGTGTGATGATACGAAGGCCTGCTTAGTAAGAACAGGCTTGCATTTATTATGGGTATGTAGAACACCTCTTAGCATCTCACATCAGGAGGCTCATTTTTGCACTGATTGGCACTAATGAAATTATCTTGGGCTTAATGTGATGGCTCCCATTGGGGCATTAGCTCCATTTGTCACTAAGAGCTTTGAAGAATGATAGTTTACACTTCAGCTTCACTTTCCATGTGGTTTATCCTGGTAAGGAGGAGACAGATTAACTGGAACACTTCATTCCCTAGGCACACTCTCCCACTGCTCTATTGTCTCTCCTCTTCAGTATTCTTTTTCTGATGGTTTCCTCTTCCATGGGGATGGGAGACAGGCCACCACAGGCACACTGCCAAGGTTCTTCTACCATGGTCGTCCTGGCCAGGGAGCTTTTGATGGGGTAATTCTGCCTACCTTTGACGTAGCTTGTAGGACTGAGCTTTTTACTTTAATAACTATCATTTCATTCTGTAGAAAAACATAGCTTTAGGCTGAAAACCAAATGGAAAATTCTGCCTTTTAGATGTCTAGGTAGTTGAAGTTTTGCATAAGAAATTAAAAAGAATATGTGCTTGCAAGTAATGTAGCAGCTGTGATTTTTCTTTTTTTTCCTCTTTCTTTTGCACTCCCCTCTTTCAGTAACTATTCCGGTAATCTAAAAACAGTGCCTTTGCCTTTAGTTTGCTCTTCGCCTGGTCTTGCACTTTGAGTTGCGCCTGATGCCCCCCAAGTTATTTTTCTAAGAACCAACAGGCAGCCCCATGCTAGAGAGGAGGCCCGGAAGGAACTGGAGCAGCAGGAACTAGGGTGCCATGAAAACACTTTTGTGTAAATAGGGCTAACAATCAGCATCTTAATAAAAACACCACAGGAAAAGAGGCAAAAAGAATGATCCCTGAAGCAAAAGAGCTCTTGCACATTGTTTAGAGATCAAGCTTTCCTCAGCTTACTGTCTGGTACTTGGGTCTGTAACTTTATAATTTCCACCAATCCACTGGATAAAACTTGCTTATTTTAAAACAGGTTGGGAATAGAGCAACAGTTCCTATCCCCGGCTTTCTTTCCAAGTGAAAATGTCTGCCCAGCGGGAGGAGCCTCATGAGGTGCCAGTTCTTGTCAGGCCCTCAACTTTGGGAAGAGGCGGGCGGAGCCTGAGCGCTGGCCCCTGCTGGCCATCGTGGAAGCGCCGCATCCTGTGCAGCCGCCTAACACCTCGCAATGCTCCGAAACCTTCAGTCGGAGCAAACACCGCAAACACCGGCGTGGAGACTTGCGCGAGAGCCACGCAGCGCAGCCAGCCCCACGCCGTCTGGGTTGCGTCTGCATCAGGAAAGACCATCTTCCCTCTAATTGCTTCTTCGGGCAGAACGCACTTATAGACGACTCCACGAGATCCATGCGGACCGCACTGCTTCTCTCTCAAATCCCTGCTTGGCTTGGTAACCTCTCTGCCTCTCCGAACCACGCAAGGCAATTGTTTACTTGGAGAAGCTTCACAAAGCACAGTACGTGGGATTCCCGGGTGCACAGGATCCCTGCCTCCACACAGATCCCAGGAAGAAGCCAGTGGCTGGCCTCACCCGGTGCCTCACTCCTGCTGACCAACCTACCCACTGGCTCCTACTGGCTTAAGCCTGTTAGCTCTCTGCGCATGCTGCTGCCTAAGCAAATAGCTAAATGTGTGGCCTCTACTCCACACACCCTCAGAGCAGGCGGCCACCTTCACCTCTCCCTTCCTTAGTTTCCCTGGACTTGGGTTTCCACAGCATGTACTGGTGGCTCTGGCTATTGCCTGCAGAAACATGAAACCAGGCGGAAGTCACTGGTTTGTAAATTGGGAATCCAGTCGAAATGAAAAATCAAATCGTTTACCTCTGCTGCCTGCTTACATTTAACATAAATATATCCTGGTGGGAGGCTGCAGTGAGACCCAGCCAGTGTGGTACACCATTGGTTACAGAGTGTGCTTTGCTGGGAGAGGAGAGATCACCTCAGGTAAACTCTGAGGTAAACTGAACTCATACAAAAGGAGGTAGTTAAGTATTTCTGAAGTTCTAAAAAGAGCTTTACCATGAAAGGTTATCTCTTAAAACATCAAAAATAAGTTCTCATAGTAGACGTGTTTGCATTTTTCTGGTCTCCAAACATACTTTCACGTTGCATTTATCTAATCAGACATCAATCACTGAAAGAAAACCAACAGTCCAGGATGAAACAGACCAAGCAACAATAATGACAGCAATGAGAAATACCTCTGAAAAATCAAGGTAATCTGCCATACACAGCAGAATGGATTTGTTTTCTACATATGGGCATTAGAAATTCCTGGGCTTACAAGAAAACAACAGCAACAACAACAGCAGCCCAGGTCTGATTATACCCTTACGCATGTGGAAAGCAGGAATGTAGACACAGGATTCAAGAAGCTGAACCTGACTGATTTTTAATTTAGTAATCAAATTTTTTTAACATGCCATCAGAGAGCCCCTCCCTTCTGGCTGATGCATGCTCACCTTTGCCCTCCACATGAGCCACAATTTAAAAACATCAACATGGCGTCCGCACTGCAGGGCCTTGTCCCCAGTGTCATAGGACAGGTCGTAGTGTTTGTCTTGCTGAAAGAGGTAGGAAGCATGCATCTGGTTGCAACTCTGCATCAACCCCTAAAAAAGAAAAAAGAGAAACTGTGGGAAACTCTACTGGCTATTGTGTTGAGAATTATGAAGAACCCCCCCCCCAAAGACACTGTAAATCAATAAGAATCAAATGGCAAAAAACAGATGGGGCTAGTTTCTAGACAGGACTGTCCAGGCTGCGGTAATTAATTTATCTTGCTAACTCTGTGGCTGACTGGCTCAGAATTGAAACTCACCAGAGGTTAACAAGGACATACTTGCACTTTTCTGCTTCCTTTTAAGAAAAGGCATATGTAAAAATAAAAATAAATAAAAATCACAGAGTATGACATTCTTTAAGAGGACATCCCAATATTCTAGTTTTGTTGAAAGTATTTCAGAAACTCTCCAGTTCTATAAAATACTATTAGTTTGGTTCCTCTAGTGCCTCCACTCATATCTAGTACAAAAACTTTACCACGTAGCTATTAGAGTTTAAGCTGTCTTTGAAAACCCTAGCTTTTCACACAGTTAATTGCTATCATTTTTATATGCGGAAATAAAAAAGCATTGCAATTCTTTTTTTAGTACTACATGTTTGCAGTATATAATGAATACACTCACTGTGGGGAGTTGGTACACATATATAACACATCCCAATCCTTTTTACATTCCCTTCTCCCACTTCCCTCCATGTCTTGGTTCCCTTCGACTTCCAAAAGATCTATCTCCCTGTTTCCTATTATCTAAGAGGAATTTAAATACTCTTTCTCATATTCTCTCAGGAGTCAGGCTTCCATACTATACTTTTATACTCAGTTACTTATGGAAGTTGCAAAGGAAAGCTTCACTGACCATGAATCATGGTCAGCATTCAGTGGCCGTGTATCTGCCGGGCTCCATAACCCTAGTATGAAAATGGGTGGCAAGGTGATTGACCTATTCCAAAGAATGGGAATGAATCATGCTTTTTGACTAAAATAGCATCATCAGTCTGTTCACCAGAAACCCCACCATGTTTCAATTTGTCACGAACTACTGGAAGCCTCTGACTCTTTTGTTATCTACTGTGTAATTGTAGTTTTATAAAAGCTTTGGCATTTGGTTTTTGTTTCTCTTATGACTCATGAGAAGAGAAGAAAAGACTAAAATGTTGATCACTCAGTTGAAGTTAGAAGTAAGGACACTTTTAAAACATTACCCAAACTAAACCACAGTGCAATGCAAGTAAAATTTTAACAGGCTTTTGAAAGATGGGGTGTCCCAAAGGTATAGAGTAGAACTGGACTCTACTTTGTAATTTAGGCTTAACATTCAATAGAATCCATAAAGTTATTTTTCAGAATAAGAAAAATTAAATACAGTGTTTTTGCATTAGAGCAGTAGAAAGGTACTAAATTTGAAAAAGAAAATTCACTAGCAGGATAATATGATGTGGAAATTACAACTGGGTTTTCATTTTATTTCATGGTCACAAAACTCTTCTTCCCCTAGCTCTGCAAGGTCATAATGAACGCCGAGCGAGACCACATCAGAAAGTGCAGAATGGCACCAGGATCAGACAAGCTCTCCTAGGACAGGAAAATAATTCAGAGTGTGTGACCTCTAAAGACCTGGACAGTGCCAGTCTCACCACAGGATAAAGGGATGAAGAAAAGTGTCGTTGCTTTTCATACAGGAAGCCTTGGGAAGATACGACCCTGGTTCTGGGCCAGGAAAAAGTTATAGAGACCATCAGGTCCCAAACTATTCTAAACATATTAATAGTTGCTGCACATAATGAAATTCTCATGCTCAAGTAAGTGTAGGAAATTGTAAGTCACCTTTTTGAGATCTTGGAATGCATATCAGCATATTAAAGGCTTAATCCCCAAAATGCTGAAGCTTATTTCAAACTCTAATCCACTGATTTCGACCTTTTATAAACTAAGAACTCTCTTCTCCCAGAATATTTATTGTCATATTATGGGATGCTGTTATTCACTGGGCCCACAAAAAGAAATACTGTCAGAGTGTCATATACTCTCGGATTTGGATGAGTTTGTAGACCTCACTGTTTCTACCCAATGAAGGAATCATTTCTGTACCCTTACTAATAAGTGGTTGTCCAACCTCTATTTACTCACTTCCTCTGATGACTAATGTCTTCCTAGTAGTATCTGACAGCTTACTTTTTAAAGTGTTTCTTTATTGTCTCCTAGTCAGACCTGAAATCTTCTTCGCTGTGTTCTGATTTCACCACCAAATCTGCACCACCCAGTATTACTAATCCAACTCCCTGTCCCTAATCCTTGGGGGGAAAACAACAACAAAAAACATAAATCTCTTCCGCTTGAGAGTCCCTTAAACTGTTAAAAGTGGATTAAAAATCTTTAGTTCTCCCAACCATCCATCTTAAATGCTGACCAATTATTCCTTGGGCTGTTTGAATTCTCCCTTGTTGGGGAGTCAATACATTCTTTGGCACTGAGCTAAGCAAAGCTGTAGAGGCGTAGTTTAACCAGAGAAAGGTGATTTCCACCTCCCTCCCTCATACTTAAACTCTCTTGTTCTATCTCGTTCATGGTTTCTGAATGGCATTTCTGACTCCTTGTTGACCTTACAGAACACAACCTAGAGAGTCCTAAGTCCTGGTCACCAGTGCAGTCAGCTACACTTAAGCAAGGCTGCCCTGTCAGTGCCAGTAGGGTCACCTGTCCTCGAACCCAAGAGCACAGCTCGGCCATGGCCCCGATGAGCAACTTCTCTGTCTGGGTGTGGCTTGCTGTAAAACTTAGTTTGTATTTTGATTCTGTCACTACACGTTTAGTCTATCCTCCAGCTTCTTCTCATTGGAAACATTAATTAGCTTCTATGTTTTACACAAACAATCAAAGACTATTTTGAATGGGACAGGGTTAGGCACGAAGCCATGAGGCTGGATCCTGGGTGCCCTGAAATGACCATTTGGCAGCTCTCGGGAATCCAGCTGTCTACGCAGCTCCAAATCTGCCTGTTTTCATCTGGCTCACATTGCTCTTTTGGTCTCAGTGACATGCTGGGAGCCACTGTCAAACAGCTGGCGAAAATCTACATAACAAAAATTTATTTTTTCCTTTCTAGCAGTACAGCTGAGGATTGCATTAGCTGATGTAGATGATAATACATCCAACTGGATGGAAAACCAGTCTGAAAGGATACTCATCAGTGTATTCATCTCGCTTGGGGGGAGTCTGTGTTCACTTTTGTGTCAGGATTTTTATTCATTTGATAAAGGCACTAACACCATGCTTATGATACCCTCTAATCTACTTTAAGAAAAAACCCCAGAAATTTGATCAAAGACACATGTTTAAGGGTTTTATCAAGCCACTATGGATATGAGGCCACTAAAAATCATGTTTTGGAATATAATGCTCACAATACAGTGTTAAATAGGAAAAAGAATAAACATGTGTATATGACATAGATTAGCGATGGCGAACCTTTTACAGATGAGGGCCCAAACTGCCACTAAAAACCTACTTACTTATCATAAAGTGCCAACACTGTAATTAAACCTAAATACTGAAGTCTTAGTTTAGAAAAAGCAACTCACACATTAACATCTTTTGTCTTGAAAGAAAAACAACACATGTGCCATGCGGTTGCCACCACTGACATGGAGGATAACAATTTTATTTTAAATATATAAAACTCATTTAAATAAAAAATAGAAAAACTGTGGGAAAATATTTAAAAACAGTGATAACATTTATCTCTAAATGACAGAATTTTGGGTGACTCTAAATTTATTTATTATTTTCTATCCTGCCCAAATTTCCTAAAATAGTTATGTGTTAACTTTGCAATCAGGAAAAAAAGATTTTTTTCAAGGTATGTAATGATAAATGTTTCACAGCCCCTTTAAATTGAGTTGCTTCATTAACTCTAACAAGAAAACATTTAATAGGGATAAGTGTAGCTCCTTATTTTGGGTCTTATCAACAAAATAAATGTAGCAGTGAGGAGATGGGACTCAGCCTGGCAGCGTGGGAGGGAGACCAGAAGTCCCTGGTGTACTGAGCATCCACAGAGGAAAGCACAGAGCCTCCTAGAATGAAAGTGATCATTGCTTATTCTCTACTTCGCCAGTTAACACACACACAGATGCTTTACATTCCGAACTCGGCATTAAATATTGAAGACAATGGAAAAGAGTCGGGCGCTATATAAGATGCACTCACATATACACATGTACACATCTGAATCCCAACACTAATCTTTACCCTAGATCACGCATATTTTTTCTTAAGGAAAAGTTACATTTTTCTTATGGCAAAAAACTATGTCTCCTCATATTCCAGAAGAGCACTGGTAATTTAGTTTTTTAAGAGAGTAAGCGAAGGACCTCGGATGGTGGGACAGTGATTATAATAGAAGGAAACATGGGATTATAATGGTCCAAGTCTTGTTCTGCAAGTGGAGATTTCCCAAGCCTGACCCTCACCCTCCAGACAGGTGTTCTGGGGAAGGTGAGCAACCTGAGCAAAGGCCTGGTGACCTTGACACTTAGAGAAGGTCAAGTGCAGACAGTGAGCTTCGGCCAAGGACTGGGCAGAATTGGGAAAGACGTACCTCTTCTCTAACCAGGAGAGCCGAGCACTGCAAGGGGACACCCATCATCTTGTGTGGATTCCATGTCACAGAGTTGGCCCTGAAATAGACAAGCCATGTAAGAGGACGGCACTCCGCACTGGGCTCAGACTGCTAAGGTTCTACACAGGGTGACAGAGCCGCGGTTCGTTGGCCCTGTTTCTCATGCTCTGGGGCCACCACTCTTCCAAAGCACGAGGCAGACTCGACTCTCAGATGGGGAGCTTCTCTTTGTGCAGAGATGGTGGGCTGGGGTATGCATCCCCAGTGGGTCTCGTCCCCCCAAGCTCCAGTGGAAGCATGTTTCTGCCTCCATGGTGGTCAAACACCCCTCGAGAGTGCCTGGGGTCACCGAGCTCAGGGTCCTGATTTTGGGCACGGATGCACAGAGCACTGGGCAGCGAAAGAAGCACATCGCACATTCCCACTGTCCCTGCTCCTGATGCCATTGCAGTGGCCCGGAGCCCAGAGGGAGCTCAGTCCACTGCTCTGTTTTCCTCTTTCCTCTTTTTCCACTGGCGACCAGATTTCTCAAATGTATTCTTCCAGAAAAGCTTCTAGCTAGTCTCCTATTTCCACCTCTTTCCTAACCCAGACCTAGTTTTCCAGACCAAGAAGGGGCTGCCCCATGGCTTCTCCGGCAGAGGTTTCCAATTGTGTCCTCACACACCTGAAGAACACCATGTGCTCTCATCAGTAACTGCAGCTCACACAACAGTCATGCAGAGCTTGAGGATTTATGCTACTTGACAAGTCTGAATCCCCCCCTTTCTCTCCCCCCTCCACCTCACTGCAGTACCAGGGATTGAACTCAGGCCCCTCACACTGAGCTACATCCCAAGCCCTTTTTCATTTGACACAGGGTCTCACTAAGTTGCTCAGGCTGGGCTCAAAATTGCAATCCTTCTGTCTCAGCCTCCTAGGGATCACAGGCTTGTGCTGCCGTGCCTGGTCAAGACTGTAGATCTTGAATTACATCTCTGCAGCCTCATTGAACTTCCCTCAATTTCTCTCCTCACTCATTAGGCTGATCCCACCTCTCTTCCTCTGATTCCCAAGGAAAGCAGCTGCTCCCACCCTGAATCCCACATCCATTAAGCAGGGTGAGACTCTGTACTGGGTCTTCTAGCAGACTAAGGGATCTCTGAGGGGGAGAATCATGAGTGTGACCTTGGTATAAACCAACCCACAGCAGGAAGGAAAGTAGCAGAACAACACACGGCAGCTCTCTCCACAGTGTCCTGGATTGCTGTCCTTGCCCCAGCTGAACCGTGGACCTGAGCTCACCCTGCTCCCACCTCTCCGGTGTGAGGACCTTGGAAGAAATGAGAAGCCGGAAAAGATCCCATCCACCCATTTGATGAATGGCAGGTGTCAGCCAGCCAGTCAGACACTTACTGGCCTGGGGATCTTATCTGAGCCAATGAATAGTCCAGCTCACCCTTTGGTCTTTCTCTGGTTCTGACACTGGCTACTGGACACACAGAGGAGTGAATTCAGAAATAGGTGGAGGACTGGACCTGGGAAATCACAGGATTACTACCCTTGGAGAGACTGTTAAATCACAGAACTGGGTTACAGAAAGTTCTTATTAAGAAAATATCTCTATAGAACCATGCAGGAATCAAGAAACTGGGGCTCTGAAGCAGTAATAGTGGCTACTAAAGAGGCAGCTACTCAGGAGCCAGACGGTATGGGTTTACATGGACATCCATCACTGCCTAGCTGAGTGACCTTCAGCGAGGTATTTAACCTCTCTTGATGTCCTCATCCATAAAAGGAGGAAGTAGTAAACAGTCTGACTGTACCTAGCACACAGTGAGCATGAGCTACTGGTTCTGTCCCTGACACTCGAACAAGTCTTTGGGCTGGGAGACTCCGCCGCTCTATGATGTCCAATCGCTCTGTCCGGTCCTGAGGAATGCAGCTGTGTTACTAAGGACACCAGGCAGGACAGCAACACAGCCGTCCTATGGCCCTGTGATTGTGGGTGTTTATTTCTATGCCTGTCTGTCTCTTTCGGGTCAAAGCTTCGAAGGCCTGCCTCCACCTGCCACTGAATCCTCTGTCTTGCTTTTGTCTCAGAGGCATAAGGATCTCTCACAAAGAGGTCAAAACACTGGCAGAATGATCTGATGACTGGTCTTGGTTTGTTTGAGAAATGTTGGCAATTTATGAAAAACAGCCCCAGGTTCATCAGCAATGCTCTGCTATGGAATTCAGCTATGTGGTTTGGTAGCTTTCCGTAAGTGGGAATGAGCCGATTCCCCCGGGGGCTGTTGTGAGGCTTGCTCTGTGCCCTTATCTGCAGCTCAGATGAGACCAAGTGAGCTTGCTCACTCACCCTGCCCATCCTCTCAGACCCAGCTCTTCTCTGCCACATCCTGGGCACCGTCTTCCCCAGGGCGTGCAGCCCCCAGGCCAGGGTCGGGCTGGCTCCTGTCTCTCCCGACGCCACGCCTTGCTGCTCTATTTTCCATCTCCTGGGCCAGCCACTCACCTCCCTCCCGGCCCCTCTGGCACAGCCTTAGCTGCTCTCCCCTCCTGTACCTGGACGGACAGGTGTGACTCAGCTTCCCATTGGTCCTGGCTCCCATCTCCTGTGTAACCCGCTGTCATCTTTCTGAACACAGAGAGACACCACTCTGCTCGAACCTGGGCTGCTAGAGCCGAAATTCTCCAGAGGAGCACAATATTCTGCCCATCACTGTGGCTCACACAGGCTTGCTCCCCAGCTCAGGGTCTTTGGTGCATGGCAGTGCACCCCATGATTCAACTCGGTGCTGTGGTAGGTCCTCAGCTGAGACTCCCTGGACAAGACCTCCTGTCCCCTCACCACGACCACCAACCGCTTCATCCTCCTCCCACATTCATCTCAAGCTTCTCCAAGGACCCTGTGCACCTTCAGACCCTGTGTCGGTGTCTCTGCTCTTCAGCCTCAACACTCTCATCTGATGATGCTGATTAGACTCCACTGCCTTCGTGGTGACAGCTCCCTGTAGTCACGCTGTTCAGGACAACCATTCCTTCCTCCTTGCTCTCCAATCAGCTTGTTTGCTTCCTTGAGCCTTTACTTTCACTGCCTCGAATTTGAAGCAGCTGTTAGCTGTTGGCCTTCCCCACTAGATTCCACACTCCTGCAAGATGGGCTTCACCTCACGTTGGTCTTGGTGCCCACACAGTGCCGGGTGCCGTGGCTTGGCTGCGACAGAGGGGAAGTGATGGGAATGCGTCTGTCCCCTGGCTATCGGGTGGGAATGAGGCCCACTGATAAAGCAACAGCAGCTACTCAAGGACCTCAAGCCTGGAGCCTTCCAGCCCGGAGAGTGTAACACAGCAGAGGGCTGCCCTGGAGGGGCTAGGAAGAGCGGGTGTGCCATGTGCGACCCCCTCTGGACTACCAGGTTCTGGGCACACCCTGCCGGTGACGACAGCTCTAGCATTCTGCGAGGGCTAGTGGCAACAAAGAGTCATCTCCTGAGAATCTGGTTGGTTTTCAAAGAAGATGCCACGCAGGGCTTGGGTGCTTTGACATTTTATCGTGAGGAGGGCATTTGGGAATCCCCTGCAACTCCCTAGGAACCTTTGAATTTAGGGACAAGAATTGACTGTGGACTTTCTTCACTTTTAGAATAAATCCTAAACTTTGGTTTGCAGTATTTGGAAAAAAGTCATTCACCCAAGCGGGACACAGCCGTTCCTCAGCTAAGCCTGTGCACATTATGCTCCAGCAGTGTCCGGCAGCCCTACAACCCTATGCACCAAAGAAAGTGCTTTGTGTTGAGAAGCTGGCAAGATGGGGTTACTGGGGCAGCCGAGGAAGGCCCAGTGCCGAGCAGAACACCATCAGCCCTCATTTCTAGGGCTTCATCTGGCCATTGCACTTGGTAGATTTAGTTATAGTGCACTGCCAAGAACTGCAGTGACAGGACCACAGTGGACTGCGTGTCCCTCGGTGTGCATGCTGAGCTCTGGGTCTCAGATAGCACAGCAGAGCGTGTGCATGCATGTTTATTCTTCTCAGGTCCAAGGGAGGTAATTTAGTGAGCTTTTGGGCGGAGGAGGCTCCAGGGTCTGTAGCGCCTGTGGCCACAGGTGGCACTGAAGATAAAAGAGCAGAAGCTCACAGTTTGTGCCAGTCAGAAAGAAACTTCAGGAGAGAAGGTGCCTCTTGAAAGGTCATGAATTTAACTGCGCATGCACGCGTGCGTGTGTGTGTGTGTATGTGATGTGTGTGTGTGTGTGTGTGTGTGTGTGTGTGTGTGTGTATGGTGATGGGGATCAAATCCAAGGCTCAGGGCCTCAAAAATGCTAGGCAAGTGCTTGTCACTGAGATACACCCCTAACCCCCAATCCATGAATTTAATTTTTGCTCTGATCATTTGAGCAGGTGCCTCCCAAGTCCCCCTATCTATCTATCATCTACCTATCTCTTTCTACCTCTCTCCTTTCCTTCCTCCCTCCCCTTTCTCTCTCTGTTGTTTCTCCTGTTTGAACCACTGCCTCTTGCTGAAGCCTTCACGAAAGAAAGGTTTCAGGCCTAGGAGAAGACCAGAGGACCAGGGGCAGAGGCCTAGAGCTGGCTGACCCTGGGATGGAGACCCACTTGCCCTCAGCCCCCCACACCTAAGTGGGGCCTGCAACCTGGGCACAGACAGCTCTCGTGTCTTAACCCAGCTGTCCCCAGGCCAGACTCTGCCTGGCCACCACAGCCAACGACAGTGACCTTTGACACGGGGCACAGCTCACCTGTCCTGACTCTTCCAAGCTTCCTTTCCACTAATCCGGCATAGTGTCCTTGGCTCCATCGCATCAACCCCACCCCTTCCGTGCACACTCATCGCTCTCTGCATGTGAGCCGGCCTGGGTGTCACAGAGAATACTCTGCCCACTCCCTCTGCCCTGGCACCCTCCATGGTCAATGCTAACAGGTGCTCCAGAGGCTGTCAGCCCGTCTGTCCCTTGTCCTGGAACAGAGACTGTGCGCCAGGATGTCTCCAGGCAGAGCCAGTGGGAAGCTTTTCCTGGGCAGCGTCTGACCACTTGGCAGGGCACGTGGGCATCTGGCAGCCCTGATGAGTCTGCACTTGCTCGGCGGCTGGAGCACTGGAGCTCACTGTGGCAGACCTACTTGATGCCACCTTGGGAAGGGAACTCCGGCCGCCCTGCTGTGGCCCAGAAGAAGAGCCTGCACTTCCTCCCTCGGACCTGAACATGCTTTATGCTAATCAAATAGTACTTCCTTTATTTTTTGCAGCTTTTTCTAAAAGGTCTACTGATTAGGCTCTAAATAAAAGCTATTTTCCAGCATCAGTCAGAGCTCTGTCAGGAAAAGGCTATGGGAAAGAAACCACAGGATGATGTTATCACGAATACGTCTGACTGTAAGCTAACTGACTGTATTAAATCCCAAACCTGAACTTCCAACATTGATAAATTACGAGATGCTCATGTGCTATGAAAAATTATGTATTGAATTCATCAAAGGAGTGGATAAGATCCTTTAGATAGCATGAAAGCTACAGATATTCTCCCTAGAAAAATGTGGACTGCCTGTGGGTTTTAAACAGTTTTGGTGGTTAGTGCAGAGATCCCAGGAATAGACCTCAGGTGAAGCCCTGTTTCTGAGGGACATTCTGCCTGGCTCACCCGATGGGGGATTTGAGACTTTGGCATTTTACACATAATACCCCTGAGTGCGACATCACACAAAGCTAGGCTCAAAGCACAGGGCAGAGCAGGCCCACTTGCATCACAAGCCTTCCTGGAAATGGAACATCATTTGCTTTTCTCACTTAGCTTGCAACACCTTACATTGTTAACAAGAAACATGCAGGTACCTCTCCACTCCGCTCAGCTTCCACTTGTGTTTCTGGGACATCAGTAATCCCCCACCCCAAGCGGCCTGAAAAAGAAGATCAAACAAGGGGAAAGGCAGCAGGTTTTCATTTCCATGTGGTGGTGTCTTCCAGAGTGATAAATCTCAGGGTCAGCCCGATCTGCCGGACCTCAGGCAACCTTCTTCTGCTGCCAGACCACAATGGTCAAGGTGAGGATCATTCTAAGAGCTCAAGTTCTGTCCCCTATTATTCAGGTCTAAGGAGCCAACCCAGGGCACATTTCCTCGGTCTATGAGTTGGAGAAAGATCCTCCCCTACCCTATCACTTCCACTGTTAGTCCGGGTGAAGTCTGGGTTCTCAGAATGAGAAACCCCATGGTCGCCACAGTTTATGTGGAGAAGATGGACTAGGGACCATAAAGAGCTTTCACGTTGCAAGTCGGAAGGATTGGGCCAGTGCTGCTGAAAGTGTGGCTCACATGGCAGAGCTCCTGCCTGTACTGGAATACCGATCAACCACGGCTTCCTTCACTGGGGAAATCTTTCCATGAAAAATAAATCAGCCGATCCAAACACTGTGCTTAGGTTGTGATGGCTTACGGTGAGTGATGGTTGTTGGCACAAACTCTCTACCTCACCACAGGTCAGCAGCAAACGACTTAGAGATGGCAGCTGATCTTCAAACCATACTTTGAGTGATCTGCTGATCTTAACTTAAATCCCTTCAGTCCATCCCTCTAAGTAAAGTGTCGGTGTTTTCCTCTGAAAATGGCATACCTCTATTAATTTTTAGTGTGACTAAGCCTTGCATCAAAGCATCTCAAATATAATTTAGCTTCTTAGTTGACCAAGCTAAAAAAAGGAATTTGGTAGTCCATATTTCCTAGGAAGTTGTGAATTTAGGTTTCCCCTCTAATTACGTGAATATCTAACTAAAGCCTGAGTTTTTATCCTCTGGATTTCTATCTAAATGCAAAGCCCTTCACACACTCCCCTTCTAGGTGTGCCGGGCACTGAACCTCGACCCTTTGTGCTGAGCTACATCCCCAGCCATTTTTAAAATTTTAATTTTGAGACAAGATCTTGCTAAGTTGTTAACTTGCCCAGTAGGGCTCAAATTTGTGATGCTCCTGCCCATCAGGAAGACAGATCTGCATATTTGTGGCCATGTGTAGGCTGCATCCATCCAAGGACATTTCAGGGATTGAAAACTGAGCCCTCAGCTCAAGCACTGGTCACAGAAAAAGAATACTCTCCCTCTGGGAACCTCAAGGCACAATCAGCCCCAGGCTGCTTCCAGCAAGTGCTGTAACCATGTGAGCTGTGTGTTCATTTGCCTCTCAAATCTTGAGAAGCTTAAGTATCACCATTCTGAAGATACTACAGTAAAAAAGGGGAAAGAGAGAGAGAAAAGAAATTGTATTCCACAAGCCCCGGATGAAGGACATACCAGGACACTTTTGTGGGCATTCGGTAAGGGATACTTACATCTACGTGCATCCAGATCTTGTACTTTTTGCAAATGTCAGCCACAGATAACAGAGGGTCAAATGCTCCATATACAGTGGTTCCAGCTGTGGCACTCACAAGGAAAGGAACAAATCCCTACACAAACGAGATGTAAACAGGAGTGCAAGGCTTCTTTTAATAAGCTGATCAGAAGCAATGGAAATCTTCCCCCACCACACGTTTGTATGTTTGGAACCATCAGAAGTGGTATCATCATGCTGGAGACTGGTATGAATCAATATCCACTCCCCCAAATGATCCATCTGAGTAGTCCTCAGTCCTGCTGACCATGACCAAATGAAGATTGATTGAAACAGTAGGCTGTGGTTGGGAGAAGGCAGAAGAGTGTCATAAATAGAATCAGCCTAATCACTCAGTCCACAGTGACTGTGTCTGTCCCCTTCACAGAACACGATGTTACAGAGTCAGTCTTTAGGTGGCAGCAAAGGTTTAATCTTGTGGTTTATGTCAAGGCACAGTTCTGGTACAAGAACCAGGTTGTAAGGGGAAAAGAAAGCAATTATTCCTAAGTTTATAATAACAAAACGCATATGGATATTGCTAAACTGGGAACTATAGATCAGATTTACTAAAGGTACACAGAATTTTAAAAACAGACTCTCTGACTTGCAAACCATTCCAAGACGTGAATGACTTTCCCGAGCTATGTGGGAATCTTTGGTGAGTCTTCGAAATTTACTGCTTCTAAAAGAGTTCTAAATTGCTGCCTACACAATTAGATGTGTGGAGAATCAATCATCTCAGATATGTTTAGGCAGAAAAAACTGGTCCTTTTAAATAATCGTACAATTATAACTCACACGCTGCATGAACATTCTGGTGTTTTCCACCTATGAAAGTGATCTTCAAACGTGTGCTGGCTCAATGAGCACCCTCAGCATATTAGGGGACAAATAACTTAATCTTTTTTTTTTTTTTTTCCAGTACCGGGGTCGAACTTGGGACCTTGCACTTGTGAGGCAGGCGTTGGAACCACTGAGCTAAATCCCTGGCCCGCTAACTTAATTTTTTCTAAAACATATACAAGTCTAAAATCTTTTCTTTAGACCCTGTACGTAACAAAGAGAAACAAATAACGACTGGATGGAGAATTTCATATTCTCTTTAGGGCTGGGAGATTTGAAATTTGGACCCTGCTTTGATTTAGATCCAAAATGTCCTCCAAAAGTCGTGCATGTTTAGGGACTTGGGAAGGTGAATGGATCACAGGGCACTATACTCATGAGTGGATTAATCTGCTGATGAGTTCACAGATGGATGTGCTGTCAGGAGGTGGGGCCTGGTTAGAAGAGCTGAGTCACTGGGTGTGACTAGAAGGCTGTTCTCTCGTTGCTGACTCCTCTCTCTCACTCTCTGCTTCCTTGGTGCCATGGGGTGAGCAGCTTTTCGCTGCCAGGCTCTTGGGCCGCACCATTTAATGAACTGAACCCTCACAACCGTGAGCCAAATAACCTCCTCCTCCTTTAAGTTGTGGGAGTCAGGCATTGCATCCCAGTGGTGGGAAAACTGAGTAATGCAGGTTCTTTATAAAAATAAAACCCAGGGCCGGGGGTTTAGCTCAGTGGTTCTAGCACCTGCCTCGCAAGTGCAAGGATCCAAGTTCAATCCCTGGTACCCAAAAAATAAATAAATAAATAAAACCCAAGTGAGTCTGGTTAGAAATGAAATACAGATTCTCAGCTTGTTATGGGTTAGGTAAGATCCCTACAAAAACTTACTTTTTGTTTGACTTCAAGGATTCTTCTTTCAAGATCAGATGGAATCATTTTCCCCCTGAAAGGCAAAGTAAATATAGTATAGGTTTATTTGGAATAAACTGTTTTGTTTACAATGTGAGTGGCCCAAGGAGGTTAAAATGCAACCCTAGACCACTGATAATAATGGTCAGTTAAAACACTTGTTTAGCTCTTTCCAGGAAAAAAAGTGCATTTCCCCTCCATTTGGGAGGCTTCTGACTACACTGTGTTTTTCTCGGCCAAGTGTCCCTCTACTCTGTAAAAAGACTGATTTTTAAGTCATGCTCTTAATTCAGTTCAAATAGGCTTGATTTGGAGCTAGACACTTGGCAGTGAAAGGAGAGTGCAGAGAAAAACCATTTTCATCCCAAAATTTCTAGAGTGTGCACCCACAATTTTACACGTAGGTGAAATGCCAAGAAGAGAAAAGACATTCTGAAATATTAGAATCAAGTATTAGGTCCCTAAAGCACCTAGTTCCATTCCAAGTGCAAGAGCATGAAGTAGACCAAGAACTCCTGGTCTCAAACTTTAAATGCAGACAGGTATCAGAGGAAGAAACGTCATTTCACTCTCAAAATATCCCTTTCCTAAAGTGAAAACACAAATAATAATTTCCTTTGTACTAGGATAATCAGAAGAAATTATTTTTACAACAGGCCACATGTGGCTGGATGTGTGATGTCGCTGAAGCCACTTAATTTCCTGTGCCAAATATCTCTGGAAAATAATAGCACTTACTCAGTTACAAGGATCGAATCAGTTAATAAATACAAAATGACGTGAAAAGGGATTGGCATTTGGTAAGTGTTCAATAAATGTTAGCTTTAATTGATGAGATTTTTTCTGTGCACCGCGACATTCCTATTTCAAGATTAAGGAAAAACAAAGGACAGATAGAGTCGTTACAAGGTCCTGCAGGCAGTGAAGTTTTTTCCAAGATGGCTAAACGTTTCACATCGGGATCATTAATCAAGGTTTCATAAAGACAATCTGGAAGACTAAGTAGGAGCTGGTTACCACAGTAAGTGGCTGGGGATGCTACCGGCACCTGGAGAGCAGTGACAGGGTTTTAGTCCTGTCACCAGCTCAGGAGCTCAGCTGCGAATGTTCTCTCGAATCTGGACACAGAGCAAGCACTGGGCTCCGTCATTACATCTTCTGGTGTAGTCTTGCCTAAGCCTTTAAAACTGAAGTATGGTGTTTTGTCACAAATTAATTCCCTAACTTTTCATTTTTAAAAATAAGTTGAGCATTATAGAGTGAGTAGGTAAGTTATATTTTCTGCCATTTTCCTTTCAGGTCTAGAAAGGAGGTGCAACGAAAGAGCAGGAATATAAAGGAGACATTAAACCTTGAAGCATACGAACCACTGATTTAGGTGAAGGTATTTTCCAAAGAGAAACAATTCACATGCAGTTACAGTGGCAGTGACTGGCCCAGTGATTAGTTTGTCCAGGTGGAATGGAGCAAAGGGCCTGGCGGGTTCACTGAGAGTGACAGCTGGGGCAGGAGCCCTAGAAAGCCCCTTTCTCCCTGAGTTTTCCTGGCCTGTGGGGCTCCCTTAAAGCAGTAAGGTTCAACTTCAGGCAGCCCTCCAGCCCTAAGGTCAGCAAAATGCTCATCTTACAGAAGATATTCTGGTAGGATATTATGTTTGTCTTTTATGTACAGCTTTCAGCACATTAAAATTGCCACAGGTTTTTTCCCAGTATGAAGACTAAACCTAGTGCCTCCACACTGAGTTCCATCCCCAGCCTCCCCATTTTATATTTTTGTTTTGAGGCAGGTCTCCCTAAAGTGCTAAATTGCCCTGGCTGAGCATGAACTTGCGATCCCCTGACCTTAGCTGTCCAGAATCCTGGGATTACAGGCGTGTGCCACCATGCCCAGTGCCATACTACTTTTGCAGGTAAACATGAAACTCGGGAAGGAAACTTCTTAGAAATTATTATGCAAATCTTGAACTGACCTAGTTTATACCAGCTTAGAGAATATGGGTAGACGAGCTTGACAACTGGTATTTGTGCATCTAATCACATTAAGAGATTTTGTTAATGACTGTAAGGGGCGTGCTCGCTTCAGCAGCACATATACTAAAATAATAATAACTGTAAGGGGCAAGGAATCATGGAGAAGTCAGAAGTTACATTAGAATGTGGAGCCGTGATTCTAGTTTAACCTCATTTTTCAAAGCAGCGAAAGGGCTCAGAGGTAAAGTGATGACCCAAACCAAGTACCTTTCTCAAGAGAAATTATTGCTGGTAAAAGATGGATCGTAACTAGAAATAAAACACCGAGCTCCCAGGACAAGCCTGAAAGGACCAAGCACACAGTAAATGTGTTCAGGAAGACTGGATGCTGCGTGTTGGGGGTGGGTACTGGGAACTGAACTTAAGGTCTTTGTGTTGAGCTACATCTCCAGCCCCACCCTTTTAAATCTTTGAGACAGGATCTCTCTGAGGAGCCCGGATTGGGCCCAAACTTGTGACCCTCTCGCCTCAGCCTCCTAGATCTGGGATCCCAGGTGCACACCACTCAGCCAGGTGCTGGGCTCTGTCAAGATAACATAATACGTGGCTTTCACGAATCAGAGGTCATGCAAGCCTGTGTGGGAAGCAGAAATAAACAGATGGTCGCTTTCATTTCTCTATCAATGAGTTTGGGCAGGAGGGATTGAAAGAGGAGACCCCCCCCCAATATGGAATTGGGCAACTATGGGTTAACTGGGTAACTGTGCTCTTTGTAGAATGCACCTGAGCAGCCATGACAACTTCTGTACTCTGGCACTGGAGAAGCATAACGGACTCAGAAAGTCCTGCCAGAACTCTTTGCTCTCCTCCTCCACTGCTCTGTGTTGTGTAAATCCTGCTTGCTCTATTCCCAGGGAAACTCCAATGGAATTAAGCTTCATAGATGTAAAAAGGGGTTTATAAAAAGTGCAAACTTCTGTTTAGGGCTCTCGAGACCGACAGGAGTCTCTCGCTGAGCTGCTGGCATTAAAAGCCACTTTTGATCTATCTTGTTAAGAGTGGTCTGTCTGGGGTCCTCACTGCTTCAAAAGGAACAGGTCTGTCATGAAATAAGACTGGTTGGTGGCTTCTGGCAGTGAGAAGAGGCAGGTGTGCCCCCAGTCTTTCCTAGGCACCCTCCCTTCCAAGTCTGAATGTGTTTTGTCCACTGAGGAGCTCAGATCCTGGGAGAGGCAGATGGCAGAAAGACATTAGCTGGAGGTGAGCAACTAGAAGGAAAAATTTAACCAGATGATATTAATATACTTAATTTCCCTTAATTTTAACTGACTGCATTTGGGGACAAAACTTTTTGTCTTTTGATCTTAGAATTGGCCAAATTACTTTGGAGCACTCACTAGTTCTTAAAACTTAATGTACTTAAGTATTTGTTTAACATGCAAATTCTGGGCCTCATTCTTAGGGATTTTGATTCACAGATCAGTCTAGGGTTGAAGAATTAAATCACTCCACAAACGTTTACTGAATACTTAACTATGTCCAAATATTGTCTGGGATCTGGTGTACCAGGGCAGACAGAATAGTTTCAGCTCTCCAGGGCTTCTTACATGGGAGACAAACAATAAACTAACAAATATACAAAAGTGCACAAGAATCTCTATTTCTAGCAAGCACTTGGGTGATTCTGATGCAGGTAAACCTCCACACGTTGAGAACACTGCTTTATGAACAGGAGTTTTAGCCTGGGAGATATTTAAGAATTGTGTAAAATGCTAGCTAAGGACTTGGAGCCATTGTGGCCACAGAGCAGCAAGCAGAAGGTGCTGCAGATGTAGCACTGTGCATCCTCTGCTTACCCGCCTGGTGTGGGGTGAGGACTTTGTGTGACAACCAGCTGGCTCCTCTGCAGATCAGATGCTGTCTGACTAGACGGTGCCCGGGAGGCTTTGGATGGCAGCTGTTGCATCCTCTACTTTGGCCTACAAGCACTCCCATAGCATAAATGTCTATCTTTACCATGTACACACCCAGTCTGTCAGCTCGTAAGTAGCCACTTGTAATTTGTAACACTGCTCTCAGTTAGCTGTTAGTGTTGGGAGGATAGTTCTTAGTCCAAGGGAGGGCTGTTGAGTGAGAGTGCGCTTTGGATAAATCGATTCTGCACTGAGATTCTTGGTTAGCCACAGCTCTAAGATGTCACCGGATGCTATAGGACCAGAACATTCCATAAAGTTGCCTGGACAGAGTCCCAGGTAGCACACCAGGTAGACCCTGGAAAGATCTTCTTGTGGGAACAAAGACACAAGAACCCATAGGATGGGCTGAGTTCTGATTCGGGGCTGTACCCCAGTAGTTCCGAAGGAAAGGGCTGTCTATCTTACCTCTGGGGCATGTTGGCGCACACTGCCTGAAGGTGGGCTCTCTTGTCATCATAGGGACAGAGCCTGAGTCACTGGTTGGCCCTGCTGAAACTGCAGATATGTTACTAGACTTTCCTAGTTACTGTGGTTTCACTCTGTTCTCAGAAATATGTGTGCAAAGAAGACAGATGCATTAACTTTTCTTGTTGGAAATGGACTAATGTTACCCTCATGGACAATAATGGTTATGGTGTTGACAATGTTGTCGCTGTTAATAGCAACTCCAGGGCAGCAAAAATGAATAGTGTGAAGGCTCTGGATTTAATCCCCATTACCACACACACACACAGCAAATACTCTGCTTAGCATATAGTAATTCAATACACATTATTCTCGTTTTTATTGTTAGCAGCAGTACTACCATTATATGGCTTGGAGGATATCAAAAAGCTATCAGGAGGCAGATTTCAAACCCTGAGCTCTCTGATATCAACACTCAGATTCTTAGCCCTGCACAAAAGCCTTGACTAAGAGGAAATTTTTCAGGTTGAGTTCCAGAATTGCAGTGATATATGCAAATTTTCCACATGGTTTCCCGAAAGTTGCCTGGATTAAGTAATTCCTAGACCTTAGTTCCTATTGCTGTTATCACTGGCTAGTAACACAAGAAAAAAATTTAACTTCATCTTAAAACATAGTTCTTTATCATCCTTTGAAACTGTTCTTCTTCCTCATGTAATACTCAAATGCTATAGAAGTAACAGTAACCTGCTGTTTTTTTCCCCATTTGTTTGTGTTTGTTTTTAAACTAGTCAGTGCTAAGCAAAACTATGTCTCTAACAAGATTGCAATGTAAATACAGCAAGAGAAGTTCATGGGCCCAAGTGAATTTTCAAATTGCCCAGAATGTGTGCTGACTAGAGAAATAGCACAGACTGATATGAGAGAAAATTGTTGAAGATGAATTGCAGAGTAGCAGTAAAAATTACCAGAGTTTCCCTAGAGAAAGAGCTCCCTGTAAATTTACATGTCTACTGCAAGCATGGTAGCCTGACTCTGGAAAAAGTAACTGAACAAACAAGTCACCATAGATCATTTAAGAAGCACTTGTTGAGTGAAATAAATCAGATACACATACTTGAATGTTGCGTGGTTTCTCTTATATGAGAAGCCCAAATTATAAATAAAGAGCAAAATAAAAGACAGTTAATACAAAGTAGGGAGACAGCTCTTCCTCAAAGGGGAAGGGACCAAGAGATGTGGGGGGGAGAGGGGAAGGAGAGGGGATGAGACAAGGAATTGAGATGGGTCCCGCACATAAGGAAGGTGAACATTATGTACTGCAAGCATGGCCTAATGGAAAAAGACATACTTGCATTATGAAAACAACCCTTTTGCAAAGAATTTCACTATACTTACAGTCAGCTTTTTTGATCCCTTTAATATATAGTTCAATGTGGAAAATTTTTAACTATAATAATTAACCCTATTTTTCTCTTTTAAGATTGGATTTCCAATATGCACAGTGGGATCACTTTGCATTGTGATCAGGTTATGGGGCCAAGGTATTTTTATGATTTCTATACACAGTGTGAGTAAAATCTATCCTTTTTGTGGATGTTCCCCAAAAGTATGTGCTCACACATTCTTACCATACAGCACAAGCAATGTGCACTGGGGACTCCAGTCACGGTACGGTAAGGAGCTACCATCTCTTTTACAAGAAATTTCCTTATTTTTGCCAGTAACATTAGAGCTCAGGAGAACTCCACAGTGAGGGGAAATGCTCATGTGGGCGAGAAGGTGAGCTGAGCTTAAAGCCCTCTCCGATCCCCAAAGAACTCTCTCTTCTACGACAGTGTTTGCAGAGAGCAGGAAAAGAGTATGACAAGAATTTCATTTGCCATATGAGAAACTATGCTTGGCTATTCTAGATAACTTTTTTCTTTCTATTGTATGAAAAAATAAAACAAACTTTCATAATCAAATAATAAGAGAATAACAAGTTACCACATTGTGTATCATTATCTCCGAAGTAGTGCAAAACATAAACCAAGAAGGTTCTTACAAAAAAGAAACAAGTAGTAATACAAACTTTCTTGTCCATGAACTAAGATAAACTATTATTACAAATGAAACAAATTAGCATATAGATTGAAATATTTTTAAAACAATAGAATATGTAATTTGGAGAAGTATTTGAACTTCTCCCCACTTCCTATTTATCTTTCTTCTAAATAACTTTTGAGGTCAGGAGAAATAAAAATTACAATCATAGAACATTAAAAATTAATGATGTGAAGACACTACATATAAAAACATGAAAAGTATCCTAAATTATTCTCAGAGGAAAATATATACCTCTAAATGCTTTTGAAATTAAACAGAAAATAAAAACAATCGAAGTTTAATCTAAGAAGCTAAGGAAACAATATGAAACAATGTAGGCAGAAAGAAGGAATGAACTTTTCAGTGAATTAGAAAACTTAATAAAGTATAACTAAACAATAAATTCAAAAGCTGAGATACTGGAAAGATTAATGTACCAGAAATATCTGATTAGTCTAATGAAGAAAAGAGAAAATGGGACATTTAAAATATGAAGACAGGTTATGGATAAAGATATCTTAATTTTATAAAAGAATTCTAGGTTAAATTTTATGCCAATCTCAAAAATTTTGAAGAAATATGTGATTTTTATTAAAGAAAATATAAATTATAAGAATTGATTCAAGAATAGCAAAAATTTGAAAAAACCCTCAAAACTACCATAAAGTATAGGAAGGAAATTTGCCAAGAAACAAACACAACCTACTCTTCAAAATGCCAGGCTCAGATGTTTTAGCTGAGAATTTTAATGTCTACTATTGGCAGATAATGTGTTTTAAACTTGACAACAGAAAGCTCCAAAATTTGTTTTCTGAAACTAGCTGACTCTCAAAGCAAAATCTATCAAATACATCCCAGAAAAACCTACAGATATATCTTACAAATATAGCTTCTGAATTTAATATTAGAAAATATAATCCAGAAGGAAATTAAAGATTAGCATAGGGTTATGTAGAATTTGTTGCAAGAATGAAAATGTATAGACCACTGGGAAATCTTTTTAGACAATTCATCCTTCAATAGATCAAAATGAGAAACTCATAGTGCTATCTCAATTGATTTATAAAAAAAAATTATGACAGTTTTCATCCATTCCAGAAGACAAGGAAAGGATAAAAGATGGGAAAGTGAAGAGGGTGAGAACAGAAAAAGAAGAAGCAGTTACTGGTAGAATAAGAAAAAGTGAGCACTTCTCTAACACAATTAAGAACATCTATTTCAAAATATGAGTCAACTTCATATCTAAATGGGAAATCCTAGATATATTTCAATTAAATTCAGGAACAAGATAATTCTTTAAAAAACAGAAAATCAAACGTTAATAGGTAAGGAGACTGAATCAGCAATCAAATCCAAACAAACAAACAAACAAAACTCTTTCTCAAAAAAAGCTCAGGCCCTAATGTCTTCATAAGTCATTTTTATCAGACATTTCGAGAAGATTAATAATAATCATTCTCAAATTCTTTCACATAACTGAACAGGAAGGAACACTCCCAAATTCATTCTACATAGCCGGAATTACTTTGATATCAAAGCCAGTAGAAGACTCTACAGAAAAAGAAAACCACAGGCTGATATCCCTGAAGAACACAGACGTTAAAACATTCAGTAGAATGCCAGGATAAGGATGCTATTTTTTGGTACCTCAATTCAACTTATTAGTAGAAGTTTTGGCCAAAGAAATTAGGTAAGAAAAAGAAATAAAAGCTACCTTAATCAAACAGAAAGTACAACTGTCTCTGTTTTCATATTATCTCATTTTATATAAAGACCTCCACCAAAAGTTATTCAGAAATAATAAACAAACACAGTAAAGTTGCAGGATAAAAAATCAACACATACACACAAATTCAGTTGCTTTACAATATATTAAAAAAAGATATCAAGGAAACAATTCCATTTACAACAGCATAGAAAAGAATAAAATACTTAGAAATGAATTAAACTAAGATGTTAAAGAACTGTATACTTAAAATTATACAATGTTGATGAAAAAATTAAAGAAGATACAAATAATGGAAAGATATTCTGTGTTCATAGATTGAAAGAATAAATATTGTCAAAATTTCCATATTCCTCAAAGGAATCTATAGATTCAATGAACTCTGTATCAAAATTCCAATGGTGTTTTCATAGAAATACAGAAAACAATTGGAAGATTTGTATGGGAACATAAAGATCATGACTAAGTACGGCAATCTTCAATAAGAAGAACAAAGTTAGAGCCATCACACTTCCTGATTTCAAATTAAATTACAAAGCTATAGTAAAAAAAGAGTATGGCTCTGGGATAAAAATAGATACAAACCAATGGAACAGAATGGAAAGCCCAGAAATAAGTCCACACTCATATGGTCAACTAATTCTTGACAAAGATGCCAAGAAAGCACAATGGGAAAAGGCAGTCTTTTCAAGAAGTGATACTTGGAAAACTTGATATCTACACATAAAAAATGATATTAGGTCTTTATTTTATACTGTACATAAAAATCAACTCAAAATAGATTGAAGACTTACGCATAAAAACTGAAACTACAGAACTCCTAGAAGAAAACATGGTAGAAAGCTCTATGACATTGATCTTGGCAATGGTTTTTTCAATGTGTCAACAAGAACACAGAAAACAAAAATTAACAAGTGTAGCCAGGCATGGTGGCCTGTTTCTGTAATCCCAACACTCTGGGAAGCTGAGGCAGGAGGACTTCATATTTGAGTCAAGCCTTGGCAAGTCATCAATTTAGGAAGATCTTGTCTCAAAAAAAAAAAAAAAGGAAAAGAAAAGAAAAGAAAAAGACCTGTGGACGTAGCTTAGGGAAAAGGTCTTAGATTCAAGCCCTAGTAATACACACACACACACACACACACAGACAGAACTAATGGGGCTATATCTAACTAAAATATTTCTACACAGCAAAGAAAACGATCAACAAAATGAAAAAGTGATCTATGACACGTGAGAAAATATTTGCAACCAAATATCAGATAAGAAGTTAATATCTCTAAAGTATAAAAGGAACTCCACTCTATTAGCAAAAAATCCCACAAAACAAAGAAAAAAACAAAAACAACCTGATTGAAAAAATTGGCAAAGAACCTGAATAGCCAGTATTCCTAAGAAGATACAGAAATAGCTATTATTCCTAAGAAGATACAGAAATAGCTGGAAGGTATATGAAAAGGTGCTCAACATCATTAACTATCAGGGAAATGCAAATCAACACCACAATGAGAGATAATCTCATACTCCTTAGGATGCCTGTTATAAAAAATTCAAAAGATAACAAGTATTAGGCAAGGATATGGAGAAAAGAAACCCTTACACATTGTCAGTGGGAAAGTAAATTGGCACAGCCACTATGGAAAAGTGTGGAAATTCCTCAAGAAATAAAAAACACACCTACTATATGATACAGAAATCCCACTTCTGAGTAGATATCCAGAGGAAATAAAATCAATAGTATTTTAAAAAGATATTGGCATCTCCATTTTACTAATCACCTTACTAATAATAGTCATGACATAGAAACAATCTAAATGTCTGTCTACCTGAGTGGATAAAGAAAATGCAGAGATACATATGGATGTAATATTTTTCAGCCTCAAAAAAGAAGGAAATGCTAAGTGAAATAAGCCAAGCACAGAAAGACAAACACTGCATGCAAAGTTAAATTCACAGAAATAGTAGAAGGATGATTCACTGGGATTAGGGTAGGGATGGGAGAAATGAGCAGATATTGGTCAAATGGTACAAACTTCCAGTGACAAAATGAACGAGTTCTGGAGACCTAATGTACAGCATAGTGACTACAATTAATGCACTGCATACTTGGAATTTGCTAAGAGTAAATCTTAGGTGTCCTCCCCCAGAGGGTGACAATGTGAGGGATGGATGAGCTAATGACTATGACAAACAGCTCACAATGTATACATATACTGAAACATTGTGGTGTGCACCTTAAATATATACTCTTTGTGAACTATAACTCAACAAAGCTGGATAAAAATAATATTCTTGGGTCCAGGGATTTAGCTCAGTGGTTCTGCCACCTCCCTCGCAAGCTCAAGGACCCGAGTTTGGTCCCTGGTACCAAAAAAAATATATGCTTAAAATTTTAACCAATAAATGAACTAAGAAAAGTACAGCGGTTGGAAGGGAGATAAAATGATAACCAGTATCTGTTCTGGTTTAGATCCTGAAGGTCCCCCAAAGGCTCATGTGATGAAAGTGTGGTCTCTGGCACAGCAGGGTTCAGAGGAGAGGCTGTTGAGGGGGTGACTGGATCAGGAACAGCCGATGTTATGAATGGACTAATCCATTACGGATTCATAGCTTAATGGGTTTTGCAAAGGGGCTCTCTTATAAAATGAAGCTCTCTTTTTTTTCCTGGCTGCCATGAGGTGAGCAGCTTTTGTTCTACCACACGCTTCCTGCCATGATGTTTCTGCTTCACCACAGGCCAGAAACAATGGAGCCAGCTGACCATGGACTGAACCTCTGAAACCATGGGGTAAAATAAATCCTTCCTCCTTTAAGTTGATTTTCTTACATATTTTGTCACAACAATGGAAAGTTGACAGACACAGTATCTAAACTATAAGTAAACTGTATTTATCATAAGTCTAAAATGTTTTAAAAATCAAGATGCTGCTTACATTCCAATAATGTTTAGTAGGAAATAAAGAGATAACTTTAATAGTGGGAAGAACAAATTTTAAATATCTGGAAATAAACTTAGCAAGTAATGATAAAATCTAGAAGAAGAGAAAAGCGGATCTTTACCAAAAGACACAAAAATATTTGGATAAACAGAGAAACACATCATGATTTTTGATGAGAAAACTCAACGGTGCAAATATATGATATCTAATTTTAACACAAGTCCAGCAGGATCCCAGGTGGGACTTTAAGGGAGAGAACCTGGGAAAGTAAGTCTAAAGCACAACTGGAGGAAAAGTGCTAGTTTCAAAAATGGTCAAAGAACAAATAACTTTCTATTAAATAGTAAAATATTCTAAAAGTAAAGTGATTAAAAAGTATGGTAATGTAGCCATATCAAGTCAGTGAAATCAAACTGAAAGGCAAGAAATTCCCAATAAGAATTTAGTATTATTAAAAAAAAAGAATTTAGTATTATTAGATTATTATGTACATTATTTTACAGATCAGTGATATTTTTAGACCTGAAATAGTGTTGGAACAACATCTGGGAAAAAATATAGACTTCCCAAACACTTTAGACCAAAATAAATTTCTATTAGATATACTATTTAAATAATAATACAAACATTCTAAGGAAAAACAGAGGAATATTGACATGTACTAAGAATGGGAAAGATTTTCTAGAAAATACGCTAAAGGTGAAAATGAATAACTGATGAACACTCTGACTATAGAAAAAGTGAAACATTTTTACAAATATCAAAAATGAAACTAAGAATCAGATGAGACATTTTGGAAAACACTTGCAACATACATGACAAAAAAGGGCTTTGTTCCCTTTTCGAACTATAACAATAAGCTTCAAACACTCAATATAAAGCGAGAAGATGAAGAATAAAACAGGTTTCACCCACCAAAATGACGCAGGTCACCTGAGGTTCTCACTCCTATGATTAAGGAAGACCCTGTGCACTTTTGAGGGGGGGGAGTATAACTCAGTCAGTTGTCTTCTGAAGGGAACGCAACACCAGACACCATGATTCTTAGACAGGCAGAGTCCTGAACTCAAAAATTCCACTTCTAGGAATTTAAGAAGACAATATAAGGTCATATGCAAATACTTAAACAATGATGTTTATATCAGCACTTTTTAAAATAGTGAAAACTTACAGCAATCTAAATGGTTAACAACAGATTTACTGTTGTTTTTAAAAAGGAGCTATCTTATATGAATTAACTTAAAATAGATCAGAGACCTGAAAGTAAGAGAAAAGACTATAAAATGCTTAGGAGTAAACATAGGGCGAGACCTTCATGACAATGGATTTGGCTGTCATTTCTTGGATATGACACCAAAGGCACAGGTAGCAACAAGAAACAACAAAAACAGACAAATCTGACTTCATGAAAATTAAAAATTTTGTGCATCAAAAGACACTATCAATAAGTAACCTATAGTATGGGAGAAAACATTTACAAATCGTATATCTGCTAAAGAATTAATCACCAAAATATAGAGAGAATTCCTAAAACAACAAAACAATCTAATTCAAAAGTAAGCAAATGCCTTAAACAGACATTTTTTTCAAAGAAGATGTATAAATAGTCAACAAGCAAATGAAAAGATGGTCAACATCGTTAATCATTAGGGAAATGCAAATCAAAACTACTTTAAGATACTACATGCATTATGATGGCTACTTTCAAATCAACAAACATCAGAAAAAAATAAGCACTGGTGAGGCTGTGAAAAAGCTAGCAGTGTGCACTGCTGGTGGGAATAGAACATGGTACAGCAGCTGGGAAGAGCAGTGAGGCTATTCCCTAAAAAATTAAAAATAGAATTAGGTAAAACTAATATGTAATCTAACAACTGCACTTCTAACAATTCCACTGTCTACCCAAAACAAGTGACAGCGGAGCCTCAAAAAGGTAATTGTATACCCATGTTCACAGCAGCATTCTTCACAGTAACCCACAGGTGGAATCAATGCAAGTGTTTCTAGATAGATGGATAAATCAACAAATGCGGTACATATATGTACGATGGACTATTATTCAGCCTTAAAATGGGTGAACCTTGGGGACATTATGCTAAGTGAAATGTACCAGTCGCAAGGATCAAATACTGTACAATTGTATTTATATGAGAATTCGTAAAGACAGAATGTGTAATAGTGTTCCAGGAGCTGCAGCTAGGGTGGGGAGTGATGGGCAGTTATTGTTTAATGGAAAGCTTCATGTCAGCACCATGGACAGAGCGATCCAACCCTCAAGGTGACTGCTGTACAGGGAGAGTACTCTATACCACTTAAAAATAGATAATATGGTAAATTTCCCATGACTCTTCCCATAGTTGAAAAACATGGAAAAAAAAAAGAAAGGGTCCTTTTTGACTGGTAAACACTAGGAGTTCTCCTTAAATCCAAGCCCTGAGCCTATGTACCAGCCCCGTGACTGTGGCCACGTCAAACAAGAGGTGTTAGGACTTAAATGGAGAAAGGGAAACTTGCCAACTATTTACAATTTTTGTGTATATGGCAACACATCACGAGCTATGTCAGCACCAGGTAAATGTGAGGAATACACTATTTTGTGTTTCTAAATGAATTAGATCAATTGTGTAAAGTGCCTGGTACACTGCACACACGCAGTGAGTATCAGCTATGGTGTATTATTTTATAATATTTCTGTATGTAGGACACAGGAAGCAAATACACTAGCACCCCAAGGCTCTCTGCACCTAAACTCCTAGGAAATCTGACACTCGGAACCCCACTCCATAATAAGTGATTTAGTGTTTCTGAAAATCTTTCCCATTATAGCACACTCAACAGCTCCCCAGGGACCTGGAAGAGTTAATTAGCATCTCTAATCACCTTCAGGCACTGGCCACAATTCAGCTAAGGTAATAAAAAGAGTATAATGACCTCAGATTATTTATACCTTCAATTGTTCAAATCAATTGTATGATAAAGTGTAGTACTTAACAAGCAGAGGGAACTGTACTATAACTGCAATTTATAAAGCTAGAGTGACATGTTTTTTAAAAAGCTAAAATGGATATAAAAGCATTAGTAATTAATTTGTGGTATAAGAACATTAATCAAACTGGTTGGCCGAATTCTTGTTACCCAGAGCTAGGATGGCCAGTCCTCCTCCAGTCCTAAGGCAACCAGCTATCATGTGTCTCAGGTAGACTTATTTTCCATAAGGTTCCAGAAAATTACTGGCAATTTAGATAATGTAAAGGGAACCCTGAAGAGAGGAGAAGGAAATGGAGAGATGGAAGAGGGGAGAGAGGAGAGAGTGCTAGAGGGAACTGATTTCTAATGGTGCCCTTGAGTCCACAGTGATAATAAGTGTGTGTGTGTGTGAGTGTGTGTGTGAGAGAGAGAGAAAAAGTAGAGCTCTTCCCTATAGTAGAATGAAGGAACAAATAAATAGAGAAAGAATAGAGTTAGAAAATCAGTATTCTGCAGACAGAATACTGTTATATACTGTTATGACAGTAATTCAGGCAAGAGTCAAAAATGGATGCTAAACTAGTGGGTGAAAATTTCAGGAAGAACAGGATATTTACGTAGTCTCAAAGCATTCCTTGCAAGATGCTTAGTAACTGCACAGGAGAAAACAGTCATTTTATAGTGGAAAGCCTGACAGGCTGCACCTTAACCAAATGGTCAGAGTTGACATTACTGATAATGGAACAAACTCCTGATGCAACATGGGAAAGAGAGATGAGCATCACCTCCCTGAAGTGGAGCCCTGCCTCAGATGCATCTTGAATCTAACCATGAGGAAACATCAGACAATCCAACTTAAGTACAAAATAAATGGTCTACACCCTTTGCAAATATCAACATCATGACAGATGACGGAAGGCTGAGGGAGTGCTCCAGGCTCAAGGGCACCAAAGAGACATGAAAACTAAAGGCCAGGTGGTCCTAGACATCAAAAACAAATAACTAGAAGGACTATCATGACACAATTGATGAGGCTTGGATAAAGTATGCAGGTCTAATATTAGTAGTGTTGATGACAGATTTTCTGAGTTTGATAACTATCCTGTGATTTTGTCAGTAGATATCCTCATTCCTAGGAAATACACACTAAGGTATGAAGCAGTAATGGGGCATGATGTGTGCCAGGAACTCTCATTTGGTCATAAGAATGTCATAGATATGTAACATACAAAATACTTATAACAGTCAAAATGTAACATTGAATCATTTAACACAGACATATGGAGAGACAGATAAAGACAAATCAAATGTGTCTGAATGTTAACAATTGGTGAATCTGGGTATAGAGTATATGGGAATTCTTGTTACTATTTTTGCAATTCTTCTTTGTTTGGAATTATTTTAAAAATTCAAAGTACAAAAAGGGAAGGTCAATGAGCTACCATCTAAGAACCTTTACAACTCAGAGGGTGTTTGGTTTGAAACTCATTAGCAGCTGTCAACCCAGGCTAAGCCAGGCTGTCCTCCCGCCCACCCTATGCTGTCCTCTATCACACTCCTGTTGTCTTCTCCCCTTGTTTTCTAGCAATTTGGCAGTGTGAGGTAATTTCAGGGATAATTTCAGCTCCTCAGGAAAAGCTCCCACAAAATTCTAACCAAAAGAATAAGGAACTATACTATACTATAGAACATTAGCTTAAATTCCTCCATTCCAATTATCTTCTGTTCCCCATAAACATGTGCAAATATGTTTTACAGCAAACATATGGCTGTAAAACCAGAGCAAGTTACTCAGCAAAGGAAATACAACCTCAGCTACCCACTGTACCCCTTCCTTTTTATACACAATTAACTTTTCCTCTCTGGCATGTTGTTAGAGCTCGGGTCTGGAGTGTTCCCCAAAGTCACCCATAGGTCCCCTGTGCAGCAATGTGCAGGGTGGGGAGCTAGAGAAGCGGCTGGGTCCTGAGGATTCTGACCACATCCAGAAGACTGGGTCTGTAATTGGATGAGATACTGGGAGGTGGAAGGAACTTCAGGAACTGGGAGAGCTGGAGAAGGCTGGTCGGCAAAGCTGTGCCTTTGGAGGAGGCATTTCGGCCCTTGACTCTTTCTCTACTTCCTGTCCCTCGTGAGGCGAGCGGCTGTGCTCCGCCCCGTGCGCCCGCGTGGACGCGAACACACACACACACACACACACACACACACACACACACACACACACAAACACACGCCTCCCTCACAGTGAAGCAGCCCCTCCCTCTCTCCACCCTCATCCTGAAAACAACCGAGCACTGCACACCGTGTACGTGCGTCTCAGTGTGACACCACAGCCTGTAAATGTATGCAATTAAAATAAAACCTTTAAAAACCAGTTACATTATATTGTTGATGTCTGTGTCTACTCCTGAGCTATCTTATTTACTGATTTATCAACTGTAGTTTATTATTACATATTATTGTCAAGTCAGATTACAACGTCTTTGAGAAAAAGACTGGAGCTTCATTAATGTTTGTATTTTCCATAGGGCCTAACACTTTTTACAGGATAAGTGTTCCATAAATATTTACATACATATTGAATGAAAACAAACAAATAATCACCTTGGATTCAACACACTTCTCCAGCTTCTGCCCTGTCAGTACAAACAAATCAAGACCCGACAGGACCCAAGTCACCCTGGATCCAGCACTCCTCTCTGGCCGCTGCCCTGCCGCCTGCCGGCCTGCACCGGTCGGTCAGCCTCCCGGAAGCGGAAGCGTGCTCTGCGTGCTCTTCACCCCCAGCCCCGGCGGCTGCCTTCTGCCCTCTCTCCCCGAGACTTCCCGGGCCAGCCTCAGCGGCCTGCTGTAAGCAGAGCCAGGGGCAGTGGGCGGCCCCCTCCGCCCCTGGCAACCTGTGGCCCTGCGACCCTCGCTTCTCTGGGAACAGTCGGGTGGGCTCACGGGGCGGCGCCACTTCCCGAGTCTCCTCCGCTTCCTGGGCAGCCTCCTCTTCCTCTTCCTCTCCGGGAAACACGGCCCCTCCTCAGTGTTCTTCCTCAGGCTCACTGCCACATGGCTTCCGGTCATCTTCTGAGCTCCAAGCTCCCATTTCCCAGGGCCTGTTTACCAGCCTCGCTTGAATGTCTCCTCTGCTCTTCCTCTCCGCGGCCGAACTCTTCCCTTCGTGAGTCAGGCGGGTTTGTCTCGGAGAACAGCACTGCGTCGAGCTGGCTGGCAAGCCAGAGGCTGGCCCTCGCCCTCGGCTCCTCTCTCACCCTGCACACCCTCAGCCGCCGCCTCCTGTAAACCTCAGCTCTCCATCCCCCTGCTGTGCCGCCACCCAGCTCAGCATTCACCGTCCCTCGTTCATACTCCTGCAACAGCCAGCAGCGTCCGGTTTCTAACTCACGTATCACTCCTTATTTAAAGTCATCTTTCTGATACAGAACCGTGACGCTGCTCCCCGCCGAAAGCCCTTCAGTAGCATCCGGTGTCTTCAGCCGGAAGTCCCTCCATCGTGTTTCCTGAACAAGCCCAGCTTTGTTCTATCCACGGCCTCTGCCCGGAACAGTCCTGTTCTCTTCATCTGGTTACCGCCCACCACCCTTCCTCCAGATGTACAGTAATGAGCCTCAGGAACGAGCTGACTTCCTGTGCTTATCTTCCTCATGGGCGTGGCTTGGTTCACGCCGCACTGCCCTCTGCCCCCTTGTCTGCCACTGGGCCCCCAACCGAGGCCACTGCCACAGGCACACAGCTCCCATTCTACCGGAACTTCATATTTTTCCAAATTATTATCCATATGTGACATATTTTCTTTTCCCTCTACTTGGGAAACATCTTTTTCCGTGGTGGATTAATCCAATTCTTGAAATTCAATTTTCTTTTTTGGTACCGGGGATCGAACTTGGGACCTCGTGCTTGTGAGGCAGGCGGTGGAACCACTGAGCTAAATCCCCGGCCCTTAAATTCAATTTTCTTTCACAAATATTTATTTTTCTCTAAATATTAATTCACTTTTCTTCTCTCTCTTTGGGCGCATCAACACATAAATTAATTTAGATTCCACTAATTCGAATTTTGCAAATATCAGATCCAATGGCACTTGAGCAAAAAAATCATTTATCCCATTATTGCAAGTGCTCAATTTTTTGCTAAAAATGAAACAGAACTCTTAAACTAGGATGAATGAAATCAGGGTTTCATTCCCCTTTTGAATTTATTAAGAAATTAAAAATATATAATATTCTTTTGTAGTTATGATATTTGCTGTTTAAATGTAAGTCATGTTGAACTAAAGTCTTGCATTACCATATTTTATTCCAATCATTAGAGTATACAATAAAATTAAAATGATTTTTGCTTTTCAACTCGGAGAGAACCCAGTCTAAACAAATGAATTCATTATACATTCCTTTTTTGTTTTAACTGAGAACCATGTTTCACTTTGAGTGGATCCCCAAAGTAAGCCTCTGTGATCACTAATTAAGCGCGAGTATCTCGTGGTATCATTCATCCATCACACGTGGCTTTGGGCTTGGTGCTAAGAAGGCACAGAGTCTTCTCCTTCACCAGAAAATTCCTTTCAGTTGGAAACTTCTACCAGAGAACAGCAAAAGACCCATCACCCCACCTGCTGCCAAACTGATGTGCAGAGCTGGAAAGAGTACAAGAAACGAAAGCCTTGAAGAGCAGGTCCAAGTTTGTGTTTGGTGAAGTCTGGATGAACTTGACAAAGTATATTAGGGGGAACAAGAAAGTGAAATCACCTTAAGTGATTTTTTTGGACTGTATGTTTGATTTTCTCAAGGAGATAACAAAAGCAAAATGGCCGCCAAGAGTGGTTTTGAGCGTGACCGGAATGGTGACTACAAGGACTATCCACAGCCTTGTCTTGGCCCCAGACTCCGGACCCTTCAATTTCACTTAAACCACCAAGTCCAGGATCTCATCTTAATCTCATACTAATTATATGAACTATCAGTGTAGAATTAAAGCTTACATGTAGATACTAACATAGCTTTAATATTTTCTCAACGTACTCTGATACAGTAGTATTTGGAGAATAAACTGACAGAAGGTTTTAAAAGGTAACTGGTATCCCTTTCCTTAAAAACGTCCACATAATTTAAGTTCATATTTATATAAAGAAATAATTACAAACAGAGGAGTCATGCACACATAAGGATATCTGTTGAAGGATAGAAAGGTTATTTATAGCAGCAATGTCAGAAATAGGGAAATGCGTAGCAACACACTAATATTTGTACTTACCCTATGCTAGGTATCATTTTCAGCATTTTACATTCGTCATTATAACAATCCTCTGAAGGGGATGCCATTACTTTTTTCCTTTTTTCAGATATAGAAACTGAGGCACAAAGAGGCATTTGCTAAAACTGGTGCTAGAGCTGAGATTGGAAAACAAACAGTCCAGCCCCAGTTCTGTGAAGTACTATGATGCTTTCTGACCTGACGGGTAGGTATGTGTGTGTGTGTAAGAGTGGGGGACAATATGTCATCCTGCCTAGCAAGAAAAATAAATAAAATCATGAATGTGTAAAGAGAAAACAAAGATAAAAAAGAAAGAACAAACCTGTGTGTTTAGAAAAAGAGATTCCAAGGTTTAGACACCACTCGGTGGTGAAACTGCATTTTTTCTCTCATTTTTTATTGTTTCCAAGTGAGTGAGTGCTTTCGGATGATAAGAACTGTCACTTACTCCTGCGGAAGCTCTCCTTTTGTTTCCTGCCTTCACCACATTTCCCTGTGCATTCCCCCACTTGGCTTTGCCTCACAATTCCCTCACACTTTCTCTTAGGTCTCCTCCTCCCTTTTATTTCTTATCTTTCCTATTTCCTTTTGTCTTCCTTGCTTCCTGTATTTTCCTACAACTCTCATGAACAGAAAGAGAAAAAACCCCACTCTTCCTGGTCACCACTGGCCCACTGGAACTCAGCTCATGAACACCTTCGCCCAGCTTAAAGAGGAAGAGCCAGGAGGACCAAGCCAGGGACTGCGGCAGTGACTCTTCCCCGAGTCCTGGGGTATGGACTAAAAATGTAAAGTCATCAAAACTTTTCTTCTTTATTTTCTGTTGCTTTCTCTTTAGTAATAGGTTTCTTTTCAGTAATCAATAAAATAAAGAGGATAAAAATAAAACTAGCAACTTTCTTTTGCCAGTTTCTCCTCAAATCTCAGTTAAGCAGGAACATTAGGAATCTTAAAAACAAGACCATTCCTTTTGCCAGATGTCTTAGCTTTACTCCAGTCGTTCATCACGTCATGCTCACCTTACTACAGGAGCCCCTCACCTGGACCAATGGCCAGAGGCCTTCCCTTCCCTACTTCTCACAGGGTGGCTTCATTCACATTCTACTTGGATAAAAATGCTTTCAAGTTACTTTGTTTCCAGATCTGTAAGGTCAAATGCTGTTTAGCTACCCTATTCCCAAAGGAATAATGTATCTTTGTTCCTGACTGTAAAATATGTATTCCTTGCTAACATACAAAATCAGGCAACACGTACAGGTGTAAACCAGAAAGTGGCAGTCCTCTTCAGCTTCACACCGGAGGTGAGCATGGTTAGGATCCCCTGAGCTGGGTTTCCAGAGCTTTCCCAGCCTCACAAGGCCGAGGTACCTGCCGGGCCTTTCTACTTCCCCACTCTGGTCAGGCCCACAGCACGCCCGTCCCACTCCTTCTGACTTTGCCGTGGAACTCAGTGTTGCGGGCCTGCTCCCGCCTTTCCTGCCACGCATCCAACTCATCATCGCCAACTTGAGAGCCCAGCTGAAGTTCTCCCTGTTCACGGAGCTTTCCGAACCTCGCTGATGCACAGATCGCAACCTCGGCACCACACACTACAACCACACCTCTGCCTCCTTCTGAGGTTACCAACACTTTCCGGTCCAGGTCACACACTGCCGGGGCCTGGGATGCTGCCCTGCACTTTGCTAGGACCTAGTGACAAGATGGGTCCTCGGTACCCGCTGCCCAGAGAATAGAGGGGAACAGAGAAATGGTTAACTGAGTGGTTTCCTTTTAACTCAGGGAAGTTCTTCCTCCACCTTTTAAAGACTGACTCTAACTCTCTGTACATCCCAGGCTACAGGCCAGTGGTGATCTCCAGGCCCAAGCAGGCTGTGCCTCTGCCCCAACACGCCAAACCGAATCGCTGCGTCCCCACGGCATCTGGAGAAGGATTTTCCCCACAGAGCGCTCTGGTTCCTGGCAGAGCTGCTGAATGGCTGGGCTCTATTTATTTCCTGCTCACTAAACTGGCCCCATTCTGTTATCACTCCATCAGGTTCACACAGTCCTCACGGTGCCCACGCCGGTGATACCTCATAACCAGTGCCCAACTGCCTGCTGCTGCAAAGTGCGCGAGTGACAATGTCCTTCTGCCCCATCTCGGCGAAGAAGATTTTGACTGATCTAACAAAGGCTCCCACTCAGTCAAGAGCCGTGAGAGGCTCCATGGCCCTGTGGAACATCTGCAGGCTCCTCGGGGAGCCCAGGTGGAAAGGGGACCAGAGAGGCCCGGGCTGCGAGGGAGGGCGTAGCGTCCCGCTCGCTGACCGGGAGGCGCGCGAATGGCCAGCTGCTGACCGGCACGGCTGCAGTTCATGCTCACCTCTCGTCGCACTTAATCAGAATCACACTGTCCGTTCCAATCCCCAGGGCTGCAGCTCCCTTCTTGAGAGAAAAATGACTCTGTAAACAAAAAACATTTGTAGTTAGTGTCACACAAAGACAAGGTCCACTCCCCCTCTGCTGTTTTTATTTTCCTCCTTCTATCTCTACTCTGAATCTCCAAGCCTGAGCTGCTAAGAGAAAACAGCATATTTTACCGATGCTTTAAAAATAGTTGTGTTGAAAGACTTATAACTCAAATACACATAATTTAAATACTGTCGTAAACATTTTTAAGCATAATCATCCCTGTGCCTTGACCATTTCACACTGTTGTACAATCATCGCCTCCATCCACCTCCAGAGCTCTTTTCACCTGTAAAACTGAAACTCTTCTCATCAAGCGAAAACCCCCATCTGCAGCTCCTGGCAGCCACTGTTGTACTTCCTGTCCCCGTGAAGCTGACTGTTCCGTCACTCACACGAGCGGATTCACACAGCATTCTCTCTCTTGTGACTGGCTTCTTTCACTCAGCATAATGCTGTCAGGGTTCACCCGCGTGTAGCGGCAATGTCAGAATTCCCTTCCTTTTGAAGGCAGGCTAATGCTCCATGTGTGTGTGGAACACGTTCTGCTTACACAGCCATCCATCCATAGACACCTGGGTGGCTCCCACCTTCTGGCCATTGTAAACAGTGCTGCCAGAAACACTGTACAAATACTTCGCTGAGACTCTGCTTTTGATTGTTCAGTAGGTACCTAGAGGAAGGATTGCTGGGCCACATGGTAATTCTATTCTTAACTTTTTGAGGAACTACTACATTCTTTTCCATAAGCTCTACCATTTTAAGCTCCCAGCACCAGTGCACAAAAGTTCCAGTTTCTCCACATCCTCACCATTTATAATTTCCTCCCTCCCTCCTCTGTCTCTTTTTCATTCTCTCTTTTTCTTGTTTTAGTTTTTCCCAGGTGGGCTTCAAACTCCTAGGCTCAAGGGATTCTCCTGCCTCAGCCTCCTAAGCAGCTAGGACTACAGGTGTGTGTCACCATGCCTAGCTTGTAATTTTCCCTCTTTTGATAACAGTCTTCCTGACAGATGAGATATGGTAATACATATTTTCATGTGCCTGCTGGTCATTTCTACATCTTCTTTGAAGAAATGTCTATCTGAGTCTTTTGACCATTTTTGAATGGGGCTGTTTACTTTTTGTAATTGTTGAACTCATTTGGGCTGCGTGTGTGTGTGTGCGTGTGTGTGTGTGCGCGTGCACGTGTTTTGTACTAGAGATCAAACCCAGGGGAGCTTTACCACTGAGCTGCATCCCAGCCTATTTTTTAGACAGATTCTCAGTAAGTTGCCCAGGTTGGCCCTGAACTTGTGATCTTCCCCTTTCTGCCTCCCAGCTGCCTGGGGTTACAGGCACGTGTCACTGTGCTTGGCTTCATTTAGGCTTTTTGAAGGAAGAGAAAACACTGTTAGAGGTCATAACTGGGTCTGATCTCCCAGAACAACTGGTAACCGACTCAGTTTTATTCACCAGGGATGAGCACATTCAGTTTCTGCCAAGTTGGGGAAACTGCGTGCGTTAAGTTAGGGGAGAACTGGGCTCTGAATCCAGCACCCTTCATCCTGGAGTTCCTGAAGTGGCTATTTGTTTTCAGCTGATTACACACCCGAGGCTCAGAAAGAGGCATCAGCCACTGGCTGGGAGAGAACAGCCATCCCCATCAGGAGAACAGGCCTGACATGCCACCACCTTCTTTACGCTTTGGCTATTGACTCAGGGCAGGATTCTGCCTCTCAATGGCTATAATCACTGTGCCATTTGGAGAGCCGAGAAGGCTAACCAAAGCCCAGCTGTTCCACAGCTGCCCATCAGCCCTCCACTATTACCTACAGACCATTAAGCTGTCCAAAAGGAAAGCTGCTTCCTCAATTTACATCTCCAAAGGGCCTCGGACTGGAATTTTAAGTCATTATCTGAAAAGTGTACATCCTCCCCAAATGCCCACTTTTGAGTCATTTGTGTTCTTAAATGTGCAGCAAAGGAAACTCTTAATGTGTTTTGGGGGGTGTGTCTAATACGCAAGAGGAAATCACATTTATAGTAGCAGCAAATAAAACTGACCAGTAAAGGAGACACTGAAGGGAGGAATTTTAAAAGCCCAGTGCAGCTAGACGTAATGAGAAAGAGCCATTAGCCTCATTTTACAGCCCCAGAATGACAAGTGGGTAATTGTTGCCAAGATAACGGAACTAGGAGAGAAAGCTTAATTGGGTCAGGATTTGAAAAGATGCATGGCTCCCCACCCCAAATCACCCAAAATGCTTTCTCCTGTTTAGCAGAGGCCAGGGTGCCAAGGAGCTGGGAGGGAAACAGGGCTAGGTCTCTACTAGGCAGGAAGGAGGGTGCCCGGCAGAGCAGCCCGGTGCCCTCTGCAGGCTCGAGCTCCTCAGTCACGCCCCTCAGGGAGTCAGATCTGAGCAGAAATGGCTAAGAGGTCTGCGCACCTGGTCAACAAGAGGACTTTGTCTGATCTTCAATGAAAAAGAATAGGGATTCTTGAATAAGGAGAAATTGCCCGGGATAATTGATCAGCACACTGAATGCAGCCGATTAATAAAAACACCAGCCCAAGCAGAAAACTTACAGATGGGGAACAAAGGGGATCTGAAGCATAAAAAAGAAAATTCGGGGCTGAATGCCGAGTCTGTCTGTGGTTTCAGGCCCGGGAGCAGAGACGGAGCTAAACGGTAACCGTAAATGGCTCGGGGGCCACGGAGGAGAGGAAGAGCTCGAGGGGCCCCCAGTGAGGAGGAGCAGTGGAGGCGGCGCCGGCGAGGAGCGCGTGGGACTCAGCTGCAATCTCCAGCAGGCGGCAGGCACCGCGGCTCACCAAGCGAGCGAGCGGGGAGATCGGCGCCCAAAGACGCCTTCCTTCCGGGACGGCGCGGGGCCTGAGAGCGGGGGTCTGGTGAGGACTCAGCAGGCTCCACCTCGAGCAGGGCATTGGAGACACGCGACACGGGTGGGCTCCCGTCCAAGTGGCTGTGCCAGTGTGGGCCTGGGCAGGGAGTCTGCCCCGGTGGCTTCAGAAGGCAAAATTATGCATCCATCAGAGGCTTCACGGATTCAAATCAGTCCCTAAACAACGAAGGCTCCTATGATAATCTGCTGTTCGTCAACAGCATGGCTCCAAAATGAGCTAAGGAGCAGTCCTCTGCCTGATCTGGGAAATGAAACCCTAGAGCCTTGCTAGGGTCCGGGCCTTATTTAGGGCTAAACCAGACGTCTATTTAGGGTGATGTGTATTAGGGTTCATGGCATCTTCATTTTACATTAAGTGAAGGGTTCGACTTTGATGGGAAAAGTCACTGCCCATTTCTTCCTAAATATACAGGTGATCTAAACACTGGTTTCACATGTCAGCTTATATTTTAGACATGTGCAGATACTCATGGGATTTTAGAATTATGGGATGCCACATTTACAAACTCAGCAACTCCAGGTTGAGTGGGAAGAGATTGTCCACGGTCCGAGGGCCCCTCTCGGCCACTCCATTCAGCCCAGCGGCTGGAGGTTGTGGCCCGAGCTCCCTTCTCCTAACAGGGCAATAAACTCTGCCTCCTGTGGGGATGGTGAGAGAGGAAGCTAAATGACAGAGTGCCCGCAGACAACCAGCCCCAGAGTCCGGAGTCTCCTAGCTTGCCGGGTCCTCTTCCTCTACTGGAATTTAGACAGGAAGTCTGAAAAGCTGCAGTAATTCTTCCAGGCTGTTGTTACTCCTACCCAAATATCTAACTGAACTCAGATTCACACTGCCCAGTGGATCACAGGGTTTTAGAGGCCGCCCTGCTAGGTCGGGAGGATGCCAAGGTGATGGCGATGGTCCCCAAGACCCCTCCCACCTTGCCTCTTCTTACTCTACTGGGGGTTCTGGCCATCCTGGTCCACATGACTTTGCTAAACTTGTTTTTACCTCAAACCCTTTGTGGTTGCTGTTCTACTTTCCTCAAAAACCCTTACCTTGGCTAGTTCTACGGGTCCCTCTCTCATTTGATGTAGGTCTCTGCTTACCTATCACCTGGACAGAGAACCATTTACGAACACCCTGTAGAACAGCCCACTACTTCCCTCCTCTTTACCACAGATGCTATAGCAAGTGTTCCTTGGTTTACTGTCTGCCCCTACTACAACAGAGGACACTGTATGAGGGCAGACTTTATTATAGTACATAACTGACAAATATTTGTTGAACTTTCTGACTACTAGCTGCCTGGGGGAAGACAAAAGCAACCAGAGACTTCAAATAAAGGAAGCAAAAGGGCACCCTGGTTTAGGAATTGCAGCTCCCAACTCTAATGATTTCCCATCAAATACTCTACCTTATAGGCATAAGATCTATCAGTCATCCATGGACTTGAACTTTTGGTATGAACATTCCTTTGTGTGTGGAGTGGAAGGGCGTCTGCGTGTGCGTGTGTGTGTGTGTGTGTGTGTGTGTGTGTATGCGCGTGTATGCAAGCATGTGAAGGATCAATTAAAAGGGATAAGTGGAAATGATTATATAGCAGAGATTTCCAATAATTGGAACTCAAAGCTCAATCGATGCTTGACTTGGAATCTGCTTCTTTCACCCTTCCCCAAGCCTGGAGCCTCCACGCCTACAGTGACTGCGTAACAACAGTGTTCATCTTGTCCTCCCACACACACACTGACTTGCACCCCCATTCACCCTAAGATCTGAAGGGAATGATGGCTTCGTGAGCCTTAGAGAGACTGGCTGACTCAGTTTTTGCTTCTGATCATCAACTAGTCTAAAACAGCATTTTCGGGGTACTTTTTGTTGTTAAGGAGATTTACTTTTAAAGCTAAAACCCTGTCAAAGAGTGAAATGTGCAAACCACTTTCTGAAGCAATTATGACAATTACCTCTCCGGAAAAGTGGGCCAGCACCATGAGGGGCCTCATGGGACACCATCTCGGCTTCCAGGAGATGTAGACCTGAGCTGGGCTTGGTGCACGGAGAGTAGGGTGTGTGTGTCATGGTGATTTGCCCGACAGAGTCTACTGCCTGTTAGGATTGTGGAAAACACGATTCCTACATGATATCATGCTGCTTCACAGAAGCTATTTTTGGAAAAGCTATGTCGCATGAGGAATTAAGAAGAATGTGGAATTAAGCTTATGGGATCAATATTCAAAGGCTTGAGAGCTACAGATGTAAATTCCTGAGCTAGGATCACGACTCCCTGTAAACCTGCTCATCAGGCTAATTTCTCCCAAGCTTTTCTCTCAAGAAAGAGTGTGGGACCAAATGATCTTTAAGATTCCCTGCAGTTCCAAAACTCTGTGATTCTGTATTTTGGAGCAAAGTACCCATAGTCTTGGAACTCTTGTGGCTTAAATACTATCTCTTGTTTATGCTCAGTGATTTATTTACTTCTAATGCTATTCACAGCAATATTAAGTTAGTCTTATTCAAGTTTTACAAGAAAACAGCCTATTGGAACAAACTAAAAAATTTTAATAGCTTGCCTTCCTTACCAGCTATGTAAAGTTCCAGCCTGGTTTGTGTGGTCGGAAAAGAGGTAGGTAGCCCTGTTACGGTGAAGCAGAAACAGTGAAAATTCCCCCAGAAAACAAGAGACGATTCTCCCCTTCCTGATGTGTGACATTTCTGGTTGGATGCCACACACGACAGAATTTCTCAATATCACTTCTATAGATCTGGACCAACCAAGTTATAAACTCAGCGCTCAGAATGTAAGAAAGAACAGTAACTTTACCTGCTTCAGTAGATCAGGAAATTAGGTTAGCACGAGAATAACCAACACAGGGCAAACGAGATTGGAGACAGGACGTTACAGGAGAACCTGGTGCAGCACCACGGGGGCTGCTGTGTCGTCCAACCTCGTGGTGGAAAGGACAGTGTTGGGTACCTGGGAAACCGAGGCTCTAAGTCCGACCCTGCTACCCACTGGCTGCGAACCCCCCCGGGCTTGGCTTCTTCATCCCATAAAGAGAGGTGACTGCTTCTCAAAGGTGCCTAAGATTTCCATGCAGCTGCCTAAGCCCAGGCACTGAGGCCAGGTTTTCCTCAGGCTCTTTCCCCAGAAGTCTTGGACTCTGGAAACATCTCCAAGAACAGGAAGGAAGACATTGCCACAGGCCGGCCTCAGCCTCTGGGTCCCCTCCCCTCATGGGGCCAACACGGGCGCCTCCTGCCTGTGCTTTCCGTAGAAGAAAGACCTCCAAGCAAACCCTGATGTGGCTTACCCCGGAAAAAAGGCATTGAGAAGGGACTTGGTAATCTCGGGTCTTCCACGTATGGAGAGCTGTTCTGGAACAGGTGGGGAGAAGTGGTCGTAAAAGGAAAACAGACCTTAAAGGGGACATATCTGTCATGTCCCCGTGGTCTGAAGCCAGAGCGAGCTGCGCTAAGTGATAAACTGAACACAGTGGGCAGAGGTGGAGAGCCCGAGGGACTAGAGGTGGGGATCGCGTGACTCTTCGACCTGGAGCTTCCAGGGCAGGACTTACTTCTACACTGTCCAGAGTGTTTGAGTTAAGTGTTCAGGGAGACACAGGAGTGTGTTAGAGCCTCCTCTGGCCCAGCCCTCTGAGATGATGAACAGGCTTTCTCTTGGGTTGGAGGAGGAAGTATGATTTAGAATCATCTTCACCGTAAGAAAAAATTCATTGTACAAATTTGATGAGGGAAGATATAAAATGTTCAGCCAGTCAGTGAGTTCTTGTGTACAAAACTTTGACGTAGAATCTTTTAATTTGGTTTCTACAGCAGCGGCCTGAGCAGGGACTTCAATGGTCTGGAGGTCAGGAAACTGATGCTGGCTTTTTCTACCTGGCTAACTTTGGTGATTTCATTTGCACAATACTGACAACAATCTGTTTTACCTGTCTTACAAGGTTGTGAGAATCATGTTTATACACACTGGAAATGTTCTGGAGACTATCAAATAGCAATCACATGTAAGTCAATGCACTTTAGAAGAGAATTCACCTGTCGAAAACGGTAAGCCTAGGGGATTGGAAGTTTGGCTCAGTGGTAGAGTGAGTGCTTGGCATGCACAAGGACCTGAGTTTGATCCTTACTATCACCACTAAAAAAGGAACAATAAGCCCTTAGTTAGAACCAGCTGGTATTTTAGGACAGATTCATAATTCAAATGATCATTCATAACTATGTGCGTTGTGGCAGAGGAAGGAGGATGGGAGTCAAGTGGTTGTATAGCCAAACTGCCCTTCTTTCTCTTAGAAATGAAGTAGACTCCACATTTACAATATCAGGATAAAAAGGCCTAGCAAAAGTATTCGCAAATCACATGGCCTGGCATGCACCACATCAGTTTACATCAAGTACGCGCTGAAAAGCTCGAGTAGGAAGCAGTCATGGCGAACAGAGAGCATGGGACAGCTCGCTGCTGGCCCAACTGCATCTTAACTTGAAGTAGCTGAGAAGCCAGAAGAAAAAGATGCTCAACATAAGATCATCTGAACTGTTTGAGGCTGAAAATAAAGTGATATTTAACTATTTGGGGGTCCAGATATACTTTAAGGAGACAGTAATTGAGGTGAAAAATTATCTCATGAATTTTTCCCCTCGAAGAAGCTAAGAAAAGAAAGTTGTGGTGGGCGGAATAATGGACTCCCCCACTGCTAGAGACGCCACATGCTCATCCTTGAAGGCTGTGGGTATGTTATGTTATATGACAGGTATGATTAGGTTAGAGATACTGAGATGGGAGATGGTCGTGAATTGCTCAAGAAGACCCAGTGTAATCGTAAGGGTCTTCATATGTGAAAAGGGAGGCAGGAGGTCAGAGCCAGGGAAGAAAATGTGGCAGGGCTGCAGGGGCTGACTCTGAGATTGGAGGTGCTCTGCGGCTGGGCTGAAAGTTGGAGGAAGGTGCCACAAGCCAAGAAATACAGGCAGGCTCTGGAAGCTGGAGAAGGGAGGGAGACATACTCCCTGAGAGGCTCCAGGAGGAACACAGCCCTGCCTGCCTCCATTTTAGATTCCTGACCTCCATGTGTGTAAGAGAATGAAACCATGCTGTTGTAAACTATGACGGACAGCTGAGCCAGGCAGAAATGTTACAGGCAGTCAGATAGGGCCAGGTCCTCTAGAAGGTCAGGACAAAGATGAAACACGCCGCAGCAGCGACTGGAGACACATTGTCTAAAAACCAGGCCTTAAGATAAAGACAAGACCTGCACACTTCCTCAGGGAACAAACACTGGGCCTAATGAAGTCTAGATAGACATTGGCCACCCCGGTGGGTGACCAGAGGCCTCTGGACCAGCTACTTCCTAGGAGAGTCTTTGTTCTCTCCATCCATGCTTGCTACGTGAGTGACTCGCCTCCCAACTGGACACCATCACCTGAGTGACTGCACCTGTGACCTTAGTGGATGATCACGGCTGGGGCCCACCTGTACCCATGTGGGTTTCACCCTCTAAACTCCTCTGTAAAGTGGGGTCCCAGGCTGCCCACTCGGGACCCCTCCTGCCCCTCACAAGCTTTCCGATCAATAAGAATCTTCCTACTCTTAACCTCCATCGTTCCTAGGACTCATTCTTCGATTTTTAGAGAACAAGAGCCAGGCATATCATTCAGCTAACAGGTCAGGAGATATAACATTCCATATTTCCTCTCCGGTATTATTTCCTGTAACAAAATTACTAGGTTTGTGATTTGTGGCAATAAAAGGGAAACCAGTAGGTCATTGCAGGCTGCAGTCTTCTGTGTTAAATTTGACCCATCTGGGTTGAGGAGTATTTTAAAACTAACAAAACTCCAAAATGTAACTAAAACAAGATGCTCAAAAAAGATTTTTTCACAGATAATCATTAACTCCCTTTCATTCCATGGCTGTTGCCATAGTAGTGAGCCATGGCCAGTGGTTTCTAACCTGTATCTGCCTTCTGCTTACTTTTTATAAACACGCGGAAATATGCACCCTCCTTGAGACAGGGAACAGGAAGAGCCTGCAGGGAGAGCTGAGATGCACCGTGCTCCCTGCTTCTCCCAGCTGAGGTCTCTTCATGGATCCCTCAGCCTCCCCAGACCCCTTTTTTCCCTCCCCGCCTCGCCTTGCCTTGCCATCAGAGGCTTCCTGGCTTTCTCCGAGTTTATTTTCCAGGCCCTCTGAGGCAGAGATGGTGACGCAGCATTCCTCTGAATTACAGGGCAGGTGACAGGTGTTCAAGACACCTGTCAGGGAACGGCGCCTTGGGTGTATGGCAGGAGGGCCTGGGCCCAAGGTGCTGCAGGATGGCTTGCGGCTCATTGGCTGCTTTGCCCCGGCCTGGGCGCAAAGGCTGGCAAAGCCAGGTAGTGAGGCGAACAGGCCGGGCTACATCTTGCGATGTCTGGGTAGGACTAGGAGGAATGGCACAAGCTCTTTGAAAACCAAGGGAAGAATATCAAGTTCTGTGCCCCAGTGCTCAAGAGGAAGCCCAGAGCTCTTGGCCTCTGCCTGGCCAGTAGCCTGGGGACGTGGGAACACAAATCTGGGCCCAGAGTCCAAGTTCAAAGTTAAAGGGCTCCAGGAACCGGGAGGTGGAGGATTTACCTGGTCATCTGACTGGGCCTTTGATGGGAGGCTGCCAGCCGGAAGTGCGGACTTTCAGCAGGCAGGCTGGTGGGCCCAAGGCTGTCAACCAGAGTCGACGGCCTCGCTGCAGTCTTGCTTCCTCCCACCCACGACGCAGGAGACTTCAGGGCCCGAGGGCCCGAGCTGAGCCCGTTCCGCTCCATGCTGAGGTTTCCAGACAAGGTGGCCCTCCCCCAGCCCTGGGCTGCTCCCTGCTCCCTCTCCCACGGAGTCCCCCGGAAAGGCCCCCGAGGACAGCATCTCCAGCCCCAGGCTTGCCCACGCACAGCCTTGTCTCGGAAAGCAGGGAAACACGTACGTGCTCGGACGTGAAGGCGATGAGCCTGGGCACGGCCGCCATCCCCTTCTCCTTGACCTCCGGGAACATCTTGTAGCGCGCGATCAGCATGGCGTACATGTTGGATATGGCGCCCCCTGGAGGCACAGCAGCGCAGGTTACCTTCTGGCCTGGCACAGCCGCCCTGCTGGCTTCCACTGACTCTAGTCCTCGGGGCGCTGGGGAAATCACACTGGCTGGCCTCAAAGGGAAGCTCAGGCCCAGAGGCTCCACCTGCACAGAGGAGGCACGGCCGGCCGGATGGACGGCCCTGCCCCAGACTCCAGGGGAAGTGCCACTGAAGCAAAAGGTCTGTCAGCTGTGGCAGCGCGTGCCTGTGACCCCAGCGCTCTGGGACGCTGAGGCTCAGGATTGCAAGTTCGAGTCCAGCCAGGACAACTCTCCCCCGCCCCGCCCCCAAGCCTAGGGGGCTCAGTGCACAGGCCCTGGGTTCAGGTCCTATGACCTCAAAAACAAACGACCCCCCAAATTTGCCTTTCCTTCCTAGTTTGTGAGCGTGGCCATTCTTCAGAGACGTGTAAATTCCAGCTCTATCCTGACGGTGATTGGTTGTTTCTTTACATTTCAGTTCCCATAATGTCTTGTGGTTGGATTGGGGTGAATAAGCTGCCATCAGTTAATCAGTAATTTTTATAAAATGAAAGATAAACATCCCAGTCCATTGCATCATACTCTCAAAACATCTGTTCATTCCTCAAAATAATTCTTTCCTCCTAAAGACACCCAGGAAACAGTTGTATTAAACTCTTTGTAATTACAGGAAAACATTCAACTAAGAAAAATTTAAGCCCATGTGGAATTGCTTTTCCTGGGTTATCTTGAGACTGCCTGGGATTTCCTATGGTAAAGTTTGTGGGGTTTGGATTTTAATTGTTTTGGTTTGTTTTTTGCAGTGCTGGAGACCTAAAGGGTGTATGTCTTACAAGTCGGGTCTCACTTGACAAGCGAAGAAAAGTGAGCTTTCGTCAGTTTGTGGGGGAAGCCTAGGGCATTTGCTATCCAGGAAAAAGACAGATTATTATCAGTGCAGATGAGGACAATGGCAGGGAGGTGCAGGCCATGAGCCATACTGAAGGTGCTGAGATACGCCCTGGCCAGCCTTGACGGGGGGGCTCTGGGTCGCCTTTTCTCCTGGTAGTTGGGGGGCAGGAGGGCTCTGTGCCGAGCCCATGTGGGCTTACAACCTTTGCCTCAGGAGCCCTGGGCTCTGATCCAGGCAGGCCACCTGGCACAGAGCAGTTGTCACCCAGATGCCGGCTTCCTCACAGGCAGATGAGGGCAGCCCCTACTCTGTGGACCCCACAAACACAGCACAAGCAGAAGCCAGGCCAAGCTGTTCTGAGCACAGACCACCCTGAGAGGCGGCAACAGGATGCGGGGCAAAGGGTCAGATTTTAAAGAAACTTTCACTGCAGCTCATGGCCTCTGAATCTTCACACTCACTGACATTTTGGGCTATGTAATTCTTATGGGGTGGGTTTACAGGGTGATTGCTATCACCCCTGGCATCTGTCCACTAGTTGCAAGCAGCTCCCCTTCCCAGTGTGACACCCCAAAATGTCTACAGACATTGCCAAGTGTTGGGGGGTCCACAAGACAGCCCCCTTCAGAACTGCAGCTCTCCCTGTTCTTCTTCAAGAGGCTGGGGGAGGAAGGAGGGAGAACAGAAAGGGGAAGACACCCGGGAGAAAGTGCTCCTCCTACTGCAGTTATCCTCCCAGGCCTCTAACCCAGCCATCCTCCAGCAGAGATGTGCAGCCCTGGAAGCAACAGAAGGCTCTGAGCCCCTGGACAAAGGCGAATGCATGCGCTGTGCTACCCAGCACGAGGGCAGAGGAGTAAGCCCTGTAGGCCCCGACTTCTTAGACAGTAAAAGGTCCTGGCTGTGCCGAGCTCCCCCCTTCCCTTAGTCCTTGCCCTTTGGAACCCCCTGAGCAGCAAGGAGTGCTCTGGCTCTCAGATTTGGTGACAGCACAGAAACAGGTCTATTCTAGGTGTCCTAAAGGACTTTGCCTGAAGCATGAAGCCTCTGGACATTACAGATGAGGGTGTAAGTCAAACTGCGCTGAGCTCTGTGTTCACGTCAAAGACCTAACGCTCTGCATTTAGTCTCAGGGAATGAGACTTCTGTCTCACAGGGAGGTGACACCCGGCAAAGCCTCCGTTAGCAAATAACCATGTCAGAAGCCACTTCTCTTCTGCGATGCTGTAAAAAAGCTGGGCAGGAACACATAGGCAGTTGGGTTCTCCACTGCCCCCTCTGCCTCTGGAACTTCTACATTACACCCGAGCCTGCTTCTTGCAGGGAGAGCACATGGGGTTTTAGGCTCCAAAGAAGGAAGTCCCTGATCAAGTGTCAGTCTTCTCTACCTGGTGGCTCCCCGTCGTCCATGAGGGTGCAGGGGAAGCCTTAGGTCCCATCCAGCCTTGCAGAACTGCCAAAGAGGATGCTTCCTCAAGGTGCATGGTTCTGGGGCCGTTCGGGTTAATCAGGCCTGGGCTTACTCATCAGTCAGATTTTTAGTGTCAAAAGGTAAAGCTATTCTCTCTCACTCATGGGAACCATTAAACTAGAGGCCAGATGAGGGGAGCATCTCAGGGGCAGCTCACTCTCACAATCAGCCAGAAGGGCAGGGGAAAGGTAGAAATGATGTTGCTTCCCCAGCCTTACCTAGTTCCTCATAAACAATCCTTCAAGTCATCAATCTCAGGTAATGATGACAAAGCTAAAAACTTAGTCCAAAGGAAAACTAGGTACTAAATTCCTTATGAAATAGAAGCTAGCTTAAGATTCATCACAGCTGGTGTTCAATGACTTAAAAAAAAAAGGCTAATTTTCCTTTCTATTTAATTAACACTTTTTCCTTTACTACCTGAAAAAAACAGTGCAATGTATTTTAAAAAAACATAAAAGAAACAGCAGATCTGAGCTTGCAGGCAAGCATGCTTAATTTACGCCCTGGATTTGAAGCCACTGTCTTTCATTTTCCTTCTCCTCTTCTCTCGCCATCCCCTTGTCTCTGTAGATTTGCTAGCACAGTGGCAGGTGTGGCTCTGGCCTGTCCAGTGGGCTCTCGGCACACTGACAACCCCTTTCCTGACTGGGTTGGGCACTTCTTCCAGCTCAGTGACTCCCCACACCGCCTTTCTACTCCTATTTCTCCTCTGCATCATGCCAGGGTCACAGCCATGAGCCAGGGCTCAGCTTCTTGACCCAGGTTGATTCTCTGGGCTGGGAGAGGTGTAAATAACGGAGTTTAGAGTGGAATGGTGGGTAATAAAAGGCAAGGTGGAAAAGATAAAATGAAATGATAAAGAAGCGAAGGAATAAGAAGTCTGTGGAAGGAATCGTTACTCCCTTTGTGGCTCTAAGAGATTATCTCCCAGGTGCTCTCTGCCCTCGCTAAAGCGAGTATAAATCTGCTTTGTTACTTCATAGACCAGAGTGATGCATATGTTCCTGTTGAGTAGGTCCATCTAGCTGTTACCTTAAACACTGAATGTTTTATTAAATGAGGCTACCCTTTCCTTTCACTCATTCTGGGGAGAATATCGGAGTGAATCCCTTATTAGGAGTCTATATTCCTTTGTTGCACATTATATATATATCGCCTATGTGCAGGATTATGGAAGTACTAAGTAAATACCATTTGTTTACACTCTTCTAGAACACAAATAACTAACGTTGGAGCTTGGGGTGCTTAGAGTGGAGCCATAGTCATGGTCAGGTCCCTTAGCAACACCCATTCTTTGATCAACACACAGCCTATTCGAGCTAATCTGAAATATGGACTAGATATTTAATTTTCTTAGGTTCTTAGGAAGGAATATCATACACATGAAAAACACAGAGAAAAGCTGAAATGTTATTATACCAGGAGAAAAGATCCCATCGCCAGCGCCTCCTGGCCAGCCAACGATTTCTCTCATTTTCTTCAGTGTGACATATTCCAAAAGCACAAACACTGGAGCGATCTCATAGGTGAACCTGCAGTGCAGAAATGGCCACAGCTTATGTATGTAACTCAAAGAAATAATTTGTCATTACAATACCTGTAGAATGATTTCCTTTCTAAAAACTTACGCTCATAGATGTTATGACAACTACATTACACAGAAAGAGATTCCTAAAAGATCTTCCAGAAGGTTTACTCATTTCCCACAGTTAAGAGCTTTAATTATTAGCTTAGTGGTTTATCTTATTCAATAAAGAGCATTCTAGGGTAACCCTATGTAAAAGACAACGTCTGGTTTATTCTCCTTCAGATTATACATCATTACAAATCCAAAATGCCAAAACAGACTCTTTTGTATTTTAAAAATTTTGTATAGTTCAACTGCATCAAAAATACATCAGGCCTACTTTCTATTGAACAAGAGTAAACACTCATAAAATTCTGAAGTTGGCATCACTATTTTAGGAGCTACTTAATTTAAATAGATTTTCACATAAAAGGTAAACATTATGCAATCTTACTAATAATTATCCTGGAATATGCAAAGACACAGTTAGCTACTTACATGTTAGTGTTTGCTGTCGATGTCAGCCAGTCTGCTGCCAATCCAACCATATCCAATCCAGTGGAAAGTTGATTAAAATATCTAGGATGCCCTGAATAAAATGGAACAAGAGAATCAGGACTACATCAATGAAAAATGTGTGCTTCTCACACATATGATTTTCTAGCCAAAGAACCTTGAAAATCGTTCAGGAATAGGAAATGTATATTCAAAAACCAAACATACACAAATGCAGTACATAAGAACACACCCACACGCACAGAGAGCACTACCTCTAACCACAGAGACTGTTTTGGGTTTTAGTATTTTTTTAAAACACACTCTAAAAATCTCCTTTTAAACATGTCCTATAAAATAACCAATTTGGCCTGCAATCTGGACATAGATCTTATCCTACCATGCTTTCAATATATTTGCAAACTAAAATGCTACTGTAACCCAAAACAATTCAAAGACAAGTTACTTGTTTGCATTTGTGCTATTAAAAGTCCTGCTTTGTGCTTTGTCCTGGGAATCAGTCATACCGTGACATCCGCCAGGCATGCCAACATTCATAACACCAGTGACAAATGGCTGATGATGACAAAAGACAGGACAAAAATGAGAAAATAGGACACTCTGCTGAGTGATTTGCCCTGGATTCAAGGTGATCAGAGTATGAAGATGGCATGGACAAAGCTAATTCTTACCCGTTCTTCTCCGTCTGAATATTTGATTATAAACAGCAGAGCTCTCTCACAGTTGAGATTTAAAGGAAAACATGTTACTGTCTTGTCAACAAGATACAGGACTGTATATTCAATGGACTGATCAGTCCATTAGCAAGGCTTATCTAATTAACTTCCGGATTTCTCTAAAATTCTCTGAATGGGCTGACATTCACACACTCCTGGGGCTGCTGTGTAAAATGTGATTATAGGTATCTCATTAGGGTTATGTCTCTTCATCCTGTCTCATAGAAGCCTATCAATAAATCTATGCTTTGCTTAGCAACAGCATTTTTGGAAGATGGGCAGTTATGGAAATAGCATGTGATAAAAAGGTACCTGCCACTTACTGGACTTACTGCAAGGGGGCTGGGACCTGACAGTCTCTCATCCACAGCAGGGCAAGACAAGATAAAGGGAGGCAATGGGGAAGCAGGGAGCAAAGTCAACACAGCCTTATCTTCTAGGCTGGAGTGCTTCTTATCAGCCGGGGCACGTGGCTGGGAGGTGGACACTGGGAGAAAATAGGAGCTGAGAGACAGCACGCTTTTGAGGCGTGAGCTTTGTGCACGTCTTGTCCGTTCTGCCGTATTGTTCTATCACCTCTGGTATGGCCTCACACCAGGGCGCCTACCTTTTCTGCCCTTTTCCTGGCCCTCTGAGGCCGAGTCTATCAGTTTACCCATTTGAGAGCGCACAGCCCTTCTAGGCTGCTGCCACTGCCGCTGCCATCTGGACAATCCCCCATTCCTCTCTGCCTCACTGGCTCATTGTATTAGCGCTCACCCCTGAAATCACAGCCAACTTCTCCCTCCCGCTGCCCCTTCATTTCTGTCCCTAAGCCATTTTTAAAAGTGAGGAAATTAATAAGGATTAACAAATCCGTCCCTTAATCTACTCCCGCATACACGCTCATGCATATTCTGGATGAACTGGTGCCTAAAATCGCAACATTTACTCTATGCAAACTCTGGCACAAAAACCTCTGGCAACCCCTAAGTGTGTACTGTAAGGAGAATTCCAAGGTGTGTGCTGTGTCCCAGGGCACTGACTCTGCCTCATCCTGACCAGCGTTTTGAGTAAACAGTGAGAACAAGTTTGATGCTTCAACGGCTGCCCTCTCGTCTCTCTGTATATATTTGACCTTGGTTTGCTATTTCACCTCAATCTCTCCTGCCTCAAAGCTTTCACTCACTGATAATGGAGTGGAAATGTGGAGGGATATTCGGCAGGTCAGAATAGCATCCCCTCTGCTGGGGCCGAAACATTCCCCTCCTTACATTTGCTCTTGACCGGTGGCCCCTCAGGCTGCCTCCCAGTGCTGTCGGCAAATGTAGGGCCACAGAGCTCCAGCTGGGAGCTGTCCCAGCAGCCCGGCACCCTGGGCAGTGCAGCGAAGGAGAAGGCTGGCTATGCCGGCCCGCAAAGCCAGAGAGACAAGGACCGACGGATAGAACAGCAGTCTCTGGCAACTCTGACTTGATGCTCACAATCAGTTGAGGAGGGTCGGGAAGCCCTGGTAACTGAGCTAGTCTTTATATACCGCCAGTCTACACTGGGACACTTTCATCCATCAGGGCTGCAATTCCCTTTGTGGGTTAAAGATTTAAGATTATATTAATCCCTACCCCCATCACCAGGCACAGCAATGATCAGGTAACCCAGCTAAGCCTGCAAATGGTAACTTTCAGAATCTTATCATTCCTGAAGTTTCCAGGTCCAACATTTCTTTACAAAGTAATTCTAGTAAATGATGAAGGCTGCTTCTTAGCAGTCTCCCTCACTTCTGAGTGGAGGGTCCAAATGGAAATTAGGTCGAAGACTCTGGGATGCAGGTGATAGGAAGGATTTTTATACAAGAATCTCCCAAGGATCAGAACAGTGTAGGATGGTAGCAGGGATGGTAATTACTTCAAGGACAGTACTAGTTGACAAACACAACAGAGAATAAAAATCTATAAACTTGCTGGTTGAAGAGAAAAGGCAGTTGCTGTTAACTTTCTGAAATGCTATTTGGAGAAGGCTAGAGACTAAATACATTATAAATAATATTGAAATATTGAAAATATTGACATGCTTTGCTTAGAAATCCTACTTAACCCATCAGATTTTTACCTGAACTTTAAATAAAATGCATTAAGCCAACACTCGACAAAGTTTAACAAGCATTATGGCAAAATCTAAGTATGGAACTGGCCCCTCCTTCCCCAGTGGTAAATAGAACATCAACAGACAGAATATTACTTTCATGGACTTGCAATTCCCATTATCTTAACCCTTTCAATTGCATTTTAAACTCACCCAGCTTTTCAGAATGAAGGTGCAAAATATTTCTATGGATTCTTTTTGATTTGGTAGCGTTTATAATTGACATGTTTAGGCATTAGGTAAGAATAGGCTCAAGAAAACTGAATTAAAAGCATTGCTCAGGTTTGCACCTACAAACCGAGTGGTGGAGGGGGAGGGGCATCTTTTAGTGCCAGGTATGGAGTCACGTGGCTTCTACAGGAACATTCACTGAGGATGATCTCTAATACATCTTTAAAATCATACTCTACAGAATCATCAAGTTAAAATTTCTTTTCCTGTGTACCTGGCTCTAAGTCGATAGTCTTTCAAAAGTGGATAATAATCCGACAAATCAATTTCCCAAATCTGATTCTATGCATACCTTTCTTCTCTGTTGATATAAAGAATGTGAAAAAGAAAGATAAAACTAAAAATGTCACAGTAAAATTCTTAAACATTTGTTGTGGATTAGACTAAGACATACTGACAATTCATAAGTAAAAACTGCCATTTAAAATATGCTGTTTCCATTGATAATGTTTACATAATATTTCACATTTTTATTTGCTAGCAAATCTTTTAAAAGCTACAGATCAGTTCAAATCTACAAGATCTCCCCTCTCCCTCAGAAATTAACTCATATTTATTTTTATTGCTTTAATGAGGTGCCGGGCCACAAAGTGCCAGGATGATTAGAGACAACGTAGAAAAAAGCAGGGTAATCAGGATCTGGGTAGATAAATGGTTGACTTCGTGTAGATAAATAGAAAGCTCGGAATGTACCCAAATAAATGTTACGCCCAGGGGTACAAAATGAACAGACCACAGGAATATTGTGAAAAATCAATAGACCATGAAATAGGTTTTAAAAAATGTGCCCCTAAGGATATCGATTTGCCCTTCCCCCTTTCTTTATCTTGCATACACAATAGCTCTGAGGGACCCACACCCTTAGGAACATGGTTAGACTGCTAACGCAGTCTGTATTGTGTGTGAGTGAGTGTGAGTGTGAGTGTGTGTGTGAGAGAGAGAGAGAGAGAGCGCCTGGTATTCAAGTCCGAAGTCTTGGCGTCTGAGACAATGCCACATCGTACCTCTAGCTCAATGATTACACAGGATGGTTTGTCCGGGTTCTGACCAGTTCAATGGCAAGGAAATTATTAGCACAACACTGGAATTCTGGCTTGTGTCTGTACCATGCCTTTTGGGCTTTCATTTCCATATTCCCTTTCTTTCTCCTTTTTGGGTCTCTTCTACTGGCCTCTGCTGACAAATGGTTGCTTCTACACCAACAGATAATCTCCCTGGCCAAATACAGCCTGATTATTTCTACTAAGATAATGTTTCTGGTATTCTCAACTTTTGGTGCATTAACAATAAATAAGAAAAAGTGCTTTTAATTTCTATCATCTGTTAATGACCATTTTAAATGATGAAAATAACTTTCTCATTTTGAATATGCCAGTAATCCCCAAACAGAAAACATTCGTATAGAAAAATATAAAAATCGTATAAGAAAAAAAGCTTTATTATTTTTGATTGGACAATACCTGTTTTAATTGCATATTTTAGAGTTGTTTGACAATGCGTCAAAATTTCCTCCAGATTTTGCGGCTGATCTGCCAATTCCCAATTATACTCTTGCAGAAGCTCATTGGGATAATGAAAATCAATGACTTTGGTTGATCTATCGAAACTTTTCACCACATACTGAAGCAAAATGTCCATAACATCTTGCAAAAACGCCAAAGTGGGACTTTCTCCATCACAGGCTGGCAGCAGATCTAGAGCGGAATGGAAACGACACCTTTTAATTTTACCGCGGACAGGTTAAGGCACGATCCCTACCCAGCAATCTCCGTTGGATGGAGAGATTTTACATTAAAAGGCAGCTTTTGGAAACGCAGAGTATTTTCTGTGAGGGGAAGCATTTTTCAAAGACAAAGTTGTGAATGAAGAGAAACTACAATATTTCCTTTCGCCACATTAATTCCAGCCTTTGAATTCCTAAGATACTGTTTGCTTCGTGTCCCCTTCCCCAAGCTGGGACCGTGCCTCGTTTCCTCGAGGTCACGGGAGTTTGTTCTCGGCATTTTTCTCAGTAGAGACCCTGGATGACGAAGGAGACCCTTCCTTCCAGGCGGGGAGGTTGGAGAAACATCTGCCCTCGGGCAAAGCGGCCGCCGGCTTGGAGGTGTAGCTCTCGGCCAGCCCGCTGCAGACGCGCTGCTCCACAATCGGCGTGCGCATCTGAGCGTGTCTGCGAGTGTGCAGGCGAGTGTGCCAGGCGGTGTGAGCGCGCGGGAAACCACGCAGCACTCACGCGAGCCGAGCGGAGTCTCTGTTAATCCGCAGCAGTAGCAGACGGGTCCGCGGCCCTAGGACCCCGGCAGGTCGGGCTTCGCGGGCCGGGGGGCCCGGGGGGATTCGGACTCGGACTCGGGGGCCCGGCCCGGGCGGCCTTACCTGTTGCGCGTAGACCCGCGTAGTCCACCGCGGCGTGGCCGCAGCCGCAGGGCTTCCGCTCGCAGGTGCAGGCGCAGGCGCAGGCGGCCTTCCGGGCAGAGCCCCGCGGGGGCCCGCGCCCGCCGCCGTCCGCCGGCCGCTCGGCGTCCCCGAGGAGCAGGGCTGCGGGGACGCGGCCGTCAGCGCCCGCCGCCGTCAGCCCGCGCCCGCCGCCCGCCGCCCGCCGCCCGCGCCCGCACTCACCGCACAGCTTGCTCCCGAGGCCGCCGGTGAACTTCTGGGCCGCCTGGCACCAGGCTCGGGCTGCAAAGAGAGGCGGCGGGCAGCGGGCGGGTCCCCTCCGCAGCCCCGGCGCGGTCCGGCCGGCGCCCGCCCCAGCCTCCCCTCGCACAGCCCCGCGGCCCGCAGCCCCCGGGCGCGAGGCCCGCGTCCTACCTGGGCCGGGGTTCTCGGGGTCCCCGGCGCCGTCCTCGGCCCCGAAGGACCAGAAGCCGGAGCCCGGGGCTGCCATCGGCGGAGCGGAGCGGGGCCGGGACCGAGGCGCGGGGCGGAGCGGCGGGGCCGGCGGGGCGCTGTCCCGGCTCCGAGCTCCCGCCCGAGTTCGAGCCCCGAGTTCGCTCCGACTCCGTCCGCAGCGGCTCCGCCGTCCAGGCCGTGACCGGCCGGCGACCGAGGCGGTTAAAGCCCGCGCTGCAGCGCTGTGGAGCGGGGACTGCAGGCCGGGAAGGGGCGGGGCGGGGCGGGGGCGGGGCCGTCACTGCGGCGCGCGGGATCCGGGCTCGGGGCGGCCGCGTGGGCGGGGCGAGAGCTTCCCGCGCCGTGGGCTGCCTCGAGGCGGCTGGGGCGGCGGGGCCCACCTCTCCCGCGCTGGCGGGCCCCGCGGGAGCCCTTCCTTGACCCTCGTGGAAGGGGCGACGCGGGCCGGGAGCGGCCTCAGGTGTCTCGCCCTCCGGCAGGCTCTGGGCGCCAAGCTCTGCCCTCGCCCCACGTGCCGGAGCTAGGCGACCTCGGGGGAGCCCCAGGATGCCCGAGGGTCCAGCACGGAGGACAGTTGGGGCCCGCGGGGCGCCAAGGCTCGGTCGGGAAGCCCGACAGAGCCTCGGAGTGAGACCTGGGCCCGCTGGGCTTCCCTGGGCAGCCCTCCTAGCTCAGACGCTGCAGGTGACAGAGGTAACGAACGAACTGAGCGGGCCACCGGGGTCGGCAGTCTGAGCTGCGAGAGAGAACCGCCCAACCTCGCTCCAGCCTCGCAGGTACGACTCAGAGCCTGCCTGGTTCTTTGTTTAAACCCTCACCAAGTCCGGCGGATACAGTATTTCGCTTTAAGCCAACAGGCTGGGGTTGCAGAAATCTATATCTATATCTATATCTATATCTATCTATCACACAATGGATGAGTGGCGGTAAATACAGTCTTAAAAACAAGCGTTTAATACACACACAAAAAGCTCCAAAATAAATAGATTGAAACAAGAGGAAGGTAGAAATCGCAGCACCTGAATTTCCGTTTTTTGACTTAATCGCTACTTTTTAAATGCCATTAAATCTTGCAGCTCTAGAGTACATTGAATCTGATGATGGGATTTACAATTTTTTAAAAAATTTAAACACCCCCTATTTCAGATGCAAATGGAGGTCCTCGTTCGTCTTTCCAAGGGTCTCTCCCTGGACAGCAATTTGCTTTGTAAAGAATTTCTCTTCTCCCATCACCCCCCACCCCGGCTTGGGGTTGGCGTTCACAAAAGAGAGCGGGAGGTAATAATTACAGTCATTAGTTCACAAAGGAGGCAGCCACCAAAGGCAAAGGGAAGGCAGGAAAAAGCTTTCCAAGGCCCTTCCTCGGCTGAGGGAAGAGAGACCCCACGCTCGAGGCCTGAAGGGAGTGGTTTCCTTGGACGACCTACTTCTGGTCCACAGCTCTAACATCTAACATCTAACAGACCCAGCAGAAGAAAAATACGGTATCCGGTGTGTTTTCCCCTGTGTGGAGGGACAGAGAAAGCGGGAGCGATGGAAGGAAAGAAGAAAACCGCAAAGAAATACAAAAGAAAACAAGAACAGACACAGGCAACATTCCACCCAGGGCCAGCCTTTTGGTTCCCAGCCTGTGGTGGGGCGGCTGCAGTGGGAGGGCGGACTGAGGCGCTTCGGGAGAGGCCCAGGCTCGCCTCACCACCCAGCGATGGGGAGCGGCTGCCGGGAAGGGAGTAGGGACGGAAGGACGGGCGGGCAGCCACGTGGCCAGTGCTGGCTCCAGTGCAGGGCGACAGGTGGGTGGAGGTGGAGGAGGCCGGCCGCCGTGCGCCCCGTGTCCTTGGGACCTGCTGCATTGATGTCCTGCATGCAGGGCCAGACCCAGCCTGCGTTTCGCACAGCCAGGGAGTGAGCCCCCGACCCAGCGAGGGGGTGGCGCTAACCCGGGGAAGCAGCGGGGCCTGGGCGCACCTGGGTTGGTCTGGCCTCAGCTGAGCTCTCTCGGTTTGTCCGGGCCTCCTCTGCGAGAAGACTGGGTTGCACAGATCCCTCCCTGGGGAGCTTTCCGAGCTCACTCTGGAGAGAATATTATAGCTGGCGAGCAAGCTATGGGCCGGCTGTGGACGCTCTCACCTCCCTAGTCTTCAGGCTGCTTCCGGGGTGCAGAAGCCAGGGCGCCTGCAGAAGGGACAAGCCCCAGTGTGGACAGAGCCCTTCTGGTTCAGTTGCCCGTGGACCCATTTCACCACCTTTTCTCCCCCTGGCCGGCTGCGTAGACCCCAGCATCATCCATTGAAGGGCTTACCACGGTTTATAAAATAAGTTGCAGTCAATGGACAAACGCAAACCTCCGCCCACCCGCTGCCCTTCCCTTCAGTAACACCCAGTTTGGAGCAGTGGACACCGCCTCAGAGCAGGACAGGCTAAAATCGAACAGTTCCCTCCAGGATGGGACCGGCATTTGTCCAGGCCGGACAAAGGAAGCCACAGTGGCTGGGAAGGCGTGTGTGTGTGTGTGTGTGTGTGTGTGTGTGTGTGCGCGCGCGCGCGCGCGCGGGCCGGTCTGGAGATTTGCTTGTATGACAGGTACGGGGGGGGGGTAGCCTGTGTGTGTTTTGTATGGTGGGCTGGGGGTGGGGGTGCTGGTGGAGCAGCAGGCCCTCGGCCCCCTCCCTGCCCCTCCCACGGCTGTGTCCCCAAGCCCAGCCTCGAAGGGAAAATGCTGGCCAGGGTGCAAGCCACACTGTCCAGGCGCTGCCTTTATTTAGCAGTCTTAACAAGCAAGGAAAGGGAAGCTGGAGTCTGAGAGGAACCTCGTCTTCAGCGCCCCCCGCCTCTCCCGGGCTCTGCTCTAGCACTCAGCCCAGCCTTGAGTGCCCGTCCTAGCTCTGAGAAAGCTGTCTGAAGAGGGAAGGTGTCTCTGAAGTCACCCAGGAGACAAGAGGGGCGGGCGACAGCTTAGGTGCAGGTGGGTCCTCCACAGCGGTTGCAAACAAATGAACAAAGAGACGCCCTAGGGAGCCTGGGGCAAAGCTGCCCTCACTGGGGCTGGTGAGAGGAGAGAACGGAGCCCCAGGGCGGGGCCCGGAGCCCCCAAGGGCTCTGAGCGCTCCAGGCCCTCTATGGCCCGGCCTGGAGGGAGCAGTGCTTGGGCAGCCAGCGAAGGTCAGCTCCACCGCTCTGGTGGCCGTGGCCCCGCAGGCTACGGGGATCCGGGCGGTGGCTGCTCAGGGGCTGGGCGGCAGCTGCTGGACCAGGCGCCGGCGTCGGGAGGTTTTGCGCAGGAGCCTCCGGTAGTCGTAGGGGCTGGCCGCCGGCTCGCAGGCCTCCTCCTCGGGGCTCTGGGCTCCCGCGCACCTGCAGAGACCCCTCAGCGTCAGAACCGCGGGCATTAGGCCGCCCACCTCGCCCGGACAGCCCCGAGACCTGGGCATTTCAGAAAGGCTGTCAGGTTTCAGGCGTTTGCTGTGATCCCTCAGCAGGTCTGCAGGATGGAACTTGGGACTCTGTGCGTGACAGCTAAGCAGAGCGCAGAGGTGTGGACCAGAAAGGCAAGGTTCCTTGGATGGGAATCACACACAGCCAATACACAAATACTTATTTTTGTACCTTAATTTTAAATACTATTTGGTCAAACAGGGAATCTCAAGGTGCCCAAGTAGACACTCACGTTTTGGATTTTTAAAACAGCTGGAAGATTTCTTTAAAACATCCCACTAAATCTGACCAACCCTCCTGCTAATGGTGGAGGAGGCGTCCACCCTGTTAGCCAATGTTTTCGTATTTTTAATGAGGCTGCCAAGCCAACTTTACCTGGGAAAAACCCCCCACCAACCGTTAGCTTTTGATTGTGCACTTTGCTTGGGGAAGTGAGGTGCTCCCTAAAATGCAGGCCTGTAGATTCATTCATTCTCCACTTACCGACAGGAGGGTTTGCCGGTGGATTGGGGAGTGAAGGTCTGAAATCAAGACTACCCCCAGGTCGTGGCGTAAAGGCTGGAAGGACAGAGGTGTTTAAGGAGATGGGGAAGGTTGCAGAGAGGCGGGGGAGGGTGGAGATCTTAGTTTTGGTTAAGCTGGAGACACTGATTCAATATTGAAGAGGAGATACCGATGGAGGAGCCGGTTGGATGCATGCGTCCTAATGTAGGGTAGAGATTTCAGTTCAGGAAATTGAAGTACCTAGAAGATATTTAAAGTCATGGCAGTCTATGCTGACTCAAAAGAGTAAAAGACTGGACCACTCCAATATTGTGAGATGAGGAGGGATCAGCAAAGGACAACAGTTTACAGAAAAGCAGCCAGCAAGGCAAGAGGCAAACTAGAAGTCCAGTCCTGGAAGCCAGTGAAGAGAGGGTTTAAAGAAAACAAGAGCAAATATAGGCCTTAAATGCTGCAAATGGAGAGAGAGAGGACTGAGGATGGATCCTGGGTGGGACAGGATGCGGGCCACTGGTGACTTTGGCAGGTGCAGTGTTAGTGGAGAGGTAGGGATGAAAACCTGAGTGAAGTGGCTCGAGGGAGGAAGAGAGGCTGCGGAGGCGGCAGTGCCCTCCACGTTACTCTCACTGTCAGGGAGAAGAGGGAAGTGAGTAGTCCCGAAGGAGGACTGGGTGAGGTTGTTTGTTGGGATGGATCCCGATTGCCAGAAATTGATGATTTGATAAAACACTGGAGATGTAAACAAGAGAGGGGACAAGTGCAGGATGATGTTCTTACATAGGTGGAAGGGCTTGGGTCCGGCGCACAATGGGAGGCTTGGATTTAGGGTGCAGGCCGTACAGGTCGTGCACGGTATGCTGAGGGCAGTGCATGGGTGAACAGCAGCAAGGCTGACAGAGCTGGTGGTAGAAGTGTGCATCTGAACTTTGCTGCAGTTTTCTCAGGGTAACAGCTGAAAGCAATGAGGGGCTGAGGAGCAGAAGGGAGAGAAGGAAGTCCGAAAGGATGGACTGGGAAAGTGAAACAATAGATTTTTTAGGGAAAGGTAGCATTGCAAAGTAGCTCTAAGGGTTTGCCGAACCCTTATTTATATTGTGTGGCCAGATATGTATTTTGAGTGTGATTAGAAGAGCTTATCTCCTGTCACGTGCAGCCAAGATTATGCAGAGTTGGATTTTCCTGGCACTGGGGCTCGCAGCTGAATATAACTGAGGGAGAAGGGGCTGGGTCACCAAGGGTGTATACAAATGAGTAGGGATGATGAGGAAAGGTGAAGGCTGGAGCTTTGCCTGTAGGTCCAATAAACCTTTTATCCTAGTGGATTCTTACTAGGAAATTAAAAGAAAAATGTATTTTTGGCAAGGTCTTTCAACCATCCTGCACTCTGTGGATACTCAACAGGGAAAGCCTTCGAAAGGATCATGCTGGGTATTGGTGGGACATTCTCCTTTGAGTTCTGTGATATGAGAATTTAGGAATATGCAGTTACCACATGCCAGGTACGTTACAGGATTTTAAGGACATCACAGGATTACATTTTTGGCATCCTCTGCTTCTAGACTGATTCTTGTTGATACAGTTTGTAAGGAAGGAAGTGAGGATCTGAACGCAGGCTACAGGCCCAAATCTCAGGCCTTTCCTACTCTGCCTTTGCTGCTGATGCTTCTCACACAGTTCTCCTATCCTTAGCTGAAGCGCTCTTGTTCCACCTTGCTGTTTTCTCCTTTCATTCTCCCTATATCTCCTTGCCACAGTGAGAGCCTGGGTATCCCCTTGGCACCCCACCTCTCAGTCTCCCGGACAGAGAGCCTCCAGTTCCATCTAGAAGGAGAAGGAAGAGTCAGCCTCCTGCTGCCCTTCGATGTCATTCTCCACCGACCGAGTACCTGCCACCACCTTTATTTATTCACAATCTCTGAAAGAAAAGAACTCTCTGGAAAAGAAACTAAGGCAATGATTTGTATCTGCAAATACAAATCACTTAGAATAAATTCACCAAGAAGGTGAAATATTAGTACACTGAAATTATAAGACATTAATGAAAAAAACTGAAGACGATACAAATAAATGGGACTATATCCAGTTCACGGACTATAAGAATTAATGTTGGTAACAAGCTCAATGCAATCTCTATCAAAATTCCAACTTTTTTTTTTTTTACAGACTAGGAGAAACAAACCCAATTTGTAGAAACCACAAAAGATCTTGAATAGCCAAAGAAATCTTGACCAAAAAAAAATTAACTCAAATGAATTAAAGATTTAAACATAGAGCTGAAACTGAAATTTCAGTTTAATCAGAAGAAAACACAGAGGAAAAGATTCTCAACACTAGCCTGGTAATAATATTTTGGACATGACCCCAAAAGTACAGGAGAAAAACCAAAAAAATGGGATTATACCTAATTGCAAACCTTCTGTAGATCAAAGGAAACAATCAGAATAATGAAGAGATTCCACATGAATAGGAGGAAATATTTGCAAACTGTAATCTGATAAGGGGTTAATACTCAAAATACAAAAGGAACTGAAATAACTCAATAGTAAGAAAACAACCTAATTAAAAAACAGGCAAATATCTTAGCGATATTCTGAAAAGAAAACATACAAATGGCAACAAGTATATTTAAAAAATGCTTAACCTGGTCCTGGGATTTAGCTCAGTGGTGCTGCCTCCCGCCTCGCAAGCGCAAGGTCCCGAGTTTGAGCCCCGGTATGAAAGAAAATAAAATGCTTAACCTCAGTAATCGTCAGGGAGATGCAAGTGAAAATCCTGAGGGGTATGGGTCATAGCTGCTAGAATGGCTTTGCTCAAAAAGTCAAAGGTGGCCAGTGTTGAAGATGATGAGAAAAAGGAGCCCCTGCACATTGTCGGTGGGAATTCAATAGTACAGACATTACAGAAAACAATACGGGAACTCCTCAAAAATGTATGTATACACCATATGACCCCAAATCCCACGACTAGGCAAATATCAAAAGGAAATGAGAGCAGCGTCTCAAAGAGATTCCTGCACTCCCATGATCATTGCAGCATTATTCATAAAAAGGTGTGGGATCGATAATTGTCTATCAATGCATCAGTGGATGAATGGATACAGAAATGTGCTTATTATATACAATGGAACATTGTTCACCTTAACAGGGACTCCTGTCATTTGTGACAACATGAATGAACCAGGAGGACATTACACCAAGTGAGATAAGCCAGGCCCCGAAAGACAAATACTACATGATCTCTTTTGCACTTGGAATTAAAAAATGTCAAATTTATAGAAGCAGAAAGTAGAATGGTGCTTATCAGGGGTTAGGGGCAGAGAGCTGGAGACACCTTGGTCAAAGAGGACAAAATTTCCGTTAGCAGGAATATTCACGAGATGTATTTTACTACGTGGTGACTGTAGGTAAAACCATATTGTACACTTGAAAATTGCTAAAAATGTAAATTTTAAGTGTTCTCATCACCAAAAAAGTAAGTATGTGAGGTAATGCACATGTTAGTTTGATTTAACCATTCCATAATGTGTCCATATTTCAAAACATCATGTTCTATATCATATATGTATACAATTTTTATTAGTCAATTTAAAAACTTCACGAGGCACTCAGTACATCACTGCTCTTGTCCCTTATTTCCAGGCCTACTCATATCTCCCTGGGTGATGGCATGTCTGTCTGTCTGTCTGTCTTTCCCAGTGTGTGTGTGTGTGTGTGTGTGTGTGTGTGTGTGTGTGTGTGTACATGCGCAGAGATGGGGCACACATGTATATTTCTTTACACATAAAGATTCTCTTTCTGAAATAACATCGTCCACCCTATACTCTAATCTCAAATGTCTCCAGTTGCCCTAAAATGTTTTTTAGGGCCATTTTCTGTTGTGTTTTGGTTTCCTGTTTTAAACCAAGGAACTTACCAAGTTTCACTCACTGCATTTGATTGATTTGTCTCCACAGTCTTTCTTAGCTTAGACAACTCCCTGCTTGGAGTTGCCTTGTGGCTTTCTTATGTCAATACTGTATTCTTCTCCTCTAGTGTCAAGCTCCTTGAATGTAAGGATCTCTTCTTATGCACTCTTGTGTTCTTAAATGCCCAGCACTGTGTTTTGCATAAAGTGGCCATGGCAAGTTGTTAAAGTCTTTGGGTCTAAACTCAGAGAATACCCTAGTTAAATTTTCCGGCCCCATCACTTGTTATATAAGTGGCTATTTGCAGTCATTAAACTTTGTAGACTTAGCCTTGACATCTATAAAATAGGGAAATAAGAGTAACTGCTCCACCAAGTTGCTGTGAACATTAAATGGCATAAAAGCATAGTGCCCAGGAAAAAGTAAGCACTCTAGCAATGTTAGCTGCCGGTATTCTTATGCTAGTGGATACTAAATACATGAGCACAGACATCGCTGGGGCAAGTGGTGGTATCTCAGGGACACAGTGCTTTTATAGCATGTGTACCTGTTGGTGGGAAAAAGAGGAGGAATATATTGGGGACCGAATGGGCTCTTCAGATGGAAAGGAGGCAGTCAGTGAAAAGCACCTGAGCAGAGTGTGAAAACTCTTGGATTATAGTTCACTAACTACAGTCATTTAATTGGACAAATCATTGACTCTTTCTGGCACTTGGTGTTCTCCCAAACCAAGTGGTTAGACTGGGCCATCTCTAAGCTCCCACATGTCATAGTCTTGATTCCAAGATGGAAGACTACATCTTTTTTTTGGAGATAAGGGGTAGAAATCATAGTTCAGGTAGATTCTGGAAAAGCAAATAAAGATGAGAATAGCCACTATTTATGGAATACCTCCCCTATGCCATATAGAGTGTTCAGTGCTTTATAATTTCATTTAATCTCTACAACGATAGAGTGAAGCAGTTAGAAAATCTGCTTACAGATTTGGAAACCAGGGCTTCGAGTGGTCAGGAAACATGAGTAAGGTCACTCAACTAAGTAGCCTAATCAGGATCCAAGTCTAAGAATGTCTGACTCTGAAACCTGTGCTGTTAATGCTCAGGTCACACTGGGGAAGGGATGGATGTGAGGGAGTAAATGAACCGCAAAGTAGTAAATGAACTGCAAAGTTAACATCACAAAATTGATGATAAGATAAGAAATCAAATTGAAAATACATATTTTTGTATGACTTTTTCTCCAAAACATTTTTGCCCTGACATCCCTGATTCTAAGAAATTACAAGCCTAATTAAGATAGCGACAACTAAAACACTCTTTAGAGATTAACATAGAGTTTAGATTTGGTATGTAGATTTGGTTATAATTAGGGTGGCCATGTAGTTTATTATACAAATTGAAATACTTTAAAAAGGGGTTGCAGTTACAGCAAGAAAACAGGCATAAACCTGGGTTTTGCTAGGAAAACTGGGATGCCCAATTATGATACTACAATACTTATGATTTTACTTTTAAGCAACATTTCACTCATATGATGCAACATGCAGTAAGAGTGCGGTGTCGTTAGTCTACACATAAAACAAGTGGATTAGAGCACAAAGCTGAACATGCTGTACTTCAGGCTGTTTGTTAGTACCTTTCGTCAGCTTTGAAGTTCTGATTCCGGAGCTCCCGCCCTGGGCTTTGTTCTCTCCAACTAGGGGCGTGGTCCTTCTGTCCAGAGTGACTGGGCAAAAACTCCTTGTAATAGAAATCTTCCAAATCTAACAATTTTCCCTGACTGCAAATGAACAAATAAACACACCATGGCATCAGTCTAGTGTGCTGCTCACACTTACAGGACACTCGCTTTCTTCTTTTGAAGTATTTACTATAACTTAAGAGTTAACACATACATGTCAACAAAAAGTGAGAGAAGTCTTGAGATGTGCAAAACCAGTATGTGCTAAAATTAAAAAGAAAGGCGAGCCTTTTACTTCTTACCTTGCACAGTGTTAGCTGCAGGAGCAGCTTTTCCCGGGTCTGAGGGGGCTGAACTTGGCACGGAACTGGTAGTTACAGGACAGAGAGTGGTAATGGGTCTCAGTCTGGCCAGTCTCCATCAGTACTCACAAATGGCCCTGGGGCCAACCAGAAAAGCTGGCCTTTATGCACGACCACAAAACATATGCAGACTTTATTTCTACCAGTACCTGCACACACAGGGTTTCATGGCCTTAACTGACCTCTTTCACAGGTAACCTTCTGGCATCTTCATTAGGGGATTAAGCACTGTGTGAGATTTTAAGTCCCGCATATGCTGTGTACACGGGGACGTGTCCTGAGCCCTGAGGAGTCTTAGAGTACCCAGGCCCAAATTGTTCTCCCTGTGTGCTCAGCACCTGTAATTTGATGTAACTTCTTTGGAGGTAAACAGCTTTGGAAATCTACCAGGAAACATGTCTTTAAAAGTCACAGATCCCAATCTGTAACTGAGCTTCTAGAAGGTGACTGACTCGTGCATAGGGAACTCTGTGTTCCTCACATTTAACAGAAGAAACTTCTTTCATTATTCCCACTGCCTCAGAATTAGCTGACGTGACTCCTGATTAAAACAGTGATGCATATTCAAACAGTAAAGTAAGATAGACTGAAATATGATAGAAAAAGAGAATCAGGGCCGGGGATTTAGCTCAGTGGCACCGCATCTGCCTCACAAGCACAAGGTCCCGAGTTCGATCCCTGGCACCAAAAAAAAAAAAAAAAAAAGAGAATCATAGGAAGTTAAATGTGCCACACCTACCGGACACACAAACAAACCTGTAAGAATTATAAAACATGAGACTTGACATGTTAAAAGACAAACAACAACAATAAAATGATTTCAGAGGAGGGAAACATGTGGGTATGGGCATGTTCAAATCCCCCAATTAAAATCATTCAGTGTGCTGAGGAAAGCAAATTCTACATTGGGACAGTATAATTCATTCAAAACATATTTGAGTTCTCAGTGACTATTTCATATAGTCCTGGCTCAATATATTCACAATAGACCAGACCTTATAAATTACATATACACTACACATTTACTATATAAACATTTCGAGAGCACACTTCTTCCTGAATGTATCCACATAAAATATGATTTTGAATTTGAACATATGGATTTATATTTTTGTTTGAACAAAATGACTCATGGAAATCTAGAAATGACAATTACCTGTCTTTCCTTGGTCTTCGTTTTTCTTCCTGGATTGACTTCTAAAGGGAATAGGAGAATTTAAAAAGATCTAATATATAGTAATATGTAATGATAATCATATTAGGATTTTAATGAAAGACAAGAGGGAAGAATCAGAATAACAGATTATCAACTTGTAAAATTAGCTAGTAATTCCCAAAAGACCACATAGTATGTGATTCTGAGCAATGCCCCAAAGAGGCAAATCTACGGAGACAGAAAGTGGTCATCCAGGGCTCGGGGTTGCATGTGGGGTGGGCAGTGGCTGCCAGTGGGCAGAACTTTTTGGAGTGATGAAAATGTTACAAAATTGATTGTGACTGTTGTCCTAAGTGACATTTAGTTGCATGTTTTAAGTGGGTGCCTTGTACGCAAGTGATTTGTATCTCCACAAAGCCATATGAGCCCACCCATGCATGCACATGTCTGTATCCATGTAGAATATGTGAAAAATGGTCAGTTTGATATTTGAGTTTGGAGATAGAGATCTAGGCCAGAGACAAAGACTGAGAAACCAGCAGTAATGGAGGTCATGATAGCTGACGAAATTGTCTGAAGAAAACAAAAGGAGAAGAGACTCCAGGATTGAACTCTGGGCATCACCAAGACGGAGAGCAGCCTCCTGAGGAAACTGAAGAGGAATCATCAGAGGGTAGGGATGGACTGGAAAGAGGGCCTCTAACTTGGAAGTCAGTGCAAGCTTCATTTTCTGCCATGGACAGAGGGGCAACTTGTTTCTGACAAATTCTCCGGGTTCCAACATGTTCTCCTCTAGGCGCCCTCCAGGTGGAGAAGTGCAGCTGGCACCATGGCCGTGGGAAGTGCAGGCCCAAGGGACCCCTGGGTGCCAAGGCCCAGGGGCCGTGAGAGGTGGCCGCTCACCAGCAAGGTTCCAAGCAGTTAACTGTGGCGAGTGGAGATGGAAGGGCAGCAGACGAGGCTGAGGATCGGTCCCACATCCAACCAGGAAGGTCCTGGAAGGCATCTGGAGTTCACGCTGATGGCAGGAGTTGCTCAGCTGTTAAAGGGAGTATCAACAGCAAGTGGTGGGACACAAACCATTTGGAGACATTTTCTGATGGAGCCCAAGGAGGCTGAGATTGGCAGTAGCTAGGTGGGGTGTGAGATACTCCAGGTGAGAAATGATGATGGTACGAAACAGGGCCCTTGCTGAGATTAGAGAAGGAAGATGGCCGGAGTGAGTCTTTGCAGGTAGAAGCTCCAGGCCGGAGCAAATGATTTAGGTAACAGGTTGGAGAGAGGGGGAAGATCTAGGACAACTCCAAGGTTCTTAGTTTTGGAAAGCAAGTGGGTGACAGTGCATTCGTGGACAACAGGGTCATGAGAAGAAGGGAGGCCTAGGAAGGGTGATGTCAACGAATTCTCTTGCAAACATGAATGCAGCCAGAAGACCTTAATAAAATTAAGGTCCCTGACACAATGGCTAAGACATGCTTATCTGCATCTCAGAGCCCTGATCTGTGAGATATGCCTCAACCCAGGGCTGTCTGTACAATTAGATAGCCCATTTACTATGCACACACCTCCTTCTAAGTATGGAATTAACTGATGTTCAACAAACAGCCACTCTTCCCCTTTTCTCCCTTTCTTCTACTGTCATGATGACCATTTACTTGAAGGTCCCTGTCTGGAAAGATCCCTCCTGGCAGAGGCCCGCCATGTTGGATTTCCTTTTCTGAGGTGACAGTGGCCTCTGAGTGCAGAATAAGGACAGCAGAGGCAGCTTCTTGGAGGACAGGGTGGGCACATGACCACGGGACAAGCCTGGAGCATGAGGGAGCGGCATCGGGGGAGCAAAGTGCCCAGACATTCAGCTGGGGAGGTCAGCAGGGAGCAAACCTTGACGGGTCTGGTGTGGGTGGGCTTAATGCAGCCTCCGTTTCCACACTGGCCTTCAGGGGATGCGGTGGCTCCCGTCTGATAATGAAAGAGCCACTTACGTGGAGGAGGTAATAGTATGTGGAATCTTCAGGGTTATTTAATGTTTTGGGTTTCCAGGGTCTTCTCGGGGGTCTCAGAAGCTTTGGCTCCTCTCCTTTGGAGATACCTATAAGAAAGGTGGTCAGAGACAGGTGTTTAATTGCCAAGACTATTATCTTGTATATTTTCCTTTCAAGGTAAATAGGAAATTATATACACACAGCTGAGGCTACCTCTGGGAGAAAGAGGAAATGCTTTTATCCCCAAACCAGCCCTCATCACACTCCTCATCACATGCCTTCCTCCAGTCGTCTGGTGGTCTGGGACTTCCAGAGCTGAGGGGTAGGAAAGAAGAGGGAGAAAAGGGGTGCAAAGTTTGGTGATGTGGAATAGAGTACAGCATTTCATAGGAGGAGAGGAGCCGTAGCTGGCAGGAAGATGTTCATAAGGGCTAGGACAGTGATGGCGCCTCCGCTGTCCCCTCTCTGCCTCCCACAGACCCGGGCAGTGGCACAGGCACTCGGGCAGTCCGAGAGCTTCATTTTCAAGTACACTTTGCATGTTGCAGCCCAAATCAAGAGGCTGTGCATTTGTAGGGCTGACACTTTTTAAAGATGCCTACATTATTCTTTGCCAAAACTGAGAACCTCAAACCATTAGTGTTTCCAGATTTAATTCTAAAATATTGATCAAAAAACAATATATCTTGTCATCTTTTCCTGTTCTGTTAATGTAGGCAAATCCTCAACACTGATGGAATGCTGCGGGGCTTCTGGCGCTCTGCATGCTCAGTCTTCGGTGGTCATTATACATTTACAGGTTAATAGGCTGCTTGCTGAGTATTTCCATCTGCTTTCCAAGATGCTTGACCACCCTGTCTGCTGACTGTTCTTGTATAGGACTGGCTGCTTGACAGCCACATCAGGGGCAGGGTGAGCATGGTGCCTAAGGCACAAGTACATTTAACAGACACCAGACCAGGTATTTCTTGGCAGGACTTTAAGAGCAGTATAATAGGAGGTATAATAAAAATATGGTGAATGTTAAAATTAAAGACAATTATGACAGTAAAAGACAAACTACCATCAATCTCCCTTGAAGAACTCCCCTTCTCTTGGAACACTTGTCCCATTATTCTTGCCATTTTCAGAAACAGTTCCAGAAGCCCCCTTTCCTGGGTTTCTTTAGTTGCACTGTCCTGGCTACCTGGAAGGTCTGAATCAATTCAAAATCATTTACCTTCCATGGTCATTTTGACATTGGGGAAGAGCCAGAAGTCACATGGTGGCAGATGTGGCGGAGAGGGTGGATGCAGAGACGCCATGTTGTTTTGATGAGCTGCCTTTTGATGGATGACACACGGTAGCATTCATGTTTCATCATGCCTCATAAAGACATTTATGAAAGAGGATTTCCCAAATTGCTTTTCACAATGGTGAGAATGATGGGATAAGTATGTTCAGAGCAGCAGGAGGAAGTATTTTGAGGAGGATGAATGGCAGTGTGTCTTTTACTGTAATATATTTTAATTGAAAAATTTAAACATTCACTGTATATTTTGATCTCACCCCATAGAGCATTCTATGTAAACAGAATGACTGGCAGTAGTGATGTGGAATAAGGTACAACAGCTTCAAGTAGAAGGAGGACTCACTGATGTTTGACTCCCTAGTCCCATGCCCAGACTACTAGCTGAGCATATTTATCACAATGGCATTCATGTTCTAACATTCCCCAATTCATTCATTTCTAACTTTATGGGAAATTTCTGGATGACAAAGGAGATCAGCTAGTTAGGAGTACTTTGTCAAGATGTAAGGCATGGAACAATGTTAATCAGAGAAAGGCAAAACAATCATACATGACTGTCCTTTTCTGAGTAATACAAGAAAATCAGCTACAGTGTTTGTTAATGAGATCGTGTTGCTATAGACTAGAAATAGAGTGGAAGCAGTTTTCCAGTCTATCCCTGGAGGTTTACCTCCCTTTCAATCTCTCCCTTCTCCACAGGAATAGACTAAGCAAGTGATGGAATGCAGACAGCAGGGCCCTTTCAGGATCTTTTACAGAAGGTCACAGGCACAAGATAGTAAAGCTTTAGTTCCTGCCACCATCATAAATAGTGGTCTTTTATTTTTTCTCTTCTCATTTATTACCTCTCCTACTTCTGATGATTAAGGAGCTTCTATTGGATTTTGCAAAGTTTTATTGTTTTTAAAGTGAATTGGTCATATCCACTTCTATTTGAGTCTGAATGGGGAAAAACATAAAAAAGATAGTTATCAAGATTCCCTGCCTCCATCCCAGGCTCCTAGGGAAGTGAAGCTCAGCCTGTCCCAGCACCCGGAAGGAAGCTCCCTGCCTCCATCCCAGGCTCCTAGGGCCAAGAAGGTGAGCCAGTCCCAGCACCTAGAAGGAAGCTCCCCACCTCTATCCCAGGCTCCTAGGGCAGTGAAGCTCAGCGGGTCCCAGCACCCGGAAGGAAGCTCCCCTGCTGCCATCCCAAGCTCCTAGGGCAGAGAAGGTGAGCCATGTGGGCGCCAGAAGCACCCTCCCCGCCGTGGAAATGAGAAGACACATAAACAAGCCTCAAAAACAGACTTCCAGATCACCTACAGTAACCCCAAAGGGAAATGAGATGGAACACTCTGATACTCAACCACCTGGACTCTCTGAACTGGCAACAAAAGAGGATCTGGGAAAAATGAAATCAGAAATAATTACTCAGATAATAGCAAACATTTTGCTCATGGTGCAAGACATGATTAATAAATCTAGAGAGGGCACAGATAAAAAAATAGAGGATCTGAGAAACATGATGGAATCCCAACATAGGAAACAAATGGAATCCATAAAATAGATACAAACAGATTTCCAAGAGATTAAAAACTCCATCGAAAGTCTGCACAGCAGAATGAACCAATGTGAGGATAGAATTTCACATATTGAAGATAAGATTGCAATTAGTGAGGAGGAAAAGAAAAATTACTTTAAAATTGTAAGGGAACACGAGAAATCTATCCAGCAGCTGCTAGAAGATGCAAAGAAGAATAACATAAGATTGATTGGAGTCAATGAAGAAACAGGAGAGAGTGCAGATGACATAAAAAACTGTTCACAGAAGTGATGGCAGAAAACTTCCCAAGGAGGGGAAAAGAACTTGACATACAGATAAGTGAGGCATATAGGACTCCAGCTAGCCTTGATCAAAAAAAAATCTACACATAGGCTTATAATAGTTGGGATTCCAGAAATCCAACAGAAGAATAAAATTCTACAAGCAGTGAGAGAAAAGAAACAAATCACATACAAAGGAAAGCCCATCAGAATCACATCAGACTTCTCAGTGCAAACCCTCAAGGCAAGAAGAGTTTGAAGTGATGTATTTCAAGCCCTAAAGGAAAACAGCCTCCAACCCAGATTGATGTACCTTGCAAAACTATCTTTCAAAATTGATGGAGAAATAAGATGCTTTCATGATAAAGAGCACCTCAGGAACTTCACGAATACCAAACTGGCACTCCAAAAAATTTTAGACAATACCCTAGGAAAAGACAATGAGGATCACAACCCCAGGAAACCCAGCAGAGTGAATCCATTGGGTGTGACAAATTAAATGCAAAGGGGGAGAATCCAACAAAAAGAAAAAGTCATGACAAGGCTTTTAAAACTTTTGACTTCATCTCCCTAATGAGTGTATAATTCAATCTTAATATTGTACTGATTCGTATTTTTCTGATTCTAGAATTGCACAACATTCCTTGTGCTATACTGGCTATTTATCATCTTCTTATGTCTACATTTTAATTGGGTTGTCTATTAATGAGCTCTAAGAATTCTTTATATATTCTGCTCATAAGTTATATGCATTGTAAATATGGTCTGTTTAAGGACTACTTTTCATTTTAATGATGTCATTTAAAGTTCTAAATTTTGATGGAATCTCATTTATCAATTTTTTTTCTTTTATACATCATGTTTTTTGTATCCTAGGTAGTTCTTGCCTACCCTGAATTCATAAATATTTTCCCTTATAATTTCTTCTTAAAGTTTTATACTTTTAGGCTTTCTTATTTAGGTTCATAGATCCCTTCAAGTTATTTTCATGTATGGAAAAAAAGGGTTGAGGTTAATTTTTTATATACGAATACCAGGTATTCTAGTGCTGTTTGCTGAAGACACTGTCTCTCGGCTCTTGAGTCGAGTTTATATTCTATAAAATGCTAATGTTAAATAATCTTTCAAAACTCAGTGGGCCATATATGTGTGGTACTATTTTTAGATTCTCTGTTTTATTCAAATGATCTATATGTCTTTCCTTACACCAACACTGCCTTGATTACTGTAGCTTTAGAAGAAGTCTTAAAATTGGGGGCTAAATGTCTTCCAACACTGTTTTTTTTTTTTTAACTCTTCTAGGTCCTTTGTACTCCTACATAACTTTTAAATTTCAATATCCAGTTCTTCATTTATAGCAAGTATACACTGACCTGAATTTTTATATATACCTTGTGTTTTCTAATCCTGCTAAATTCAAGTACAAGTTCTAGGGGCTCCTAGAGATTTCTTAGTATTTTCTCTGTAGATGATCATTTCATCTACATATAAAGATTTTGCTTCTGCCATGCCAATCCTATCCTAGTTGTGTCATTTTATTGCCAGAATATTTTGGTTTAGACTTATGTTTCAAAGTCTAACGGACAGATGAAGAGTAGACATAAATGCCCTTGTTCTCCACTTTAGGAAGAAAGCATTGTATAGTCTCCATTCATAGAAGGAGTTTTTGTTGGAAGTATGGAGTACATGTCTTTGATCTGTTGAGAAGGTTCTGTTCTACTTCTAGTCTCCTGATAGCTTTTACCATGAACAGCTGTAGAATTTAGTCCAATACTCTTTCTCCAACTAGTGACAGGAGCCTATGGCTTTCTCCTTTCCTCTGTTAAAATGATGACTTTTGGGGGTGGATCTTCCAATGCTGAACCAACACTCCCAACCCTATAATAAAACTTTCTACATACTGCCAAATCTGACTTCTAAGAGTTTGTTTTGTTAAACAAATTTCTATCTATGTTCATACTTTTTTCTTCTATTATCCAGTTTTAGGATTAGCACAATGTTGAGTTCCTAAAATGAGGGGAGAAGTGTTCCTTCTTTTTTCTGCTTTAAATGTTTGATATAATTTATCAGTTAAAATGTTTATGAGGCTGCTGTTGTCATATAGGTAGGCTTTCAAGCTAGGAATATACTTCCTTTAATAGGTGCTATTCAAATTTTATATTTCCTCCAGAGTTAGTTTCATTAATTTTTCTTCTAAATTCCTTCTTAGAAGTTGTCAAATTTATTTCAAAAAAGATTTTTGAAATATGCTTTCTATATCCTTTTAAATTCTGTAAAATCTGTGGTCATGTCTCCTAGATCTTAATATTGTAATTTAAAAAATGTGTAACTGATATTGTGCAACAGGAAGAAAAGGTCTAAAAGAGCAGGGGAATTGGGAGGGGTAGGGGAAGGGAAAAAGGGAAAGGAAAAAATATGAGAAGAGGAAAAAAATGGAAACAAGGTCTTTGCAAATAGGGAAGGGTGGAGGGGGTGAAGGGAGGGCAAGGAAAGGGGGAAAAAAAAAGAACCAAGAGACTCATGTAATGGTACAAGATCCCAATGATGAGTGTAACTGTATTTTACACCTAAAATGTACCAATAAAGTTAATGGGGAAAAAAAAGAGATAGTTATTGAGTTATTATATATTTTTAATATTTTTAGAGACATTTGAAAGTAGCCTGTGACTAAATTTTATCTTGACTTTAATATTTAAAGTGTGAATTAAAATACCAGAACATTACTATTGTAACACAAATTAAATTGAAGGTTGCAAAGAATCTGAGTAAATGTCATGAAAGTTTAAAAAGCAAGCTGGGAACTAAGGACTTCTTGATTGTATCTCCATTTTCTCCTTGACCCTTCTTCAGTCTGATTTCTGTTACAGACTGTACTGAAAATGCCTTCTAGAAGGCCAAGGGTGCCATCCTGGCAGTGGAGGGCCCTTCTTCTGCCACTGCTATCTCTGACCTCTTCAGGGCACTCCTTGCTTTCATGGCTGGGGCCGAGGTTCCCGAGGCCAGACACCCTGGCTTAGATATTTGTATGTTCCCAGCATTTCAGGGAATATTTGACATAAAATGTGTGATCAGTGAAAGTTTGTTAGACGAGCCGGATGTGGCAGCATATGCCTGTAACCCCAGCACTCTGAGAGGCCGAGGGGAAAGGCTGCACACTGGAGCCCAGGCTGGAACAGTGTAGTGGCTTAATGAGGCCCAGTCTCAAAACACAAGGAAGGTCTGGGGATGGAGCTCAGCGCAAAGGCCCTGGGCTCTATCCCCAGTGCTGAGGGAAGAGTAGCTTGCTGGGGGAGGGTGTGGTCTTCCGCTGCCTCATGGACTGCGTCATCCTCTCTGGCCCCTGAGCTTCTCAGAGGCTCCTCCGGCTGCTACATCCTACTGCTTCTCCGTGTGACCTCCTCTCACAAGGGCTCCCTCCAGGACCTCTTCACCTCAGCCTCCCACACTGCAGTGAACCAGTGTTGACCCCTTTTCTCCATCTAACATTCTGTTCTCTGCAACCTCAGTGACAGCATTGTTATGTCTTCTAGGTGCAAAATATCTGTGACTCCTTTGTCCCATCCTTCCGCATTTCCTACACATAAGTAATCATCGATTTCCACCAACTTTTAACACATTCTTTGACATGTGTAGCTGCTTCTCAGCTATCACTGCCACCGCTCTGGGTCAGATCAGTCCTTTAGTAATTGTGGCAGTCTTCCTCTGGTTTCCATGCTTTGTTTCACAAATGAAATCCCAGTTTTGTCATTCCTTAAATACCATTTCACCTATGAAATCCAACTTCAAAAAATGTTGTAAGTTGGCTCTTTTAACCTTCTTTTTCAAGTTTAAGCTTCTCCTAAGTCCAGGATATTACAATGCCTGTGGTCATTTTTTCTCCCACTTCCCCTCTACATGAACTATCTCCACCAGTCAGTCCAGGTGCCTCATTACTGCACCGACACACCGAAATCACAGCTGTAACTGTGTTTGCTCTCATTTTCTCACAGAAAAGCATCTCACAGCCTGGCTGAACTTGTAAGACCCTTCAGTGTCTGGGTCCACTGCCACTTCTTCCTCGAAATGTTCACTCACTGCTCCCAGGTCTTCTTGTCACTGGATGCTAATGGTACTTGCTGGTTGTACCTGCTGGTCGAAACCTTTTATGGGCTCAATTGTTTCCCCTCAAAATTCACATTTTGAAGTCTTTTTTTGTTTTGTTTTTGTTTTTTGAGACAGAGTCTCACTATGTAGTTCAGGCTGGCCTTGAACTCACTATGTAGCCAAGGCTGCCCTCAAACTCAAGGTGACACTCCTGCCTCAGCCTCTCGAGTGCTGGCTCACACCTGGCTCCACATTTTGAACTGTACCTCAGAATGTGACTGTTTTGGAGTCTGGGTCTTTAAAGGAGTAATTAAGATAAAATGAGGTGCTTAGAGTGAGACCTAATACAATCTGACTAGTATTTTCACAAAGAGAGGAAATTCAGACATACCATATGCACAGGCAGAGAACCATGTGAAGACCCAGGGAAGAAGGCATCTACAAGCCAAGGAGAGATGCCTCAGAGAGAATCAATCACACTGACTCTTTGATTTTGGACTTGGAGGAAATAAACTTCTGTTGGGTAAGCCACTCAGTCTGTGGTACTCTGTTATGGCAGCCTTGGAGAAGTGACATAAAATAAAACTCCATATTCCTGCCACTTACTATTTCTACCTATGCTGTTTTAAGTACTGGGAACTGAGCTTTTGGAGAGTGGAGATCATCCTTGTTTTTAGTGTCCTCCTGTCTTTCATTGGTGGCCCAGTGGCAGATGCACCACAGGTAGGAGCACATGAGAGATGCCTGGAGGTGCTAAGAGGCTCAGTGCTCAGTGAAGAGCAGACACTCTATGTCCTTTCTGTTGACCAGGTCACCAATCGTCACCATGCATAAAAATAAATTCCTGATGCTTTAAAGATAAATATAAATAAAAGAACCAATAAAACTCTTCATAAAAATTGAGGGAAATTCATGAACTCTCAAGAGGTATAAACATCTTAATTAAAACTCAGAAGTCATAAAAGAAGTTATATATGTTTGCCTATTAAAAATAGATGAGGGGCTGGAGATGTAGATGCTTAGCAGGCAAGAGGCCCTGAGTTTGATTCCCTGTTCTGAAAAGACAATAACAACAAAGTTTTTATATGGCAGTGAAGTCAGAAGACACAGAGTAAAGTTGGAAAACTATATTTACAGCACAGATGACAAATAAAGGGCTGATGTTTTTAGTATACAAAGAGTGCTAATAAAAGTGTACAAATGTACCAACTAACAGAAAAATGGGACACATATATAACTAGGAAGTTCAAGACAAGCAAATTAAAAAAGGAATTAAGTATGGGAAGGGACCTGAATTAATAAGCAGACAAAAAATATAAGTTAAAGTAATAATGAGATATCATTTTACTCTAGACACATTAATAAAGATGAAAAAGAAGGGTAAGGTGTCCAGATACAGTGTCAGAATGAGTATGGCCTCACAGTTGTTGCAGGAAACATCAATTGTTAAAGCCTTTTAGGAAAGCAAACTACCAAACCAAAAATATCTTTCTTCAACTCAGTGACCTTAACCTTAAGATTTTAGCCTATAGAATTAAAATCCCAGGATACAAGAATATTTTCAAAGAGGTTTCACTGTAAATTTTTTTCAGAACTGAGAATTGAGCCCAGGGTCTCACACATGCTAGGCAAATACTCTACCATTGAGATTCATCCCCACACTTTTTCAAAAAAAATTTTTGAGGCTGGGTCTCACTAAGTTGCCCAAGTTGGTCTCAAACTTGCCTTAGCCTGCTCAGTTGCGGGGATTACAGGTGTGCAGCACTGAGCACAGCCAACATTGTTTACAGAGGCATAAACACAAAGACAGAACAAATACCTAACTAAAGAAAAGGTTATATAACTACTGCTATCCCCAAATGGAATATTATGTAGCCATTAAGAAGAATGAATCATTACTATACTAGGTGATGTGCAGGGATTCCTGCTAAGGTGTTGAGTGAGAAAAGCAATTGGCTTAAGTGCTTATATTATGATTGGACTTACATAAAACAATACATGGTTATGTCACTGTGTTATATGTGCATAGGTGCAGGTATAGCCATGCACAGAAAACAGGAAAGAACATGTAGAATACATGTTTTATAATAAGGGTTCCCATAGCAGGAGGATAGTATGGATTGGTAGGGAGACTTGAGGGAAAGGAACAGCAGGGGGAGAAGAAGGGAGGGAGGGAAGAAGAGAGAGAGAGAGAGAGAGAGAGAGAGAGAGCACAGCACTAAAAAATCCTGGAATGTATGGTAAGGTCACATTTAGGTAAAATTACAAATATGAATATGTGTGTACAATGTAGGGATAAAAATGGCAAAATGTATTGAATTTTCAGAATTTCTGATTCTTACATTTTGCAGACTATGAATTAGTATTAGTTTATTGACTTTTTTTCCTTCACCAGAATAATCTAAAGCAGAGGACTGAGTATTCTTTTTTTTTTCTGGGTACCAGGGATTGAACTCAGGACTTTGCACTTGCAAGGCAGGCATTGTGCCACTGAGCTAAATCCCCAGCCCAGGTCCAAGTATTCTTAAAGGGTGTCTCCCTTAAGATACAGCCATGTAAAGTGTAACACCAGTATATAACAATTACTGATGAAGCCAGAAGCCTGCCCAGACACCAGCGGCTTGGGGGTGCAGGCCCCAGGTGAAGGCCAACCTGGAAAATAGCTGTGCAGTCCCACAGGCCCCAGCCAGGAGCCCACCTAGGTACCACGGCTAAATGTGTGCAGTCCCTAGCCAGAAGCCCGACCATACAACAGCCCAGCTTGGGTATCCATAAGGTCATCATTTTAAACCCAGGTATTGGTGCAGTAGTGAGCAGCAGAGAGAAGGCCTCTCTGAGGCTGTTGAGAATTGAAGCCCACTAAGAGAGCAAAGAATCACCTCAACAAAGGCACAGCAGACTGCATTGGTTGCAATGAGAAGACTCCTAAATAAGACTCAAAACCAGACGTCCAGATCACCAAAGGCAACTTCAAGTGGCAAGGAGATGGAATAATCTGAAACTCAACCACCTGGACTCCCTGAACTGGCAATGAAAGAGGATCTGGAAAAAATGAAATCAGAAATAATTTCTCAGAGATTGTGTCCACAATGAAAGATGTGATTAATAACTCTAAAGCAGACACAGATTAAAAAAATAAAGGAGCTGAGGAACATGATGAAATCCCAACATAGGAAACAAATGGAATCCATAAAACAGATGGAAACAGAAATCCAGGAGATTAAAAACTCCATTGAAAGTTTATGCAGCAGAATGAGCCAATGTAAGGACAGAATATCAGATGTAGAAGATAAGATTGCAATTAGTAACCAGGAAAAGAAAAATTTTTATAAAAATAGTAAAGGACCATGAGAAATCAATCTAGCAGCTGCTAGATGATGCAAAGAAGAATAACATAAGACTGATCAGAGTCAATGAAGAAACAGAAGATCGTGCAAATGACATAAAAAACTGTTCACAGAAGTAATGGCAGAAAACGTCCCAAGCAGGGGAAAAGAATTTGACATGCAGATAAGTGAGGCATATAGAACTCCAAGTAGCTGGGATAAAAAACAACAACACCTAGGCATATAACTGTCAAGATTCCAGAAACCCAACAGAAGAACAAAATACTACAAGCAGTTAGAGAAAAGAAACAAATCACATATAAAGGAAAGCCCATCAGAATCACAGCAGATATTTCAACACAAAGTCTCAAGTCAAGGAAAGCCTGGAGTGAGGTATTTCAAGCCCTAAAAGAAAACAACCTCCAACACAGATTGACGTACCTTGCAAAAACTATCTTTCAAAATTGATGGAGGAATAAGATACTTTCATGACAAAGAGCATCTGAGGAACTTCATGAATACCAAACCAGCACTTCAAAAATTTTTAAACAATATCCTAGGAAAAGACAATGAGGGTCACAACCCCACAGAGGCCAGCAGAACGAATCTACCAGGCAAGTCAAGAAATTAAATGCAAAGAGAACAAATCCAACAACAGGAAAAGGTCATGACAAGGATAAGTCAATACATGTCAGTTATAATCATCACTGTTAATGGTCTCAAATCACCAGTCAAAAGAATAGACTGGCAGAATGGATCAAGAAGAAGATCCAACAATATGCTCCATACAAGAAACACTCTTAATTCAAAAAGAAACTCACAGACTAAAAGTTAAAGGGTGGAAAAAAATATTCCATGTGACAGGAACCTCCCCCAAAATACCAAACCAGGAGTAGCTATCCTATTTGCAGATCAAATGGATTTCAAATCAATACTAATTAGGAGAGACAAAGAAGGATACTACATCCTTGTAAAGGGAACAATCCAAGAGGAAGACATTATAATCATAAATATATATGCACCAAATACTAGTGCACCTAACTATATAAAACAAATACTAACGGACATGAAAAATCAAATAAGCACTGATACAATAGTAGTGGAGGACCACAATACCCCACTGTCACAAATAGATAGATCAACTAGACAAAAAAATAGTGAAATATTAGAACTCAACCAAACTCTTGAACAAATGGACTTAACAGATGTTTACAGAGTCTTCCACCCCACAAAATCATAATACACATTCTTTTCAGCTACACACAAGTCATTATCCAAGATAGACCACATACTTGCTAATAGAACATGTTTAAGTAAATGCATAGGAACTAAAGTTATCCCACGTGTATTATCAGATCATAGTGTGATGAAATTGGAGATAAATAGCAAAAGAAATCACAAGAATTTCATAAACACATGGAAATTGAACAACACACTCCTGAACAACCAATGGGTCACAGAGAAAATTAAAGAAGAAATCAGACAGTTTTTAAAATTAAATGACAATGACAATACGACATATTGGAATTTATGGGACACAATGAAAGCAGTTCTATGAGGGAAATTCATAGCAGTGAATACTCATATTAGGAAATCAGAGTGAGGTCAAATAAACAACCTAATACTAAACCTCAATCTTCTAGAAAAAGAAGAGCAGGACAAACCCAAAGCTCATACAAGGGAGGAAATTATAAAGATCAGAGCAGAAATCAATGCAATGGAGACTAAGAGAATGATACAAAAATCAATGGAGCAAAGAGTTGGTTCTTTGAAAAAATAAACAAAATTAACAAATCCTTAGCCAACATTATCCAAAAAATGAAGGAAAAGGCCCAAATCCATACAACTAGGAATGAAAACGGTGAAATTATAATGACCCCAACAGAAATCCAGAGGATCATCAATACCTACTTTGAGAACTTATATGCCAATAAGATGGAAAACACAGAAGAAACGGATAGATTCCTAGATACGTATGAATTACCAAAGTCGAAAGAAGACCTAAAAATTCTAAACAACCCAATATCAATCAACAAAATTGAAAACATAATTAAAAACTTACCAATGAAGAAAAGCCCAGGTCCTGATGGCTTCACTGCTGTTTTCTACAAGACATTTAGATAACTACTGCCACTACTGTTTAAACTCTTCAATGAAATTGAAAGGGAAGCAATACTCCCAAATTCATTCCTGGAAGCAAGTATCACCTTGATCCTCAAAGCAGAGAAAGACCAAACTAAAAAAGAGAACTATAGGCCAATATCCCTAATGAACAAAGATGCAAAAATCCTCAATAAGATACTGGTAAACAGAATGCAGAAGATCATCAAGAAGATCATACACCCTGACCAAGTGGGATTCATGCCAGGGATGCAGGCATGGTTCAATGTATGCAAATCAATCAATGTAATACACTATGTCAATAAAGCCTGAGACAAAAACCATATGATTATTTCAATAGATGCAGAAAAAGCGTTCAACAAAATCCAACACCCATTCATGATAAAAACCTTACAGAAAATGGGAATAGATAGTGTTTATCTCAAGCTGATAAAAGCCATCTGTGAAAAACCAATAGCCAATATCATACTAAATGGTCAAAAACTGAAATCCTTCATGCTAACATCAGGAACAAGATAAAGATGTCCACTATCACCACTCCTGTTCAATATAGTTCTAGAAACATTAGCCACAGCAATTAGAGAAGAGAAAGAAATAAAAGGAATAAAGTTAGGAAATGAAGAAGTTAAATTGTCATTATTTGCAGACGACATGATACTCTATATAGAAGGCCCCAGGAACTCCACCAAAAGTCTTCTAGACATAATAAGCAAATTCAGTAGAGTAGCTGGATACAAGGTCAACATCCAAAAATCAATAGCCTTCCTGGACATGAATAACAGACTCACTGAAAGAGGAACTTGAGAAATAATTCCTTTTACAATAGCATCCAAAAAAATGAAATACACAGAAATCAACCTAACAAAAAAACCCCAAAGGCCTCTACTCTACAAACTATAGCACTCTGAAAAAAGAGATTAAAGAGGATATCAGAAAATGGAAAGACATCCTTTGCTCCTGCATAGGAAGGATCAACATAGTGAAAATAGCCATACTTCCAAAAGTGCTATATAGATTCAATAGAATCCCAATTGAAATTCCAACAGCATATTTCATGGACCTTGAGAAAACAATCCAAAAATTCATTTGGAACCAGAAGAGATGTAGAATAGCAAAATCAATTCTAGGCAATAAAGACCAGGTAGGGGGTATCGCAATCTGCAACTTGAAACTATACTACAAGGCTTCTGTGATAAAAACAGCATGGTACTGGCAAAGAAACAGACCTGAGGACCAGTGGCATGGATTAGAAGATGCAGAAACAACTCCAGACACACTCAGCCACCTCATCTTTGACAAAGGAGCCAAACACCTTCACTGGAGGAAAGATAGCCTCTTTAATAAATGGTGCTAGAAAAATTGGGTTTCAACTTGCCAATGAGTAAAACTAGACCCATATCTCTCACCATACCCTAAACTAAAAATGAAATGGATCAAAGATCTAAATATTAAAACAGAAATGCTGAACTGGCTGGAACATAGGTTAGGTAGAACTCTTGAAGACATTGGTGTAGGAAAAGATTTTATGAACAAAACCTCAGTTGCCTGTGAACTAGCACAAAGAATGAATAGTGGGATCTCTTCTTATTAAAAAGCTTCTGCACAGCAAGAGAAACCACCAACAGAATGAAGAGAAACCCACAATGTGGGAAAAAATTTTTACCAGCTGTTCTTCAGGCAAAGGTCTACTAACTAGAATATATAAAGAACTTAAAAAAATCAGACTCCCAAATTTAAAGACCCAATCCAAAGGTAGGGGTCTGAAATGAACAGACATTTCTCAGACGAAGAAGTAAAAGCAGCAAATAAATATATGAAAAAATGTTCAACATCACTGGTCATTTGAGACACACAGGTGAAAACAACACTGAGATTCCACCTCACCCCAGAAAGAATGGCTGCTATCAAGAAATCAACCAATAACAAATGCTGGCAGGGGTGTGGCGGAGAAAAGAACCCTTCTCCATTGTTGGCAGGAGTGCAAACTGGTGCAACCACTGTGGAAATCAGTACGGAGATACCTCAAAGAACTAGGCTTAGAGGTCTCATTTGGCACAGCTATTCCTCTGGTGGGTATCTTCCCAAAAGAATTAAAAGAATCATACCACAGCGATATACGTGCACCCATGTTTATAGTGGCACAGTTTGTAATAGCTAAAACTTAGAAACAGCCCAATTGCACATCAACTGGATAGTCGATAAGGAAAATGTGTGAGGTTTAAAAAAAAGAATAATAAAATGGAGTACTATACAGCCATTAAGAATGAGAGACTAGAAACATTTATAGCTAAATGGATGCACATTGAGGCCATACCCTTAAGTGAAATAAATAGGACACACATGTGTAAAATACCAAATAGTTTCTCTGGTGTGAGAAACTGAAAGTGTAAGTGAGGTCCAAACTACATAATAGATATTATGAAACAGGAAGAAATTTTCAAAGGGGAAGGGGAACTAGGGAGAGGTGGAGGGGGAAAGGAAAGAAGGGAAAGAAAAAAATGAGGAAAGAAGGAAAAATTGTAAACAGAGCTTTTGTAAATAGGGAGGAGTGGAGGGGTTGGAGGGAGGGCTGGGGAATGGGGAAAAACAAGAACCAAGATGGGTCACGTACAGGTACAAATTCCCAGTGATGATGTGATCATATTGTATATCTAAAATCTACCAATAAACTTAATGAATAAAAAAATTAGTGATAAATATTTAGGAGGGCCTGATTGCTCTGCTAAAATCTCCTTGGACTATTTTACTTCTCGATTCCTAAGAGCAAATTTTCCATGGGTTTATCAGCATACAAATGTTTCAGAGAGGCATAAGTTCATTGTGCCCTCTATAACAGTTCTCTGAATTTTTATTCCTTCGAGGGAGTGCAAATTCTGTCATCCTAACCCCTTAATTATAAAAGTGACATAAACATTTATAATCACAAATTATCAGCAGCATATCAATGTTGGCACTAGTGAAATTAGGTTGGTGGCTATTTTGTGTGTTATGGATGATAAATATTAGCTTGCAAAGGTTATAGCCAGGAGGCAGGACCTTTATTAATATGGTTGTGTGGTAATTTCCTTAAGAATCTCAATAAAAAACGCACCTTTTTGGATAAAGAATTGACATTATATCAAGATTTACATTCAGATGACAGCAGATAGATTTAAAACTCGTTGTCAATATTTCCAGTAGAAACGTGTGTTTCAGTATTACCCTGATTTTTATAATTACACTATGTTATGTAAGTTTAGGCAGAGCATAATTTGCATAAGTGTCACTTGCCTAAATCAGTTATTAGCAGAACAGAAGGGCACTTTTGTTAGTACAGTTTTTAAAGAAATCAGTTTTTTAGTGTTTGTACATTTCCATTACCTCCTGACAGTCTGTGACCTTCAAGTACTATAGTGACCTACAGGAAATCTCAGAAAGGGAAATTTTCATTTTGCAGTTAAAGGCCGGCTGGGCCGTGGTTGCACCCGGCCTTCCAGAAGCCGCGGTTTGCGCCGTTCACCTCATCTGGCCCTCAGCAGCCCGGCACCCTTCACCTCAGGGAGAACTGCACGCGGGGTCTGAGTGTGAGGCACGCTCTCTCGGCCTTGACTGTGCCCACTGCGTTTGTTCACAGAGGTCCGTTCAGCTGCCCGCATCGCTGCCCGGGGTCGCCCTCTTGCTTGGCCCGTGTGCGGTCTGGATCCTCCTGAGTTTACCTGAGGTGCGGCGCTAAGGGCACCGTCACCGAGTGACCCTCGCGGGGCCGCTCTCCTGTCCTCTGCTTCTGACCCGACTCGGCTTCCTCTCTGACCTTCTCCAGGCAGATCTCTGCTCCTGCCCCGTTCGGAACCCCACGACTCATTTCTTCGCTCTTCTTTTTCCTACTAATGGAGCCCAAGGCCCCAGGGTCGCTTTATGTGTAATTACCATGGGCTTCCAGCGTTTTGCTAGTCTCTGATTCGGGCGCTTTGCACTAATACCTGGAGCCTTGAAAATGGGGCTTGGAGTCTTTTAATTATACTCTTAGCCTTAGTTAAGCTGCTGCTCCCTGGCTGCCCTCTGTGTCTCTTTAGTTACATAATAGAAAAAAGAGGACAAAGCGACCTGGACTCCCGTGGGGCGAGACCAGTGGGTGCCACCCTGGAACATCACTGTGTCCTGGGCGTGGTCCCCGCCCTTGCTTCGGTGAGCAGGGTATGCGGGGAGCCTGTCAAGGCTGGGTGGCCTTGTTCTGTACCATGGTGGGGATCCCGTTCTGTTCCCAGCCTCTTTCAGAGGTGTGCAGTCACCCAAAGAGGTGGCCCGCAGAGACACGGAAACACTGCAGATGCTGTCTATGTTGGGGGAAAGAGGTCACGCTGAGCACTGCGAACATCCGTGTCTGACATCCATGGGGCCACGGGAAGACAACAAAACATGCTCTCCTTTGCTTGAAGAATAAAAGGAACCCAGGTCCCTAACTGTGTCTTGGCTCTTTTCAAACTAATGTTGATCTTAGTTTATCTGAAAAAGTACTTGGATAGATAAACTGAAGTAAAAACTTACATTATTTTTTTCTAAAAAGTCAACTACCAAACAATTATTCATTGACTTCATAATCATTTTCTCAGATGGGCCTTTTAAGAACACGGGCTAGGGCTGGGGATTTAGCTCAGAGACATGGTGCCTGGTTTGCAAGCTCAAGGTTCTGAGTGCAATTCCCGGTACGCAAGGGGGAAGAAAAAAACACAGAACTAAAGAACATTTTCAGATTCTACACATGCAACACTTACGTTTTTTCTTGTCCTCTGCTCAAACTTTATAACATATAGATAAGAATTTCCGGTTCCTGTCCAGGCAAGACACAATGTACCAGGATCTCTAAAAAGCCAATATTCCTCACTAGAGTGAGTCCCATCCCAGTCCGTCCCAAGCTTTTCTGGACAGCCCAGAGCTGAGGTGACAGGGTTAAGGTGGCGCTCCTATCTCATCACAGTGCTGCCAAAGCTGTGTGCCAGGCTGTAACGACATCACTCAGACTCTGTCTTTTCTGGAAGTGAAGTCAGCAAGGAGTGGAGAGTTTCCTCTTGTCCGGGGGTCAGCGCTTTGTTCCTACTCAGCCACTTACCCTTTCTAGAAATCTGTGAATGAGCCACCTCACTGGTGGGGAATTGAGCTGATTTATTCGCAGTATTCTAATTCCCATCCGCTAATACTTTATCCTGTGGTTAGTTTAGCTAGTGATTTGCTAAGGTCATTTTTCAAAAAATGAATTTTAAGGCTATTACTATTTCATATATGAATGTCAGTACTTACTAATCATTCTATTATCCAATTTTGTTTTCTGTTATGTTCATATGAAATGTGATAAAAATATAGTGAATATCTAAATTAAAATGATAATAAGGCATATTGTCACTAATCCCCCTCTAAATACTTCCCCTCAATTAGAACACATTTATTCTATCATTCTTGTCACTTTCTGAAGCAGTTCTGGAAGTCCTCTTTCATGAGTGGATTTAATTGTGCTGTTGTGGCTTGCTTGATGCCCTAAATAAATTCAAAATGTTTACCTCTCATGATCATTTTGTCTTTGGGAAGAGCTAGAAGTCTCATGATGCCAGATTTGGTAAATAAGGAGGATGAGGATGCACTGTAATGTTTTTATGAGCTTGCCTTTCAGGTGGATGGCACTCAGCATCAGTATTCACTATATTTTTGATCACAAATCTTAAAGACACTCAGAGGGTGTCCAGAACTGTTTCAGGAAGTAGTAAAAACAATGGGATAACTGTATTCAAAGAGAGGGGGAGAGCTTTTAGTTTTAAGGGGGATAAATGGCAGTGTTTTTACTGTAATAAATTTTAAAAAATTAAACATTCACTGTATATTTGATCATACCTCATAAATTTTCATTTTCATGTCTGGGCTAATTATATAAACTGTTCCAGTGATTTTTGTTTTTTACATATTGCCAAATCACTTTCAAAATGTTGACTTGTTATAGTAGCGCCCCTATGCTTACAGTCTCATCATGTCTGGGAAAAAGTGAATTTGCACATTCTCCTCACTGTTAAAATCTTTTTTATTTTTGATAATAAAAGTAGCAACTTGCTTTAATTTGTATTTCTTATTCATAGTCATCTATATGCTTATTTGCCCTCTGTATTTCTTCTTCTGTAAACAAATTAACATCTTGTGCCCATTTTTTCTATTGGGGGTATTAATGTTTTTCCTAATGATCAGTAAGAGTTTTTTCTCTGTAGCCATGCTAATCTGTTGTCCATTGGTTAAAATATTTTACCCAGTTTGCCTTCAGCTATTAACTTTTACGCTGTTTTCAAGTCTCTTGAAGGAGTTGATGTTTGCAAAATCTAAATCTTTCACCGTTTCTCTCTGTAATTCCTTTTATTACTGTTAATGTGTTGTCTTTTTCTAAGGAGAAATCATGAAATATTCAGTTCATAGAATACAGTTTATTTCTTATCTTAGATAATGCATCTGAAAGATATTTGGGTATTCAGCATAAAGTAAAAATCTATCTTATTTCTTTTTCCCATTTAAAGAAATACTTAAGCACTAGCTGTCCATTTCTTATTGGTTTGTGAGGTATCTTTTTCTAAGTGATAAGTTTTTCTTTTTGCTGTTATTTCCAATGAGTTATTTTCCTGTTATAAATTTTAATGGAAAAATGTGAATTTCTGTAATTCATCTTCAGTGAATTGTATTGCTAACACAAACCATTATTTTGGTTCATTCTTTGCATTTTTAAAGTAAAATTCACATTGTCTAGTGATACTTTTACAATCTCATCTTTTCCTTTTTGATAATTATGCCTCTCAGAAACTTGCTAGAAAATATATAGCTGATCATTATTTGGACAACTTGATTTTACATGTGGAGTTTATTGACATATGTGGAAATATATTCTTGTATAGTTTGCAAAAACATATTTCTCAATGTCAGTATTGCAATGATAAAATAATAAGGATACCTAAAAAATAAAGTGGATCAAATCTCCACCTTAATGACTGAAAATATCAGGGTTACTGATGAATCTAAATGATTTAACATTTTCAAAATAAATAGAAAATTGCAATTTTTCCCCTGACATTTACTCTGAAAGCAACAGAAAAGCATTTCTATTAGGTTGACTATATATGTGGATGGCAGAGGAGTGCTCCGACTCGGTGTTGAACTTACTGCTATAGCATAAATGAAGCATGGGAATTACAACAGCATCCTTATTTGTTAACCTTGCTACCCATTTAAAGAAACTGTAGCCTGTGGGGTAGTCAGAGCTTCTTTGCAAAACAAGAGAACATGCTTTTGTATTCCCAGGGTTTATTTGTCCTACAATTGATTTTTTTTTTGTCTTCACAATGGCAACACAAATTGCCAGGTGTATCATAATTAGGAAGAAAAGCAACCCTAAAAGGAGCACTCCATAGACAGAATAATGCAGGTGATGTTACTGGATACTTATGAGTGCAAACACATTTATTAGGATCTATGGCCAAACTGCAATACTCTGGTCTCCTCTCCCTCTCCCTCGCCCTCGCCCTCCCCCTCCCTCTCTCTCTCTCTCTATATATATCTCCCTATATACATCTATATATATCTAGATCTCATACTGTATTCCTCTCAAAGAAGAGGCAGATGCAGTCAGCTGCTACCACTTTCAATTTATAATAATTATTTCCAAGAAAATAGATAAAATAAGTAGTTTATATGTTTATTTTGTTTTTAAACTTCATTATTAGCATTTGAGATTTCATTTGGAGAGAACTTTGCTTGGTAATTTTGCACATTTATTAATAAACCTTACAGAAAGAGCCCCTTACATCAAAAACGTTAAAATTGGGCCAGGGATTTAGCTCAGTGGTTTTGCCACCTGCTGCGCAAGCTCAAGGACCTGAGTTCGATCCCCGGTACCAAAAAAACCCAAACAACCCAAAAAAACCTCAGTGGTAGAGCATAGGCTTAGCATAGGCTGAGTTTGACCCCCAGGACCACCGAAAAAAAAAAAAAGGTTAAAATTAATTTGAAAAATTTCATCAGTTGTCATGTATGATCCATGTAGTCTAAGGCTTTTTGGGGAATAAGTGAGAAACTTTTCTAGGTCATTCTCCAAATTCGGCCAAGGCTTCCTAAATCCTTATGAACAGAGTTGCGTGTAGTAATTATTGAAGATGCCTGCAGATTCTGAGAGGGAAAAGATCATTCAATGTGGGTAGCTAGTAGGCTATTTTCATGACAGAATTATTTGTAAGTGAGCTTGATTTTGGCTTCCCTGGGGGGTACAGTTTGCGACAAGCAGCATTGCAGGGCGCCTCTGAGCCCATGCGAACAGTTCCATGGCACCTTAGCCACCTGCCCACTCCCTTCCTTCCACCATGGAAGGCAGCTGCTTGTGCCGCGAGGTTCTCCATTCTGTGGTTTAGCGATTCTGATCAATGGAAAAGACATCATATAAGCATTTATTTTCTGAAAAAAGGAGTTTAAAGGAGACAATATGTAAAAAGGAATGAGCATTTTAAAAATGTAGCATTATCTTGTTTCTTTTGATAAAAGCCTTATTCTACTGGCCACGATACTTTGCTCCTCTACAGTATCTGCAGGAAATTAAGTACCTGCCCAGCCAAGAAGCGAGCAATTACCGTATACACCCTGTGTGATGAATAAATGGGGACATGGTGTGTGGCATGGTCCTGCTGCAAAAGGCTGAAAATCTGCTTGAGAAAGACAAAGCTGACACATATTAAATAACTCTTGAGCATAAACCATGACACTGATAATCTTCCCTGCAAGTGTGCGCCTGAAGCCCTTGGCGGAGTCCACGATAGAGTGTGGGAAGACATCACGGGGAATCCCTCGCGAAGGGCTGGCAGGAATGTTGTCAGAACGGCCCACACAGGCACCCAGGCTGTTATGGTCGAGACGAGACTCTGCCATCCAAGGTGGAACAGTGGCTCTGGACCCACTGTGGGGTTAGACAGCAACCAGCAAGATCTGGCCCGATGTGAGACCATGGTTGAGATTCTTTGAACTATATTCTAAAGTGAATGTTTATAAGCTACTCAAGAGAGGTTTCTGAAGAAGACAATCAGGATTCAAATACATGAATATAGATTATGTTCTCAAATATTTGGAGTAAATCTTCCCAAAGCAGCCCAGCCATTATCTGCACCTCCCTTTGCCACTGGCGTCTGCTCTTGAAGGAGCTGACCACTGCCGGCCCAGGCTGACCAGAGGCCACAGTAAGCCTCTCCTCCCCTCTGTGCTTTACGCTGTAAGATGTGCACTAAGGGCCCAGTCACCATGGCCGGACCCCTACCTCCCACCGCATTCCTCAGCCCTGTGCCGGCCAGGCGACCACCCCTCCTTGCATTTCTCCAGCCTCCTCTCTAGTCTCTAGCAGAGCCATGGCACCTTTCCTTGAGCACTGCCCTCAGGGCCCCCTTCATGCCTGTACCAGAGCGAGTTGCCGGTCTGGACTAAGTGCTGGGCCGTCCCTCTTGGGTTTGTTCTGAAATGAACCTGTCCTGTTCAGCTTGTATCTTTGGTTTTTCCTCCTTTTTTTCTGAATAGTTTCAGGAAATAACATCTGGGAAATTCAGTAACTATTAACGAATAGGAAGATTGAAACTGGACCCATATCTTTCACCACGCACTAACCTAAAATCGAAATGGATCAAAGATCTAAATGTTAAAACAGAAACACTGCATCTGCTGGAAGAGAGAACAGGTAGAACGCTTGAGGACACAGGAGTAGGCAAAGACTTCATGAACAGAACCCAGAACCCACGGGAAATACTACAAACAATCAACAACTGGGACCTCATCTCATTAAAAAGCTTTTGCACAGCAAGAGAAACCACCAACAGAGTGAAGAGACAACCCACAGAGTGGGAACATTTTTTTTTTTTACCAGCTATTCAGGTAAAGGACTATTTTCTAGAATATATAAAGAACTCAAAAAAAAAAAAATCAGACCTCCCAAATTTAAAGACCCAATGCAAAAATGGGCATATGAAATGAAAAGACACTTCTCAGATGAAGAATTAGAAACGGCAAATAAATATATGAAAAAATGTTCAATGTTACTGGTCATTCATGAAATGCAAATTAAAACAACACTGAGATTCCACCTCACCCCAGAAAGAATGGCTGCTATCAAGAAATCAATGAACAACAAATGCTGGCGGCGCGGTGGGGAAAGAGGAACCCTGCTCCACTGCTGGTGGGAGTGCAGACTGGTGCAAGCACTGTGGAAATCAGTATGGAGATGCCTCAAAGAACTAGGACCAGAGGTCCCATTTGACCCAGCTATCCCTCTGCTGGGGATCTTCCCCAAAGGATTAAAAGCATCATACCACAGCGATATATGCACATCCATAGGTAAATCTTGGAAAGAGCTCAAATGCCCATCAACAGACAAGTGGATAAAGAAGATGTGGGATTTTTTTTATACAGTGGAGTACTACTCTGCCATAAAGAAGGAAGAGCTTCAGACATTTATAGCTTAATGGATGCACCTTGAGACCATACTCTTAAGTGAAATAAATCAGACACACGTGTGTAAATACCACATTGTTTCTCTGGTGTGAGAAACTGAAAGTGGAAATAAGAACTGAGGTGTATAATGGATGTTGGGAAATGGGAAGAAAGTTTCACATGGGAAGGGGAAGTGGGAGGCGGGAGGGAGAATGGAAGGAAGGGACAAGAAGAAAAGTGAAAATAGAAGGAAAAATGGAAACAGAGCTTCTGTACACAGGGCGGGGAGGGGCTTGAGGGGGGGAACGGGATAAAATAAAATAAAATTTATTAAAAAATAAATTGTAACCCTAAAAAATAAAAAGTAAAAAAAGAGAACGCTATGGATGCTGAAGCTCTCCTCTCTCTCGCCCTCAGCGCCATTTGCCACAGCAGCCTCTTGAAAGTGCGCTGCCTGCCGACTCCTGAGGCTCTCCGCGGCCTGGTCAGCCGGGCCTCGCCCTCCCGCTGCCCCTCCTGGCTGTTCGCCCTCTCCCTGGCGCGCCCAGGTCTGATCTCCAGGGCGAGGCTTCGCCCTGCCCCGGGGTGCTTCCCGAATCCCCTCAGCTCCCTGGGGTCTGTGGTCGCGTCCGCCCGGCCGCCCGCTGCGCTGCGCGGTTACCAACCCCTCACAGGCGGCCGTTGACCCAAGCCGGTCCTCCTCCCCGTCGCTTCTAGTGACCCCGAGGCATAGGATAGCTTCGTTCTTTAGCACGTCCACGTGCTCGGGGTGTGCTACTTGGGTCACTTTTCCTCTTTCCCTTCTGCCCTTACTTCTGTCCCTCTCTCTAAAAGCCTCCCTTCTCTACCTTCACGTCGCATTTCTCTTATTTAGGTTTTAGATTCCACTAGGAGTAGAAATGTGACTGTCTTCTGAGTCTGGCTCATCCCTCCTAACATGATGACCCCCGGCTCCACCTATGTCCTGCCACTGACAGGACTCCATTCCCACGGCTCAGTGATATTCATATCTACATGAATAGTATTTAAGACAGAATCGGCCAAAAGTGGATACACCAGAAAAATAAAAACTTGTCTAAATATTGAGACATCACGAGATTAATGCAAATTACCTTTGGCCTCTACAAGTACAAGAGGGGCTCAAAGTGCTGGCCGTTGGTTTCCTGACCTTTATTAGTATGGGGAACTGTTGAAGTATGTGTATATATATATATATATATTTTTTTTTTGGTACCAGAGATTGAACTCGGAACCTTGCGCTTGCAAGGGAGGCAGCAGAACCACTGAGCTAAATCCCCGGCCCATGTCTGTGTATATTTTTTGACAGTCTCTCTCCCCCTCCCCCCAGATATGACATTTATATGCACGCACATCACATTTTCTTTATCCATCAGTGGATGGGTGCTTAGGTTGCTTCCATAGCTTAGCTATTGTGAATTGTGCTGCAGAAGACACACATTCTTAGCCCTTATTTCTTTCTAGCATTATTTTCAAAACAAATCCTACTTTAACTCAGTTGTTTCAATCATTTTTAGTATCTGTGCTGTCACCTTGATTTGTCAGCTGCCTGAGAGGTGAAGCATATTTCTGCGTGGGTCACGGGTGCGTGACCGTGGCGGCTCCATTTCACCCCGGCCCTGTCTTCTCTTGCCTCTTCTTGTCCCTCTGCTTCCAGAGGCTCTGAGTTAGCAGCTCTCCTTTGCCCACCCTTCTGCCATGATGCTCTTGTCTTGGAGTCAGCTGATTGTGGATGGAAACCTCCGAAACTGAGCCAACACAAACCCTTCCTTCTCTAAGCTGTGTATAGGTATTTGGCAACACCAGCAAAAACCTGGCTAACACAGTATCTGACAGACTATTTTTTAGGCTTCTGAGCTGCCCCTGCAGATGACAGGGGCCACATCTAGTTACCTTATGGGTGGGGACTTCAGCAGCTCTGGCCATTAGAGAGCATGCATTGTCTACTCCTCAGCCAGCAGCCACTCTTGGCTGTTCACTGGCACCCAAGGAGTGACTTTTTCTGTCTCGTCTCCTGCTGCTGGCACCCTGGCACTGATGGCATCTCCCCAAGCCCTCCTTTACCCCTGGGTTCGGCATGCTCAGGTCCACCCAGGCCTCCTGAGACTTCCGGCCATTTCAGCCCCTGTCTCAGGCACATTCCCTTGGGCCTGTGAGACCATTACATGTTTGCCAACTTTGCCTTAAATAACTATAGTACTGTCAAGCACAGCAGCAGGACAAGTTCCTCTCCACACGTGCAGGGACAGACTGTCCCTCTACCTGCAGGGTCACGGCAGTGTCTTAGGTATAACCTGCGAAGAAGCTGAGAGCTGATTTCTGATATTCTTAATAAGTCCACTAAAACAATGGCAGACTGAAGAATGAAGTGAATAATTTTGATTTCCTAGCACAATTTGCTGCTTCTCAGGCCTGCACATCAGCAGCCTCCATTCCCTCCTGGGGCAGCCTCCCGCCTCCAGCTCCCCTTTCCAGCCTGGAACACAGTGAGCTGCTTATGCAGGGGCCCTGCTCACTTCCTTTGCATCCCTGTACCACTTGCTCTTCATTGCCCATGCTCTGCTCTTCACAGCAGAGCAGCAGGTGGCAAGTGTCTGAAAGCCACTTTCAGTACAGCTTTTTTTTTTTTTAATCTCCACCACAATTCTTGTCTTGAAAACAACATGGTGAGATAGCAGATGGAAATAGGAAAATATTTTCTTTTCTTTCATATTGGGCAATTAGCCAAGCTCATCTTAGCATTTTCTTGCCTCAGGGATTTTTGCAAGGAGGAAATCAGAAGTGGCATGAGGTCAGTGGCTCCTCCTGTCCTTGCTAAGTGCCAAACACATCACAGAGGTGGCATCAGATGTCTGGTGAGAGAGCAGAGAGCAGGCGAGGGAAAAGAAATGCAGATTCTCCCAGAGGCCAGCAGGGTCCAGGCTGTCTGGCCCTTAGTGACAGAGCTTGGGAGGTGACTAGGCCAAAGAGAGGAGGTGAGCTGGAGCGTGGGTGGACGAGGTGAGACGCCAGAACCCGTTTCCCGAGCAGGGCCTCCCAATCTGAAGACGTCATGAAGGCCAGGGAAGATGAGTTTCTCAGCAGGAACTTCCTGGGAAAGTGACTGCCAGCCACAGGTGACCTGGCCCTTCAAAGACCTACAGGACCCCAGGGTCCCTGCACAACCCTGGGGTGGAGGGGGGAAATGGCTGAGACAGAATTCCCCATCAGTGTAGTGCAACTGGGGCAGTGCGACCGGGCTGATTACAGGACGATTTAAGAACGTTCTTCTTGTGTATTTGGGTTTGCGCAACTTAACAGAGATCTCCACCTTCCATATGCTAATCTAGGCTGCCGATGTTGACCAAAGAAACAAAAATACCTCAAAATGTTTGCTTTCACTTACTGAACTTGCATTCCGGCAGCCCATCTTATAAACCAGTGCTTTTTATTCCCTTCGGATGTTGTAGGTCAAGTTCTAGGTAAGATGTAAGAAAGGAGGAAAAAGTAAAGGAAGAAAACAGGAAGAGAAGGGTGTCAGAGAAGATTGGAAGTGGGTAGAACATTCTGGAAAAATGTGTATCTCTTTCTAAGAAATGGAACAGGACCCCCCCCACCCCCCACCCCGAGGCCAAACAATTGCCTCCAATCTGGCACAGAAAACAGATGGGAAACGAATAAATAATGCATCCGGCATTCCTTTCTCCTTTAGGAATTTCTAGCTGTACTGATTTTTACCTGAGAAGCGCTGTGGAGAGAAAACCCGTCTATTGATTGGCTTGTGGGGACAGACACCCAGATAAAGTGGCTTCAGCTGCTGTGACAGAATCATTTCATTCAATCTTTTCTGCAGAATGAAATATTCTTCAGATAACTTTGATATCTAAAAAGAAGGTCATATGTCAGATAAAAACAATACAAAGAATTCTGCAAGGCCCACAGGTACCCAGGGGTCTGATCCATTACCAACACCCCCTGGGATGCTCAGGTTTCTCTTCAGGACCCACCCTGACCCTGTTCCCGGGTCTGATAAAAGTCAGCACTTCACAGAACATTCTGCTTCGCGGTACTTTCCCACCTGACATTTTTCACTCAAAACTGCCACGCAAATTATGCTACCCACAGCATTTGATCCTGATCGAATCTGGGGTTCCTGACATCCGGGCTCTGCCCTCCCCACTGCCGTGACTGCCATTCTGCTTCTGTCTTGAGGAAGCTCTCGCCTAGCTTTGTCCTCAACCCTCCCTCCTCCCATTCCAGTATTCTCAGCTGGACTTTGGGACCACTCTCTCTGCGTCCTCTCCTTCCACCCTTCTGTCTTGCTGCATCCCTGCTCTGTTTACGTGGCTGTCCTGCTAGGAAGTGTGTGGGACTCCTGCTTTTCTGCCTCTGCTTTGTTCCTGTGGAGCACTGAATCTATGTGCAGGGTGGTATTAGCCAGTGCTGGGTGGATGATTTGATAATCCTAACCTTCCTCCAGGTCTCAGTTGCATAACAGGTCTCGTTCTCATCCCTGATTTGCTCTTCAGACTGAGCACATTTATGCACCAAGGAAAGGAGGGACTGTATGTTTGTAAAACTCATGATTTCCAGGTGTTTTTAAAGAACAGAACAGGAAGGGGGACATTAATCCATGGGAGAACTGCACAGGCAGGCAGAGGCTAGAGGCTAGAGGTGTCTGGGCCTCACCCGCAGTCCTAGAGCAGGGATCCAGGAGAGCTGCAGTGCTTTGTCTGAGGCTCAGCCACACTGGGGACTGACGGCAGGGCTCAGGGCCTCAGGGGCATTAGATAACCCTTCTTTGAACCACCCTATCTTGATATTTCTTCTATTATACACCATCAACTATCCTAGTAATTCACGTATTTTAGAGATCATCTGGTTACAATATTTTACTTTACACAGGATAAAAGGGTGGACACATAGAGTCATTTTCCTAAGATCTTAGAAATGGGAAGAGACATTCACAGGAGCCGGCTCCAGTGAGCTCTCCGTGGTACTGATTCACCAAAGGTCTATGTTAAGCAGTGAGAAGCCCTAAAACCTGCTGCTTCTATGCTCCCCTCTAGAAGCAGCTGAGATCTGTCTATGAGTGGCATAAGGTATGCTCTGGGAGGGAATTTTTTCCATGAGGCTTTTCTTTATAATCCTCGTTGTCCATGACTGCTTCTTGTCATAAAACTTTCATCTTCGTCAAACACATACCTCAGGATG